>NC_143016.1:175869170-176195241 GCF_055824585.1 Amblyomma mixtum
GTAAAAGGCCCGTGTACTGTGCGATGCCAGTGCGCGTTAACGAACCACAGCTGGTACAAATTTATCCGGAGACCTCCACTACGGCGTCCCTCATAGCTTTAGTCTCTTTGGGAATTTAAGCCTCATAAGACCATGAATCCTATAAGGTATCGCAGATGTTCTGGCTATATCGCTGGCCATTGTTAACAGTGTTACTATTCATATTGTTATATCGATAGTGTTACTATAGATAGTCTTACTATCGACAGTCTCACTATCGATAGTCTCACTATCGAGCGGTACTATCGGTAGTAGTACTATCGATAGCAATACTGTCGATAGTAATACTATCGATTCTACTATCGACAGTACTGTCGATAAAACTATCGATAGTCTATCGATAGTAGTTCTATCGATAGTTTTTTTACATTATCGATAGTTTAAAAAAATATCGATACTATGGATAGTCAATCTCCCGATAGTTTTACATCACTATGAGGAGGACCAGGGTAATCCGATGGATATGAGAGACGACTTTGCCTGTAGTGGACGAAGTAGGCTCATGATGATGGTGAATAGCAGCCACGAACCTGAGGATCAGATCATCTCCTCAGGCATGGAGGCTGGACCTCGTTTCAGCGTATCCCACGAGGAAACAGGTGCCGGGACAGTGGTCGATGCCTTTGTTCCGACGCTCAGGAGGAAGTGGCGATGATGGTAGAACCGTAACTGAATACTTCGACGCCGTAGCTTAACGGAAGGAAGGTTAGGAATGGTTAGAAACGGAAGGAAGGAACGAAGGCCCTTGTCTGTCCGCGGCGCCCTGCATTGTTAGAGGTCTTTAGTTGGCCAGTACGCGCTGAATTCTTGGGTATTCACACTGCGAAAGAGCTGTAACAAAACACTGACTCCTGCATGTTGTAAGACAGGCTAGCGAGTGCAATACGACAGCGCAATGTTCCCCTCATCACGGCTCACGCTGGGCAAAGCCGTTGGGAAGATCGCGTTTTCGGTGTGAGTCGCCTGTCCGCCCACCGCAGTGGCGCGTAGAGGCGTTGGCCGTCGGCGGCGCGGCAAGCGGGCCAAGGCCTCGACTCCGCGGCCGCCAAAGCGTCGCCCTTGGCCGCGCGCCGGACGAAAGACGGCTGCGACCACCACCGGGCCACTTTCACCCGGCGCGTGTTTGCGCGCCTCCGTGAGCGCGAGGCCGCGACGCAGGACCCGCGCGGACGTGCACATCCTGCCCCTGTGCATGGCGCGCGTTGAGATCCCTTCGTTCGGTGTTGTCATACGAGCTAGCGTATACGTGCGAAGCAACATGGAATCGTCTCTGCACGTGTGCGCATGTTGTCGGGAGTCATAGTTTAAGGAATATTAGCGCATAAATAGAGATAAAGGACAATGCACGAGACATTTAGGGAGGAGACCGGGCCAACAAAGAGTTGTTGAGCTATGACTCAGCACACTCCACGGTAGTGATAAGAGCTATTGCTTCTCTCTGCTCGGAATATGCTCTTCAAAAATAGCGCCGTCGTATAATGCAGGATAGCCTTAACAGTTAGGTTTCCCATCTTTTGACGGCTGGCTTCCCTGGTCCGGTCACATCAGCAGTCGCTTAAACTCACTTGCAAAAACAAAAAATTCAGAGGGCACTTTGGCTCTCTAAAGTGCTGAAAGGCAAAAAAAAGCCTTTCCTGACGCAGTGTTTTTTTTTTAATACTTCGTATTTTATTTTCCTGTATATGTTAAATTTGTGCTTCTTTTCTTATTTTTTGTATTTATAATTTTTGTTTATTTTCTTATTTTTATTTTATTTAATTTATGAAATCCGTGCATTCACTAGATGCACCTTTATTCATGCCCAAACCCTGAGCCTTCGTGGCGGAGTGGTAGCGTCTCCAGTTCAAATGCCAAAGGCCCTAGTTCTATAGCCAGCCTCGACACAGTTTTTTTCGAGTAGTGACGCCGAAACGCGGACACATTTGCTAACACAACTTGATCACGGCAGTGTGAGGCATTAAAGGCTGTCGCCTTAAAAGGCACCAAAAAAAGACCTGATCCCCCTTCCTCAAGCCGGTGGGGGTCCCATATGTGCACCAGGTGTCGCAAAGTCTGAAGAAAGTGGCCGGCAGGGACCATGTGTATTTGGTGTTTTCAGCCCCCAGCTAGCTTTCAAAGCTCTGTTGGCGCATTTCGGGCGGTAGCGACAGGGGCCGCAAGAAGAGACATGACATCGCCTGAGTCAACTGCACCATACGAGTGGTTCACAGTATTCCCCTTTCATGCAGGTGCACATATGTAGGCCTAACTGGCCGCTGCATCCGGGACCGGCTCTGGGGCATGAAAAAAACATAGGTGATAACGACAATGCCTGGAACCTTGCGCTGCACTTTTGTTGTTGTTTAAACACTTGTAGGGCTCGATTTGAGAACAGCAAGATTCTGGGCAGGAGCGACAAACAAAGAAACAGCCCGGCTTCTTCTAGAGGCCTTCCATATCAAAAAGCTATCTGATCGCTGCGCGACTGACGCTTCTTTGCAGATTTATGGTGCTGAATGTGCTTTTCTCTATTCCCTTTCGCCGGATACAACTGCAGTTGCGTGATGTGTGTGTGCTTGTACTACCCGCCATCTTTGCGCATGCTCATATTTTTCTTTATGTTCTCTGCTTTATGTTCTCATTTATATTCTCTGCACAAATAGCGGGGTAGCCTAGCTTCTTGGATCCGCGCATCACTTGGCATCAGCGCTGTTAGCTTGCTATAACGGCTGCTAGTGGTGGTAGCGTTGCTTCATTCTATTGGAGCTTATAAAAGCTCTGCGTTGGGTGAAAACAATCCCTTTTTCATAAGAATGCTTCAGTTTACTGATACAGCGCAACTTAAATTTGGCCTCACAGTCCAAAAGCATTACGTTTTATTTTTTGTTTAAAATGGAAGGGTGTTCCTTAAGACTCCTTTGTTTCAGTATAATTAAAAAAAAAATTACGGAGGAAACTTAAACTACTTGCGAGCTTGTTTCCAAGCCGAAAGCATTCATTTTTAATTTATATATTTCTCTTCCTTTCTAATAACACACCAACTCATTACCATACAGCCGTAAGGCGACGTGTACACTAGATTCACCTTCATTCACCAAGCAGCAACGTGGTTTAGTAGCCGAGGTTTGCGCGCTCGATTCGCGATCTGAGCGGCTTGGTTAATTAAATTCCCGCACCGTCGGAAGAAATTTGTTACTTTTCTGATGAAATCATTGGAGGTTCTCTGGGCCACTTTTCCTGGACTCCGATGCCGGGTTTCATGCTAATTGGCCATATAAAAGGCTTTCGTCTGAATGAGGTAGTCAAAGGGCGGAGAGTGCTTGAAATCGCCAGGTACTTAATTTTCCTCTTACCCGCTACTATCTCTAATAATTGGTTGTTCGACCGCCAAACAGACGACACACACACAGAGAAGGAAATACGGGACCAAGGGCTCTCTGTCAACAATCAAGCTATCGCTATAAACGCGCTTTCCCTATCCGAATGCCAGTCAGCTATGACAACAAAAGGAGGCGACGGCACTGGCACAGTTTGTCGCGTGACGGCGGCCATGTCACCGCAGGCGCCATCTCCCACGTGGATTCCAATCTGCCGTCATCACACCAGCGCAGCCTTGACCGAACACAAGCAGGCACAACAAGAAAGCGGGACACACGTTTGTTGCTTCCTGGAGGCCTCCGCTCCTCGCATTCCACCCACCTGTTGATAAGCCATTTCAATTAGCACCCAATCGGGATGCCCCCCCCCCCCCCCCCTCCCCTCCGCGAAGGGCACGATGTCACTAGCAGGCGCTGCTGCGCGACCCTGCGCCATTCTCGGCGGGACGGGTGCCTCGGTCCCCCTTGGGATTGGCACACCCGCGGCACTTAGCGTGTCGCGCACCTTGGCACTGTTTCCCTCCCGCTGTTCCTCGTCACTATTCCGGCGGAAAAAGACTCCTCGGATCGGCCATGAACGCCGCGTCTCTCCCCCCAGGAGCCATTCTCGCCGGCGATCGTCCCGCGTTTCAGCCGCCAAGCGGGAGAGCTCCTCTCGTCGACGCGACCATCCGTCCGTGAACGCGGCCATCATGCGTCGCCGCTTTCTCGCGTACATCGGCGCAGACGGGGCGGCAGCAGCGATCGGGGATCCACTACGCGAGGCTCGGCTGTGCGCGCTCAACAGCCAGCGGCGCCTTGTTTACGCGAGTCGGCATCGCTGAACAGCCGCCGTATGCTAGATGCTCGCCGGCGCACACGCTTCCATCCACATCGCGGCAAGTAGTTATCGGGAACACCGCGTTCACTGAACTGACGAAAGTGCGCAGGATGGGACTGGAACGTATGATAAAAGCGAATAGTCCTTGGAGGACTGCAGCGTAAATGGCCTCAATGATCAGTCACTAAAATCCAGGGGTAAACATAGCAGGAAAGCGCCACGAGTGATTGCATTCCTGCCTCCCTTTTCAGCTGGGGTCAACTTTGAATTAAGCATGACATCCTTTCATATCCTGCGATAATTTCCTAGCCTCTGCGTTCCGAATCTCCGAATTCCGAATCTGTAAGTATTGGCAGCAACACTCCACTGCATGGAGAGCTTCTTCGTACATCGACACGATTTTTTTTTTGACAGAACCTCAACAGTGACTTCTATCGCTATAAGCCATCGAGCTATGAAGGGCATCAACTAGCATCCACACGCCCAGGACACACGTCTGGCGTTGTAACAGGGCCTCCGGTGGCCACCTATTCAAAATTTGGCCGAGATCAAGAACAGGGACATCTCGACTTCAACTCCAGCTGCTGTGTCTGCGTGTCGTGCTGTCCGCGCGGTCCTCACGTTCGAATCACCTTTACCCGAAATGGGCAAACACACCGAAGAAGGCATCCACATAGCCAGGCGCCGTTGTCATCGTGATTGCGGCAACACATAATGTTACTCACTCGACGGCAGGAGCCCAATTCGAATATGTCGCTGTTTTTCCTGATACCGGTTGCTGCGTTGTTTTGGGATTTCGGGGCACCCCGTGAAGCCAGTTAGGCCGCTGGGGCCACGGGTCACGAGGAGTCAATGTGGGAATGAAGAAAACGAAAATTAAGCTCTCTTTCTTTCAAAGTGGATCTCAGCTTTCGACGACAATGGAGCCGTTACAGAATTCATGACACCGTTGTAACACTCCACCCGAATGGATCACAGGCTTCTTGGAGCGATAGTGGATGTAGGCGAGGCTTTCGCCGATGTCCCCCCTCCCTTTGTCCCCGGCTTCACATTGGGCCATTCGCGGAAACGAAGATTCTGGCGCCGTGCCCGCCGCTCTTCATCGCCTGAGGAGACCCCAAGAGCACTGCCGCATTACTCGGAAAGGCCTGCCTCGTACAGTCCGGCTTTGCTTTCAATCCTCTCTGCAGAAATTACCTGCTCCTTCGTCCCTCTTCTCCATCACACGGTAGCCAACGGACGTGTGCTTGGCCAACTCCCCGACGTCTTTTCCTCTTCTTTGTGGGTTGCTTTCATGCTGTGCGGATACTGTCCGTCAGTTTCTTTTTTTTTTACATTTTCACATGCATCCATGGATTAGATGCGACTTATATTCGACGCTTGAATAATGTCCAGATTATAAAAGCTGTCAACAAAATTTAAGTGCGCCACAGGAAACTTGTTGCAGTAGACGCATAACATCAGTATGTGTAGAAGCATTTATTTCGGACTGCAGAATATTTGCAGGCCTTTGTGATATCGTTTGGCGGGCAATAGTTGCAAATCATCGTGGCATTCCATATCGCCAGGACTTGCAGCTGCTGTCTTCCTCAGAATGGATGCTTGGGCGAGTTGCTGACGATTCACTTGCCACATAGCGCTAAACAGACACGGACACAGGGAGACACACAGGACGGGCACTAACTTACAGATGAACTTTTATTTCATGAAACAGGAGATGCATAGGCCAGACAGGCAGACGCCTCAATGACAGGTTGCGGGAAGATAACAATAATATCAGGAATGTTGTCAAAGGGCATCTTGCTAGCCACATCAACGCAAAAAAAAAGATGGAAAAACAAAGAAGCGTCCTGGTTGTTATCCGTTTTTTAAAACTCTGTTGTCGTTGATTGCCACAAAGATCAGCTTACAAGGGAAATTATAGAAGCGTTCAATATACTATCGCAAAAAGAAGATACGTGCGCCAGTGCTGCCTCAGTGCTTTTATCTGTCAAAGAAATGCATTTCATGTCTGCTAACCCGTAAATGTTCGACGATAACGTTGTTTGAATACTTCCTTATTTCAATGGTTTTATATCTCTTCTTCACTGTTAATAAAGGGCTTATATTGCCTGGTTTCATGCAATAAAAGTTCAGTTGTATGTTAGCACCCGTCCTGTTTGTCTCCGTGTCCGTGTCCATTTAGCGCTACGTGGCAAGTGTCTTCCTCACCTTGAAAAGTAATCAGCAAGAACGAAAGGTTCTTTTTATTACCTTCACTAGCGCAACATTTGCCATTGCTCTCAGTTATTGTCGCTGTAAGCATCGGATCGTTACATACGAATCGTTACGATCAAATCATTGCTGTTTCTTTTTTCCAACGATCCAGTTGCTCGCGCACAGATGTGAATCATGCTCTCTCCGCTACATTCTTGACTTGGCCACTGACGCCTGCGTTTACGTTGCTCTGCGGCGCACCAAGTTGTGTTCCACTTGTAGCTCGCGGTAACAGGTGCCCACCACGCATTCGGCCAGCACCCTGTCCCAACTCTCGGAACCGCTGGCAGCGAGGCGTTGTGCACGCATGCATCATGAACCGTTGCCGGCGGTGCGCTTCAATAATCGCCGAGTGGTGGTGGGTCGCGGGGAACCGAACGCCGGTTGCGGTTTTGTAAGGCGACTTGCCGCAACTGCTACAACCACGGCGGCGATGGCCGGTAGTCTCTGCGGCGGCCTGGGACACAAAGGCCGCTACGCGAGTAATTGTTACCCGTCCGCGCAGGAGAAGATGCCCCGCGGCGGAGGATGCCGCCCGGGAAGAGGGTCAGGGACGCGGGTGGGGGGCGCCAGCTGTGCGGCATCGCGTAGTGGACGCTCCGCGGTGGCGATCGGGCGCACGCGCTGTCCATTTCGGAGAAGCTCCCTGGCTGGGTGGCCCTTATCGCAACTGCGGTCACGTTGTCGGTCAATGAAAGTGCGTGGATAGGCCCCGTACGAGCGCGCAAGTTTGATAGTCTCCGCAGCTTCCTTTTTTCGCGCTGTCACGTTGCGTGCCTCTCCTGTGCCGACGACACAATGGCCTGTTGCATCCCTTACGCTTTCACGGGATAACTGTCTGAGATGTATTCGTGCGCTCATGCCACCGTTGACAATATAACGAATTTTCGTCGGAACTTATGAATGAGTGCTCTTCGATGTTGTTTTTATACCCTCACATCCCCGCCATATGTAAGCTTAGCACGACTGGAAACAGTCGCCATACCGCTGCAATCACGCTGTCGTGCGTTATTCACTCTCCCCGCTGAAATATGAAATGACACTGGCAGGATTATCTCGCAGGCATAAGTCAAATTCGTTTCAACGACTTGTAATAGAAAACGGATTTTTTTATATATATAATAGAGAACAGAGCAGAATATGGCGGCGCCGAAGTGGCAATGAGTGCTCACGTTAGGTTATATTTGTTGAAGATTTTTAGGCATGTGGTCTCCAAAATGAAACTATTTTATGACCCTGCCTTCCGCTCGTGACTCACCTGTGTAAACAACGGGACAACCAGATCGTCGTAAAGCCCGCTGCCTGATGCAGACGAGAGCGCGTTCCCTTTGCGGACCATCAATGGTCATCCACAACCAGGATGCTGGGTGAACCGGCTAATTCCAAACAGCAGGAAAGGATGGCCGTTCGAGGTGACTGAAGAACCCTACGATCAGGTGTCCGTTGAGCAGCAGTGTTTCGAAGAGACCGGCACAGCGTTGTTGTCAGCCTCAGTCCCCTCCTCTGCCTCATTCCCTGTCTTCCTCACGCCACGCTACGGATTAATTCCTTGCGTAGACTACAGTACCTTCAGAAGCGGAAAACTATTTGGAACTTGACTAATTGGGACTCGGAGCCACACTGGCGATTCAGTGACGCAGCACAATGCAGCAAGGAATGCCACATATTGGCGCTGCGGTGTGGATCCCACAATGTCCCTGCTCCGTTCCCATCGACTGACTTCCGTAAGCAGTGAACGGGCGCGAGGTGTGTCGAAGAGGGTCTGGCCAGTTTAACTTCGAAATATTAAACGCTCTTCGTTTGAGACCCATGGTAATTACGGCTAGTTTGCGCGCACGCAAGATTAAACTATGAAAAACCGAAGCAGGCGACCGACGGTAGAGATCAGACCTCATTAAATTTTGGTTTGGTTTGGTTTATTGTGGTTTAACGTCCCAAAGCGACTCAGGCTATGAGGGACGCCGTAGTGAAGGGGTCCGGATAATTTCGGCCACCTGGGATTCTTTAACGTGCACTGACATCGCACAGCACACGGGCCTCTAGAATTTCGCCTCCATCGAAATTCAGCCGCCGCGGCCGGGATCGAACCTGCGCGTCTTTCGGGTCAGCAGCCGAGCGCCGTAGCCACAGAGCCACCGCGGCGGGTTTCATTTCATTTTGCCAACCAAGATCCAGTCCTTATCAAAGCCTGTAGTAGGCCCTGGGACCTCGCCGATGGAGACAGGATTCAAATGAGCCATCACGCAGCAACTACCGCAACTACTTAAAGGGCGCCTTGCGATTCATAGCGAGAATGGTTTGAGCACTTCCAAGCCCTTATACAGTCGGAAATATTAGCGAGAATGCCCCGCGTAATTCTTCGGAAAGGACGGTCGCCAAGAAAAGAGGACGCCGCATGCGAGGAGGAAGGAAAAGAAAACGCAAGGCCTCGTCCCGAGGCTGCAGCGAGATTTCATAGGATTGCGCGCGCTGAAAGACTCTCTTGCACGGAGCTGAGAAAGTGCAGAGATGGAGAACTTGAAGCGGCGGGACGAAAGCATTGCGCTCAGAGTCCGCACTGAAGACAGTCGTATGTCAGTGCGAGCTAGTGGTGCAAGGGGGAGGAAACAGCCTTTATTAGCTCCCGAAACCCAGGTGCCTTTCCCTGAAATGTATGAAACGACATT
This sequence comes from Amblyomma mixtum, assembly GCF_055824585.1. Taxonomy (NCBI): domain Eukaryota; kingdom Metazoa; phylum Arthropoda; class Arachnida; order Ixodida; family Ixodidae; genus Amblyomma; species Amblyomma mixtum. The sequence goes on from NC_143016.1 coordinate 175,878,308, forward strand.
GGCTTCACTGGCATAGTATGTTGTAGCACGAAATGATTTAATTAAAAGTAATGGATTAAAAAATTTGAAAATTGATAAAAATAATGAACGAAAACTGATGGCGCCATCAAATGGCGTAGTATATCGTAACCAGAAATGTACTGCGCATGCGCGTTTCGTCACCTATGGCATCATCACCACAGTCTATACATGGAGACTGAAATAAGTATAGTTACGCAAAACATTGTATGCTTGCGTCTCGTGGACGCACCTTTGCCCCTGGCTAGTTTCGAGGACGGAAATCTCACGGTAGAGTCTTTGCTTTTCGGCACCGCCAAGTGTACGCTTCAGGGAATGCAACCGTCCGTTCATGGTGCTAAACAGGCTATTCTCTGGGTTAAGCGGTTACAAGGGGCAACTCATTTGCCTTTCAGCTCAGCATGCAAAGTGCACGTATATGCGGTTCACAGTTTACGGCGCTTTACCTTCCCAAAGCGATTCAGGCTATGAGGGACGCCGTAGCGAAGGGCTCCGGAAATTTCGACCACGCAGGGTCCTTTAACGCGCATTCACATGCGGGCCTCTAGAGTTTCGACTACATCGAAATTCCATGGCCACGGCAGGGACCGAACCCGCGTCTTTCGGGTCAGCAGCCGAGTGCCATAAACACTGAGCCACCGCGGCGGCTGGTGTTAAGGCCGCCCTCGTGAGGTGGCACTGAAAAATTAGGCGAGGCTAATCATTTCGTCGCACACTTAAGGGTCCTGTGCTGCCGCAAAGAGTGTACTACCTTAAAATTTTGAGAAATTTCTGGGCCATTTTGTACCGGGTTGTTTTGTGCGGCTCCTAAGCATGCCTGGTAGAAAGAAGCTCGGAAGGGAGGGTAACGGGAGTTCTCGCCCTCCTGACCTCTGCTTGACAGAGCGCGGCCAAAAAGCCGGCGGGACCTCCGTTGGTTTGGAAACTTTTAACTAAGAAGGCGGACGTTGCGTGATTTTAAGCTCAGAAATCTGGAAAAGAAATTTTAGTTTCGCCATCTGCAAGCTAATGCCGCAATATGTCCTGAGCATACAAGTTTATTCATATCGCCCAATACTGGTTCATTTCAACGCTCGGTATTTGATACTGCATGTAAGGTGAGCAAGTGGACGTGCTGTGTGAGGAAAGTGCAGTCAGTGGGCTAAAATGTGTGCCTACCTTATTGGCAATGCGCTGCAGGTCTTCGTGTGCTGTATTCTGGGAGAACTCATGATGAAGACCTACTTATTTCTGAAGGATTTGTGAGCGGTCTCAAGCTTCGTGATATTTGCTCAACGACAAGAAATTAGTAAGCGCCGCGCAAGAGCCCGGGCCGCCGCGGAGGCCACAGGGGTCCCGGACTAGGGGTCCCGGACTAGGGATCCCTCCTAGTGATTGTGAGGGCCGGGCCCTTCAGGCACGGTCCAAGCAATACCTCTCTCGTACATAGTATAAATAAATGTTTTACACCACCACCACCGCGCAAAGCTGCTGAGAGCACAACATCCGCCACTTGGGCTGTGGTCCACTCGGCAGATTTGGTTCCCAGCTCTTAATGTTTTGTTAGTGTCTCTGTACGAACCAAGAAGAGCAAGCCCCACCATTTGTCGCAGAACACGTGTCTGCTGCCGCGAGAAATTTCCGGAGAGTAGCTATTGCGCCCATCGGTTGCCTTCAAGTACAGCCTTTGTCAAAAGTTTGGAGCCCCGGGGGGTTTGCTTCTGAAGCACACTGTCTGGTTCGTAATGCATCTCCAGCGCTCCAAATTTGCTGAAGGCAAGAAGATTTCTGGTCCTGCCTCCTCCAATGAGTAGGGCTGCCACAAATGTTGCAGGAGTCCCACCGCGAGGCTTAGAAGCAAACCCCGTGGGCTCTAAACTTTTTACAAAGACTGTACGTATACCGTTTTATGGGAAGTTTTCCGTTCATACGAAGTTGTTATTGAGCAGTAATTACTCACTATTACTTTCCCGACAAAAACGCCTGCATTGCCGGTCATCGTGACCCAACAGTACAGGCGCGAGACGGAACCAACGAAGAACGTCTCAGCCAAAAAGAAAGCCACGACGAGGGAAGGACAAAGAATAGGTTGGGGCAACCGAAAAGGAAATAAAAATAATAAGCCCCTGCCTGCACCACGTACGTACAACAGGCTTAAACCAATTCAGAAATAAAAGAATAGGCCCGTAGACAAATTGTAATTTCACCACCCGTGGGTGGAAAAGTAGAATAAAAGGGAAAAGCTACTATAGCGACCCACAGCCCGGGGAGACTCCCCTGATCTCGCCTGGGAAGCAGCGGAAGGGATGGGCAAATGGATGAGAAGAATGGTTGTAGCGAATAGGTTGGGACAGAGGCTGGGAATGGGGACAGCGAGGTTTTTGTTCATATCCTTCGATTGTCTCGACTCCATTGCTGGCCTGCCTGGCCAGGGCAGGGAGAGCATCGAGATTGCCCAATGGTGCGGCCCCACTCACGGGATGCCCGACCACCCACCATACGCAACGGGATCCGACTGTCGGAGACAGGAAAACCTAACACGGGGTCAGTAGCTACCTGGGGCTCCTCCACGACACTAGGAGGCGTTGTTTCCAACCTGCCGGCTACTCGCCGTCGAGTGCTTTTCGCGGTTTTTCACACACCGGAAGTACGTGTGATGGGTCTGGCCAGTAGAGGCCCCAGTTCGTCAGCCTACACGGCACCGCCGGCCCTCGGCCTCAGATCTGACACACTCCGTGGGGACCCATCTGTGCTTCCTACCATCCATCCATGCACTTATTTCCTCCCCTAGCTTGCTCTTCTCCTACTGAGGAGAGAGTGTTCAAGGACGGGCGACCGGGCCACTGACCAAGAACGTTGCTTAAGGTGAGATGACCCGGGCCTACTCCACCGGTACTCCACAACATCGACGGTTTTTGCCAGACTCTTCCGAGGTCGTACTAGGCCCCCATCCTCCGGCGTCCTACAAGGCCGTTAAGCCTGCGGCCGGCCGTGAGGCCGCTTCCCCGAGGCGCCGTGTCCTCAGAGCCTGGCCACTATAAACCCCCGCGCGGTCGTGGTTTCTCCGTAACCAGAAACCGACGCGTCGGTAGCCAGACTTGCACGCCCCCGAGTGCGGAGGAAGGTAGCATGTATTTGAAAACCTTTAGATGTTTGGACATGCATGCCTTCCGGGCCGGATTTTTTTGGGTCCAACCTGAGTATAAACCCAGGCCTGCCTCCGCTCAGGCATCGGACCTCACGCGCGCGACTGGCCCTCACAGTCGCCTGGGAGTCGCTGCCACTCCCATGGGGTTTTGCGTCCCCAGAGGATGGTTCCCGGCCGTCCCATCCCCACCGCTGGCGTTGCACCGGAACAAAACCTAGCAGCCGAAACCTCACCGGTCCGTATTCGGTGGCGGGGGGGGGGGGGGGGGGGGCACGGGCAGGCCGCACAGTCAGATTCCCCCCCCCCCCCCTTCCGCCTCTCCGAGGGAAGGAAAGAAGGAACTTGGCTGCGCTGTATTCAGCCTCGTGTGTGCGCCTCGTTGTCTTTTTCTTGCTGCCCGCCACGTTCTTTGTAATGCTGCAACTGAACAGATTCCTCTACAAATTATACGCCGGAGCTACATTGCTTCTTTTCATTAAACTTGTATCCCCTAGTATAGCTTCACCAGCCCGAGTACGGAAGAGCACTGCTATGTTGGAAGTTTGGTTTGGTTTATTGGGGTTTCACGCCCCAAAGCGACTCAGGCTATGAGTGACGCCGTAGTGAAGGTCTCCGGATTATTTCGACCACCTGGGTTTTTTTAACGTGCACTGACATCGCACAGTACACGGGCCTCTAGAATTTCTCCTCCAAAGAAATTCAGCCGCAGCGGCCGGGATCGAACCCGTGTCCTTCGGGCCAGCAGCCGAGTGCCGTAACAACTGAGCCACCGCTCAGGGGACTATGCTGGAAGTGTTTTAACGCAGGAAGTGTTTAACTCTTTAGCGCAGGCTTCGCAACAAAACCGGAAATGGCGCACTTACACATTGATTTATACGGATCCACAGACCTCCTCCAGCTGCCCAGACGGTCTCAACCGTGGGAGTCCGGTTTAGGCGCCTGTGCCAACGCCGCAGAATCCATCTCGTCTGCAGCGCAACCATCTGGAAGAAGTGGTTGTAGCAGCAGCAGCCAAACGTCAACGGGCGCCACGAGCGCCGATCGCGGCAGCGATCTCTAATCGCCCTTCATTTACCTCTGCTCGCGCCCGGCCGGTGCGGGGCAGTCTAGTTGGCACCCCGAATCAGAACAACGGCGCGAGGCCGGGAGGGGATCGCCCGCGCGATAAAGGCCGCGCACGCGTCTGACACGACGCGAGGCTCATATATAAAAGCATGCAGCGCTGCGGAAGCTGCGCGGTGTTTGAGCGCGGTGTTTCCATACCTCTTGCTACTTTAGAAAATATAGTAATAATACACAGAGGTAGAACGCACATGCCCTTATAAAAATAGTCAATAGATTTCGAATAAATTCTATTGACGTCCTACAGATATTCCCTTTTGTCTATTCATATCCTAGAGACAAAAGTCTAGTGAAAGTCGTGGCCGTAAATGCATACATTGTCTATTGACTGTCTATAGGATTTCTATTGTTTATAGACTGTTTGTATTTGTCTCTAAAAACCCTAGACGATTAAGTTTATGAAGTTTAATGTCTCAAAGCGATTCAGGCTATGAGCGATGCCGTAGTGGAGGGCTCCGAATAATTTCGACTACTTGGGGTTCTTCAACGCGCACTGTAATCGCACAGCACACGGGCCTCTAGCATTTCGCCTCCATCTAAATGCGACCGCCGCGGCCGGAATCGAACCCGCGTCGTTGGGGTCAGCAGCCGAACACTATAACCGCTGGGCCACCGCGCCGACAAAAAAAAAAAAAAAAGAAGTCTAGACTTTGTCAAATGGCTATGGACAGTCTATGACTCCATAAAGCCATGATGACTCTATAAAGCAATACGACTCTATAAAGCAATATGACTCTATAAAGCAAGCTCTATAAAGCAATGTGCCAAAATGTCGCCTTGAAGGGTACCGTGCTCTGAAGAGCGGACGGTGGGTACTCGGCAGACTGCGCATTGAATTCGAAGAGGAAGACCTCGCCCGCGCCACTATGCTCAAGGAAGCGGCGTTTCTGTGCAAGCGAGCTGCCTGCTTCCTCAACCCTGCACGGTTTTAGTGTTACACGTTGTAATGGCCGGCCGCTCAAAAGTTGCGCCCAGCGCCGCCGTTTACGGTGACAGTGAAAAGAAATCGGAGGGGCTAGCGGGCTCATGGGCGCCCGTGTTTTAGCGCTGTCGTGACACGCCGGGCTGCCTGCGAACGCCACGCCACTATCCAATATTTTGATTCCGCGATCGCACAGAAGGCTGCTGCTTCCGTTCTGTTTGCACGCGTGCGGTCGCACGCGCGCGCTCGAAGCGGACACGCGAGACGCGTGTTGAGCACCCGTTGAGAACAACAATTAGCCAGCGGTTAGACGTAGACCGCGGCGTATCGCATTAATGAGCACATTATGCTCCGCACTGCCAATATAGTGGAGCTTTGGTTTGGACAGCTCGGTTTGTGTTGCGTAATGGGAGCGCAAAGCAGTGCGGTTGAAGAAAGAAATGGAACTGGGCCTTAGTCGCGTTCACTCGCGTTAGAGCTCCTTAAGGACCCGTTAAGATCAGCTACAGTGCTTGCTTTGCGACGGGAGTCTTTCTTTTTCCTTCCTAAGTTGAAGCTTTCTAATCCTGCTGACTATATCACGCGGGGAAGACAATGACAGTGCGATTTGTTATTCTCTTTTTAGATAAGAAAACTGAGCGGAAATTGTTAGTGCTGGAAGGTGAGCATATACCGCTGCTGTGCTGGTTACATTAACTCTCGATATAGGTGCTGCCGTTTGGGCTCGTGAATGCACACCGATATTGTGGCAGCTGCGGCTATCCGTCTTCTCCTGCTCGAGTTTATCTAGTCCACGGCACACTCCATGCAGGACTCGGTGGCCCTCTTTAGTTTTCCTAAGCGTGTCTGGTTAGGCGCATCAGCCATATCGTTACGGCGCGCACTCTACCGTGTGCCTGTGGCACACGGTAGCTGCAGCGCGTTCAGGTCAGTCGCAAGCTCACCGGCTTGTACGGTTTAAGGAACCGCGATAAGAGTACGGCGTGTGCTCCGAAAAACGGCGCCTAGCTTCGGCGCTCCTTGCAATGAACCCGTTATGATGGAAATAACGCGGCACTAGCGCCGACCCTCAAAGCGTGGGACACCGCCGGCGGCGCTAAGTGACGACCCCCTTGCACACTGGCTCCGGGCGTTTCGGTGCCGCCCCGGGGGGAAAAGGCGAGCCAAAGCGCAGCACGAACAAGCTGGCAAAGCACCAAAAGGCGCCACCGCCGACAAAGGCGGACCCCACGGGAGTTCGCTGCCGACTGCGAGCTGGACATGCAACGCCGATATTTCGCTCGGTCCCCCGACTTGTCCGATGGAGCCCAGCGGGATATCAATCACGGCGATCGTCCCCTGCGCCTTCCCTTCGTCTCGATTTTCTAGACAGAGATAAGCGGCGCAGTGAAGGAGGTGCCGAGATTTCCCGTGGCTTTCTGTATTCAACGTGTTGATCGGCTCCCCGCAGTATTTCGCTCTGGCTTTGTTCTACCTGCATGCGTCGGCGTGGATGCTGTACTTGGGTCGCGCGCGCTGTCCGGACTTGGCTACGCTTTGCGCCTAGCTACCGGTAGCGGCGCGCGGAAGCCGTGAGTCTTGCGTGCGCCACTTGAAGAGCGAGCTGGTTACAGAATGGCCCTTAGGTTAGGCAGATACGAACACTGGTTTGCCCTATAGAGAGCGCTGCTGCTGTCAGAAGCAGACTTCACTTATCTGCGTCAAGCAAGGTAACAAGATGTGCGTGCCTGAAACATGCCTAACGCCAACCATGGTCGGTACCTTGGAGCTGCCTTCAATAGATACAGACGTTTTTAGCTTACCGGAGACGTAGTAACAAGCGTATTGTGGCCCCCGCCTGGCAGCAAGCATGTCGCTGCGCGTGCGCGCTAGGCGTCCGGTATACGTCTCCGGTATGCTGAAAGCGTCTATTATGGCAGTACGAGTGGGCAACGGAGGAGACGTCACCAGTAACGACAATATGCCAGGCTGAGTAACCGCATGGATACGGAGGAAGCTGGCGGGTGCGTTTCTGGTGAGCTTCGTTTCGTTTTCGTTCCAATCGCATCAATCGAATGCAGACTACTGAGCAGCTTCCAGAGGATACAATACCTACTAGCGGATGCCATGATCATACTTCTGGCCACGTGGGCCCGAGGAAGCAGCAACGAGCAAGCAGCGACGGCGGCAGACCCGTGTAGTGCTTCTGATGCCCCCCTCCTGGCCTAAGTGGATTAGGGCAGCGGACTTCCTTGACCGGAGGTGGCCACGGCGGCGGCGACGAAGGTCGAAGACCGGCGAAAGCCGAAGATGCGAAGGGGGCTGGCGAAGGCATTAGCAGCGGCAAACAGCAGCGGAAGCAGCGGCGACGGTGGCGGCGTTAGGCCGAGTCTACCCTCGGGTCGCCGGACGACGGAGTGGTGCTACGCACAGTCAAGCTGTTGCTGTTAATTGAAGACGGCTGTGACCTCGACAGAGGTCTCGTGTTCTGGACATCCGGCGGGGAAGCACGAGGACGTTCACCTGCTGGTAGACTGAGGGAGATTCGTTTCCAGCAGTGTTTGATTACTCAGCATCTACCCCTTCCCATCGACCGACCTGCGAGAGAGCGGTACAGCTCAGCACCGCCACTGCCGTGGGTGGTAACACAGGCGTCCACATCTGTCCATCCGATTGGACAGTGCTCGTCGAACTTTATTCCCCAGCCAGGGATCTGGGGAATCCGAACCCTATTTAACTCGGCTGTGAGTGTGGCCGAGAGAAGCCTGCTAGCTCCCGTCGACTCCGGTTGACGAAGTTCCATTCCACTGAGAGTCACTCTCAGTGGCTCTTTGTAAATAATGTAAATAACTGTATAAAGTTTTCTTTACCGTCCTGCTAACCCAATCTCCCATCCTCCTCGTCCCATCACCGGTCCGGCCATATTACCCGGGTCGCAACAGGGAGAAGACGGTATCAATGCTTGGGGACAAAGTGTGCAGGTTTCGACGCACAATCGAGCTCCGACAAAGGCTTAATCATGCGTTTTAAGCGAAGTTCAAGAAATTAGGTTTAACGATCTTTGCTCGCTGGCAGAATCCAGAGGTTGTCTGTCGCCTTCCTGGGCTCCGCTTGACTGAGGGTGCATAAACACGTATCTCCCCACCCATTGTCGTGAACGTTACTGTTACTCTGTCCTCCACTGGTATCGCGCGAGGTTGCTGCGCGCAAAAACCAAACTCTACATCCTGCGGCATCTGCTTTGACCCCGAGTGAAGCTACAAGTGAGGGAGTCCATTTCCCTCTCTCTTTATCCAGCACTATGAGTGCTTGTGAACTATCGTTTGCAGTGTTATTACCTAAGCGCTGTAGAATCACTTGCACTCCCTTTCAAGGTTTACTGAGCGCGTGTCGTAAATACTGCGACTTCTAGTGTGCTGCAATGGGTTGGGTAAGGAGGTCAAGAATAGGACGCACTCTGAACGTCCTCTTATCACCATTCAGCGCAAGGCCGAATGGACGTGCAGCGCTTGCTGCTCGACACCGTGTTTTGCAACTTTCGCCTCCTCCTTGCAGTATCGCGTGACACGCTCCGCTATTGGCACTTCTGGGAAGCGCATCGAGCCTCGTAATCAAGAACAGCGCTGCTTTGGGCGAACTGTGAGCTAGATTTTCGCTACCGCACCCAGCAAACGAAGGGCCGATGCGAGAGCCTCGTTTAGCGCAATCTACGTAAGCGCCGTGTACGTTACGCCCGGTTCTATTTCCTGTGTACATATAGCGACGGTCGCGAGCACTTTTCAGAAAGCAGGGCTGTCCGCAATTTTATCTCTGTCCGATCGCCGACACGATAGCGGGCGCCGATGCGGGGAGTACTGTGCCTATTCGCGATGCGATGCACAATATTCCAGAGAGAGAATCCATTAACTAAAGAGCCAGATTTCGTGCTGCGACACTGTTTGCGTTTCATTTGCTTCGTTTTTTTGCGTAATGAGTGTTCTCTCCGACTCTCACGGTCTTGTCTCTTCCACTTTCGCCTATGCGTCGGCGATAACGAGGAGACTGCGCGCTATCGAACCCGGTGCCCCTGCGCTGGGGATTCGGGACGGCAGTGCGACCGGCGCACTGCGAGCCGACGAGGAAGGTCGCGCGCGGCGAGGGGGGGGTCCTTTCTCGGCAATTGTTTTGGCAACCTTGACACGGAATCACTGGCGATAGACGCTGCGCGCGTTCGCGGTTTCCGCAAGATTATGCGCGCGCTACTTAGTCGAGCCGCGTTTCTCGAGCTCGGCGGTATATATACAAACTTGGTGCTCGGCGACAAAGGGCTCCAAGCACTCGCTCGCTTTCACTTTTCTGGCCTTAACGGAACGATCGAGACATAACCGCAAGGCTAACCCCACCTGCAGCTTACAGCATCTCAACTCAACTCGCTAGCCTCGCAACATTTGCATAGATAAGACAAGCTCCCTCGCGCTGTCATCGTCGGGGTGAGGTGCTTTTTGGTTTGACGCCCCGCAGACAGCAGGCGCGTGAAAAGAATCGAGACGCGCCAGAAACAGGGCCACAATGGCTGGCGTGTCCTTTTCCTTTGATCGCTTAGCAAGTCGTGGTTTTGGGGAGATCTGGAAACAGGCATTACCAGCACTTCAAGTTCTGTCTAAGCGACATTTATTCCTTTCTCCAGTATTCACTGAAAATGGCCCTTGCTGCCCGGGCCGCACTCGGCACATGCGTTGCCGCTGCGCAGCTCTTACCAGCTCAAAAACAAGGAAGCTTTAAGCATTTAGAGCGAAGGTCTGGGTTTGACGAAGGATTTGAAACAACAGGGAGCAAGGTTGCGCTGTGTGCCTCACTGCACTCAAGTCGATGTCTTGCATGAAATGGAAACTACACATTATTCAATCAAGTGGTTTGCGCACTTCAGGTCATTTTGGATAGAATTCCATGTTTTTTTAGTTTTGCACCTTTGCTGCAATTCACTCTTTTCATCTCTTCTGAACTACTGCTCGTTAGTATGCTCAAGAACCCAGTAGACACCATAACAAAGTTACTACTGCTTGAATAAGGGGCAATCAGATTGATTTCTAAAGCTTCTTACCTCGTGGATACAGGACCAATATTTAAGGAGCTAAAAATTGTTGGAATGACATCTTTTATTTTATTTATTTATTCGTTTATTTGAAGATACTGTCAGTTAGTAATCGCAACTGTTACCGGAGTGGGTTGATGTACAGCAGTTGAATACAATGAGGCTTACATTCAGAGCAAAATAAAAAATGATAAATAAAAACGAAGATCTCCCAGATATCTTATACAAGCAAAATCAAAAGCACAGTAACGAGCAAGGCAATCAATTTTGTCTAGTTGATACCACAGCCATCGCGGCAAAACTTTAAGTGAAGGCTGTGAAGTAACCGACTTATCTAGACATTTTCATTCACGTACTGCCCGCGGGAAAAAAGAAAACTAGTATACATTAATTGTTGGCGCAAGCGCACGCTTCAAGCGTAAATTCGTGCTTATGGCGTGTTCCCCTGGAACGGTTGAAAGTGACATATGTATTAGCATTTATGTTTAACGCTGTATGAATTAGCAAGTATGAAAACTTCAGTCTGTGTAAGGTTGCGCGGCTTCCTAGCGTGACTAGGTCTGCTCGGATAAGAAGTTCTGTGGGAGAGTCTGTGCACTGGTATTTATTATAGATAAAACGAACCGTTTTTCCTTGCACTGACTCGAGAATAACTGTGTCACTTTGTGTGTACGGAAACCAGATGACGTTCGCGTATAACGACAGGCTTTTGTGACTATATAAACAAGGCATCACTAAAAAAGGGGAACACACTAACACTCATAGCGGCGTTGCAAGACAGCATAAAAACATACGACACCCGCAACCAGAACGTTGGCACGTTACCGGTTGCCGGACGAACTATGGCAGGCAAATGCTTCGCTTCAGGGTACCTACCGTATCAAATCAATACCCAGTTAATAGCGGTAAAGATTTTGCACTTCCTTTATTTAAGTTAATCCGTGAATTTTTTGTATGAATATATATTTCTAAGCGAACACTGTTTCCTCTTGTGGCGTGTTTCTTTGTATTATTTTTATGTATGTTCCCTTACTTACCTTGTGTTTTTTGTAAACCGGTCAGAATTCTCTTCAAGAGTTATTCATTATTGTATGCGTGACTTGTGATCTACTGTGAGATGCAGTCATTAAGGGAGCAGCCGCCCCGTCAAGCTGCTCTTGGAAGAAGCTGTGTAGCAACTACTCCTTTCCTTGTATCAAACGAAAATAAGTTATTATTATTATTATTATTATTATTATTATTATTATTATTATTATTGTTGTTATTATTATTATTATTATTATTATTATTATTATTATTATTATTATTATTATTATTATTATTATTATTATTATTATTATTATTATTATTATGTCAATGTTCGCCGCTTCCCTGTGAAGAAATGGTAAAGTACATGAGTATTTATCTAGACTGTGACTTAAGTTGGCGCTCTCACCTATCTTATGTTTGTAAACAGCTGAGAAGTGTGTCTTGCCTTTTATACAATGTAAAATTATACACGCCTGTCTCGGTTAGAAGGGTGATACTTCACTCATTAGGCTACTCAGTGTTGCGATATGGTATTTGCTGTTTTTTTAACTGTGCGGAATTTTGGAAAGCGCGGGTAAATAATTTGTTAAAGAGTGCGTTAAAAAGTGTAGCGTACAACACTTCTGTGCCTAAGGAGGATTTGTTTCTTAGCTTTAGTTTCCCAAAATTTAACAATGTCTTTCTTCAGTATGCTGCCGTCAGACATATGTGGACTAACGAATTCAAAGTTGCACGGTCATCTGGCCATAACCTCCGTTCTGTCTCCACCTATGAACAACCAATTACTAGAACTAAATACGGAGAAAGCCAGCGCTGATTTTATGTCCCCGCAATATTTAACCGTCTACCTAATGAAATAAAGGTACTGAAGAATAAGAAGGCAATAAAGAAAGCCCTCATAACCTACACTGTCTTAAAGGAAAAGACAGTATAAAAGAAGAAGCGCTCCAGATGTGTTTTCTTGTGTTCTTAGGGTATAACGCTCTCATTACCTTCTTTTTTTCTCGGTTTTAGTGAGTAACCCAAAGCAAACCACTTGATCATTTCCTGTTGTTAATGACTTTATTGTGTTTCCTTGAAGTGTTTTTTTCTTTTCCTTGTACATTGTCAATTTGAAATGTTTTTCCTGAGTAGGTAAAAAAGAGATTTGCCGCCTGCTGCCGGGTTTTGCCCAACAAGCGACTGATGGCTTTGGCATGCCCGGAAATGTATTGTATTGCCTGACGGGAAATAAAAATTATTATTATTATTATTATTATTATTATTATTATTATTATTATTATTATTATTATTATTATTATTATTATTATTATCCGTGCAGGCATGCTCCTCTAGTGCTGTGAGGACGGCCTAGGAGGATGTCGAGTGCTGTGGGCAACCCTTCGTCGGCACGCGTGGAAAATAGTCATCCTTACGTCATTGATTGCCGCGAGCTATACGAACATGGTCAATTCTCTTTTAATTGGTCAGTTTATTTATGAAAATAATTGCAGCAGCCAGTTTTGAAGGCAAGCCCTTCATTTCCAGCAAAGGCTGAATACCCAGGAGCATTGTTGTCCAGGTGCATGACCGAGTAATTTCAGCACCTAAGCGGTTCAGTGAAGCGCAGGACCTATTTCCTTTCAAGAAATATCAGTGCGCGTTTCGGAAATTGCTGAACGTTTGCTATCCTCTGCTATACACTGCCACGGCCATAGCAGGGCGACAGCAGAATAAGCAAACAGATAACGCTGTCCAATTACATGTTGAGAGTAAAAGTTGACTCCTTGGCTCTTTCTCGCTGTTCTGACGTTTTTCCATCAGCAAAAGACGCAGTTATCGCCAGGAAAATTGGATTTAAGTATCTTCGCGCGAGTAGATGGAACTCGTGACGCCCTTACCGAAAATCACCGGTTGCCACCGTTATGACGTGAATGTCGATGTAGCGTCACTCGCAACCGCCGCGGTGGCTCAGTGGTTACGGCGCTCGGCTGCTGACCCGAAAGACGCGGGTTCCATACCGGCCACGGCGGCTGAATTTCTTGAAGGCGAAATTCTAGAGGCCCGTGTGCTGTGCGATGTCAGTGCACGTTAAAGAACCCCAGGTGGTCGAAATTTCCGGAGCCCTTCACTACGGAGTCTCTCACAGCCTCAGTCGCTTTGGGACGTTAAACCCCAACAAACCAAACCAAACCATTTTACTCGCGATATTGGCCGGTGGGGGCGACGCGTGTATTTCGTTTTAGAGCGCAGCTCTCGAACGCCCGTTCGTGGATTGAGCCGCGTCGCCGTCGCCGGTGTAACCGAGTGAAGGGGAGTACCGCCACTCACTCATAGATGGCGCAAGATTGATGCGCGCCGTCGTCCATCACCACTGCAGTCGCGCCACGCTCCGCTCCATTGGCGGGCGGTGCTATGGAATGTGTTGCACGCGATAGATGGTCTGCACCGCTCACAGCGTTGTCTTCTTGGTATAGACCGTCTGCTTATATAATACAATGCAAAATAGTCTCCATACGAGTTCTTTATGAAGAATGAACGGCGCAACCGGTGGAAATACTTCGTATACCGCTGCTGCGAACCCAGCTGCGCGAGCAGGGGCTCAGCGCCGCAGCCCAAACAAAGGACCATGGGCGTCCGGAAGGGGGGGCAAGGGGGGGGGGGGGCGGTTGACCCCCCCCCCCCCCCTGGAATTACGGATATTATTTATGCCCTAGTAGAAAACAACTACAAACCTACCGCCTCCCCCATCCCCGGACATCGGGTGCCCCCCCTCCCGGAAAAAGTTCTGCGGACGCCCTTGCAAAGGACCCTGCCGTTCGCGCCGCTGAAGCAGACAGAGCTGCGCTCAAATTTCGCATTACGGAGTATCGTAATCGTCCTTAAATTTTTTTCTGTCTCATAAAAGCGCCGTTTTTGTGAGAGTGCCCTCTTAGTAATCAGAACGTGGTACACTATCGATACAGGCGAACCTATCTTTGTCCTCAGTATACTAATGGATAGGAGAGGCTTCTGCAAGTAAGCGAAAACCATCGACGTCCTGTTTTTTTCTCGGGAAGAAAAGTAAAGTTTTTGGCGACAGAATAAGCACGACAACGAACGGTATACGTGGCAAGAAATAAACTGGCGCTCTTTAGAGATCAGTGTGAAACGGTGATTGAGAAGTTCTCACGTAATGTGGCACCGAATCCGGCCGTTCAGTATCGAACCGAGGTATGTGAAATGCAGCAGTACAAAAGGAAGATACAACACAGAATCAATGTACACGGCGGCGCAAACACGCACGTCACACGAACACAAAGTTGAAACGCCACATTTCGATGCAGGTGGCAAACTCGGATGACTGCATACGTCGCAAGGCCCTCGAAGGGAACACGCGAAGATATTGATTAGAGCCACCGAGCTGCGCACATAGCTTACTGACTTGCGCAAGCTCCTCATTGGTTTTCCGCTCACATTCATCATCCGTATCGTTCACTTCGGTCGGGGCACCTTGCTCCACATCGGTGGCCGTTCCGCGGCTCAGGTCAGCTCTGCGGGGAGGGCGGCAGTCGTGTGTCTTTCTTCCGCCGTCGCCGACCGAGCAGTATAGACACAAGCGAACCACAAGAAAGCTCGTTTGCGCTACCACGCGGCCCACTACGCTGTTGACCTTGGCTTCTGTTTAACAAAAGGAAGGCTGTGTTGAAAGGTTTCCTGCTTGTCCGACATCTGTGCTTTCCTCTGCCCTCTTCCGGCAGCGCGCCCGCAGCACAAAGACGGAAACCTGCGGGCAGCAGCATCCCGTACGGGCGAAGCTGACCCCGCCCGTTGGCAGCGCTTTCTCCGACCAGACAAAAACAGATTGAACTTGCACGCCGACCGAAAGCTTCCTCCGCTCCGGAGTTCCCGCAGCGCGCGTCGCATGACGGCATTGAGCGATGCTGGGCCTCGCTGTGCGTGTGTCACGCGGAGTCTCTCCTCTCCCCCCTCAGGAGCACGCGGTTCTTCGCGAAACCGGGCGTGCGGAATTCCGGCGCGTCGGCTGCGGCAACAGCAGCACGGGGTCCCTTCCGTTCGACTAACGTAACCTGATTTCCGCGCGCGGCCCGACACAAAAGACGGCGGCCGAAATGGATCAAGGCGAAATTGATGGCGCGTGAAGTATCGCCCCGCCACCGGCGGCGAAGAGGAAGCGGCGCGAGGGAGAGGAGGAAGAGCCGCGGCCGCGTTTCGCGGCGACTGCTCACACACACACACCTGTGTGCGGCCGGAGAAAGCGCGGTGATCGGTGGAGGCCCTGCAAGCGTCGACAGCTCACAGCTGCTTGCTTAGCGGTTTTGGCGCCAGACGTGCTCTTGCTGACGATCGTGGTTACAGATGTCTTCCACAACAGTACAGGGTCAATCACACTTAGAGGGAACACGCCTCCGCGTGGCTGCGCACACGCGTCGAACCATTGCGCCCTAGCCAGTAGCAAACCCTTGTAAAGGGGCAGACGACACGAAGCATCACTTCGAGGTCCCTCTTCTCGTGCGCCACTCTGCATTGATTCATGAAGGGGTTAGATGCAATGGCACTCCGCAGGTACGTGGTCACGCGGAGCCATGTTCCCTCTAAGTGTTACTGAACCTGTACATGCGGATTTTACACCGACAGGTGTTAAGGCGCGTTTCATGGTTCAGCGCCATTCGCGTCGGCGTAACGCCATTCCACGCTGACTGGGGCAGACTGCTGTGACGTCACGCATGACGCCACTGCAAAGCACCTTGGCAATGCGGCATATTGAGTGATGTTAACACAGTGACGGTACGAACGACAGCGTAGTGACGTGACGCGCACTTTACCCGAGAAGAAGGGGAACAATGATGCTTAAGCAATGCTATATTGACCACCGCCAGCAGGAGTACCTGAATCTCGCCTTTTCCCTCTTTCTCATCTGTATGACCTGGAGCTCACTCCACTTTCCCCACGTTGTCGCACTGAGCGCTCAAAGTTCTTGCACACTCCGAGATTCGAGTCACTTCGCCGCAATTTCAGACTTCCTAAATCAGCGCCTTCAACGGCCACACTGGGAAGGAACCTAAGGAAATAACCGTTACCTCCTTATGCTCACTAATGACCCACATTACAAAGAAAATATCAAAATTGTCTTTGCGTCGCTGAAATTTAGAAATTGACACTTTGGCAGCCAGCAAAAACTTTGAGAACACTGCGGCGACCCGCATTGGAGCAATGCTAAAACAAAACGTCCGAATACTATATCGACGTCCATGGCTATTTTGACGTCTAAGTGTATTTTGTCATGTTTTTTACGTTCATAATTAACTGCACCTCATCAACCAAATTTATCACACGCTATCTGTCACAGTCACACTTTCACACATTTATCTTCAGAGAACGGCGTTATCGTGCAGACAAAATTGCGGACACTTTTTGCTGACGCGACAGAGCGATATAATGCTCTCGCATCAATAATTACCAGTTCGTCCATCTTGCTCGCCTCTTCTGAGTTCTGTGCATGACTAAATCAAGGGCCTCGGACTAACTCGAACGTCGAGAGCATTGGGGTTCGCGTCAGAAGTAAAATCCGCCGTCCGATCTCACGAAATTCTCTGATTGGGCGGAGAGGTCCCGTGACCCTGCTACGTGATCACAACCCACCCCTCGAGCTTTTAGCAACCTATTTTCTCAGTATAGCATTAGATTCCGGGTCAGGAGCAACCAGGGACAGTCCGCGGTCAGGTAATTCGCTTGTTGATCGAGAGAAGTATCACGTCACAAGGTCACGTGACTCCAAAGGAAGTATGGCGTCAGAATGTCAGGGGACGCCAACCACAGGCCGCTTCCGAGAGGAGACAAATTCAAAATTTATCCAAATCAAAATGTGGCATATGGAAATGTCGGCACTGTCACAGCGTAACGGGTGCTTGCTACTGCTGCTAGCGGTTGTTGCAGCGACAATTGCGAAGAAGCTGACGCAAGCACACAGAAGTCGCAACAGAAGCTGCCACAAACGTGAAATGTAATGCTATGTCATTCCACTCATAAGGTGACTTGAGGTGAATCCCAGGTTGTCTGAATTATCTGGAGCCCTCCACTACGGCGTCCCCATACCCTAACTGCTTTGGGGCGTTAAACCACATAAAACCAAAACCACGCTGCAGTTTGTTTTTTTTTTTTTGCCCTAAAAATATTTTCCTATCTTCCCCGCAACATTTCACTGAAAACGAGAGACGAGGAATAATTGGGCTTTATCTGGCTGGCTGGAAGTCGCAAATGAAAGTTGGTGAAGACGACGATATCCGGAGCATAGGGCGTTAAGGCGGGGGTTCCACGGCGGCCATCTTGGACAAGACGTTAGTTGAACCACCAGGGCGGCTCCACTTGTCCGTGGAAGCGAAAAAGCGCTCCTCCGAGACTGTCTGGTCCTCCTCTCTGCGTTACCTTGACCTCCTCTCCCTCGCGTTGTGGCAGAAGGAGGCGGTTAGTCACGGAGGGGGATAAACGCCATGACAATGACGACCGCGCTCGAACGTGTTTGGCACACGGGTACTGCTTCTTTCGTCCCTACGCACCCCTTGGCGGCCCTGCCATGGTGTCTGGCGATTCTTTTTTAGGAGGCACTATTTCGAATGTGACCTTTTGCGGGGCTAGTTGATGTGACATTGTGTTCAGTTGGAGTCAGCGCCCGTCCTGTCCGTCTTTCTGTGTGTTTTGTGTAGAATTTAGCGCTGTTTTTACTTTCCTGAACACGAAGTCTCTATATCTGTGACATTTACAGAAATTATATTTTGTTTCCATTTTTTCCAGAGTTGTACACGTTGTTTTATAGTTATTCTTTTCTCACGACCCTGACAAATATTTTGATGACTAGCAGCGGCAGCCACGGCAAGCAATATTACAAAATAAAGCTTCGTAGGTTCCACTGGCATCCATAACAAAGGGCCACAAGACATCTATGGGCTATGGCCTTCGTAAAACTATGGATGATGTCGAAATGGATGCAGCGGAATAGTAGATGACCTCTTGGTTTCAAAGGGTTGTTGCCATGCGTGTTGTCACAGCCTTTTCTGCGGTCAAAGGCGCGTGGCGCGTAGCTTGTGTGCTATTGATTCCCGTTCACCATACAAACGTTTATTTCGCAATTCCAGGAAAAACACCAGCAGTGAAACATCAACCCGAGATTTCGAAGCATGGCGAGTGTTTTTATTTTTTACTCACACACTGCCAGTGCTATGTAGAATTCTAAGAGACAGCTGATATGGTAACAGTAAATAAGAGAAAATGGGCAGAATAAGGCATATCAGAATGGTACAAACATATTGCGTTCAAGTCGTTGGGTGAGTAGCTGCGGAGAGGTAGTCTGTGACGTTGAGATACGTTGCAAGTAATGCTGATTTTCTTTTTTTCCGCCCGCGCATCCGTGTATGATAACAAAAATCCCGAAAGCGCTTAGGGCCGCAGCCGGCAACATTCTTTTCGTTCACTTTTTATTGTCAAATAAACTACTACCACCACCAAGGTTCGAAAAACGAAAAGGAAACACTGGCTGCGAAACTTCCACTGGAGACTGCGGGACATAGCTGGCAAGAGCTAATAAGTACTCATTACAATCGCGTCGGGTTTCTCCCTACTGTGGCCTTAGCATAGCATTTCCATCCATTCATTGGAACTGCATTTTGTTGCCACACGAGGCAACGTTCCTGCTTTTGTGATATCGTTTTGTGATATCGGCGAGTGTGTAGTCTCAGCAGCCGTGCTCCGCTGTAAATAAAGTTTTATTTTTTATTCTGGTTCTTAGTGCGAACTTTTTTTTGGTAATGAGCAACTAAATATAATGTACATACCTGAACAGAGCTACTCTCGCTCTGCCAGTGACGACGACCCCTTTCCGCGATAGGTATAACGATTCCGCAGGTTTCGTGTGTGCAATTTCCGCAACCGTCGAACGCGAATTCACGTTTTGGGGAATGCAAATGGCCAACAAATGAAGTTTTCACAACGGTGACCTAATATCGACTATTTTCACAGTGCAGGATGCACATACAATGAAAGGAAAGCTCTGGTCGGACCCAGACTGCCGCGCTCTTGGGCAGCCAGCAGCAGTCACCGGCGTCGCTTGTGGATTAGGAATAAGGACGTTTTATTTCGCCATCGAACGTACTTCAGGATAAAGCGATTCAAAATTGAATATCACGTCGGAGAAAGCAGGGACAATTAGAAGCGTCGGTCCTACGCGATGTCAGCAATCCGGCCACCGAATGTTTCCGAGGCGCGCGATCACATCGGTGGTTTCTACAAAGTTGTCGCGCTGCATAAACAAGCAAAGGAACAACAGGTACACAAATAGGATTAATAAAACAAAAGCGTAGCTCTCGTTTTACCTCACGCGAAAAAACATAGCTGTTTGCATACAGCGCTGTAAAAAGGAGTACTGGTGTGCAGTCGCCCTGTGTTATTGGCGGAGCGAAGGGATGGCGACGTCAGTGCGGGCCGTGTTCGTGACTCGAAGGTATTCCAAAATCTCGAATGCCTTCGCGGAGCTCCATTGACTTGATAGTATGTCAGCCAAATGCCATTGAATAGTTCGTGCAGCTGCACAAGGCGACATCCGACTCGAATGACACTCGGTTGGAAGGTATTTGAAACGCCCGTGTAGCAGAGATATTGCTAATCTCAGGCTCGTGATGCTTTCTTAGATAACAGCATGCAATCAGACGCGAAAGCAATTACATCTGCTATGACATATTTTGCAAGTATTTGCGAAAACAAACTAATTTTCACAATGTGCTGCAGCACCGATCGTCACTACCTGCAACACCCATCGTCACTATCATCATTTCCAAATAGCACCTCTTTTTGCCATGTGACAACGCAATGAAAGTGCCATTCGTTCATGGGGAGTGCGCTTCGTGAAAGTATCACTAAAGTTGCCGTGTGACAGGGGTATAAATCCCCCCACGCACGCGCACAAACACATTCAAACACGGAAAATGGTACGGTTTCAAAAATATCTTTGCCGTGTACGATCATACACGGTAAACCATTTTTGTAAAGTCACTAAATTGCGTTTGAAAACTATCAAAATGTAGCAGTTACAACTCAAACATGATGCCACTTCATTTTCAGAAATTATAACTTTTTATCGTCACGTGTATACAAGTACGCTGGACGAAGTTCCTACGGTAAACTCAGATTTCTGGATTTCCTGCAGCGCATACAGACCCCCCACCCCGGCGGCGCAACATGTAGGCTCTCAGCCCTGATTTCTCTTCACTGCTTCCGAAAAAAAAAAATCGACTACACGTCTTTCCGGGTGGACGGTCGCTTTTAGATAATGGGACTCTGTCAGCTAGGGGGATAGGGGAAATGAACAATAACGCCCCTGCACACTGCTTTGTTTTCTTTCTCCACATGGACTCAACAAACGCACTCGCGCAAGGCCTCGCGTATTTGTGTGTGTGTAGCTATTTTCGTCTTGTTATATGTCCGCAGCTGTATCCATGAGCAGGCAGAGAAAAAAAAAAGCTGCTGTGTTGGTACTATCATGTCAGCAGTTCGGATACTCGAGCCAGTAGTAACGGCTTACTGTATTGCATTATGCCAAGTTTTCGATTAGCGTACCCTCCTAGCGGCCGCCAGGCGGAGCACGTTTTATGTTAGTGGTCCAACAGCGATACCAGACACTCACAGAGAAAAAGACGACGTACAAGGAGGCTCCTGTGTGTCTCATCTTATTCTGTGTCAGTGTCTGGCAGGGCTGTTGTCCACTCAATCCCTATGTATCAACTCCAAGTAGCCCAATCTGCCGTCTTCAGAAACGCGTTTGCAGGGTTGTCTGAACGCCCTTGAATGTTTTCTGCGAAAATGCATTTATAATTGTGGGTGCAGGTGGTCTCCAGAGCAGTAACGGGCAGTGCTGGCTTCAATAGGCAGAAATGAAAGGGGTGAGTCATCTGTGGACACGCCTTCCCCGGTGCACTTTACAAGGCTACGCTGGCGAACCTGACCGCGTCTTGTCGCTCGAGTCTGTTGACTGTCAGGACCACGCATGTAACTGCGAGCGCATAAAGGCTACTGGCAGTGTACGTTCCCCCCACCCCCCGCAGTTGTTGACAGAGCAAGCGTCGTTCCTGGAAAGAAACGCGCAACGCACCGCTTCACCACGACGGTGAGAGCAAGGGTTGGGTGCCGCGCTAAAGATTTGTATTATTGTGAG
Organism: Amblyomma mixtum; assembly: GCF_055824585.1. Lineage (NCBI taxonomy): Eukaryota > Metazoa > Arthropoda > Arachnida > Ixodida > Ixodidae > Amblyomma > Amblyomma mixtum. Next base: position 175,899,756 of record NC_143016.1, read on the forward strand.
GTGCAAGCCACTCGCCGCCTGGAACAGCCAAACTCATCAGTGGCCTGGCAACCCTGACTGGCTCCGTGCGTTCCCTCTCGGAGTGCCGAGGCGGGGAGAGAGCCTTCAGCCGCGAGCGGAGACGCCGAGCCGAGGCGGGGAGAGAGCCTTCAGCCGCGAGCGCAGACGCCGCCGTCTGTATTTCAAGCCTTTGTTTGTAACTGTTGTTCGACGGTAGAATAAATGCATCCGTGCTCACATTATAAACCCCACTGCGCCCAGGGCGGGTGCGCCCTGACAAGTTGTACCCACTCCCCGCAGCAGAGGCACACAGGTCTGTCTCCTCTTTCTAGCCTGGCCTTGGCTGCAGAAGAACCTTGGATTGGAACGGCCGCATGTCAATCGCCTTCGCAATACATCAGCTTCGCAGAACTGTGAAACCCCCTCCCTATTGTAAACAGCGTGACGTCAAAAAGTTGTGGCCCGGTTGGCAGAACTGACAACTTTTGGTTCTGAGCCGGTGTTGTTGGTCCCGAGGGCTCCTTCGCCGCCTTTTTACCCCTATTCGAGACGCCTCGCCGGCCCTCACAGGATAGAAGAGGGGAAACGCTTGCGCTGAATGACTTAGGCCGGGTGGCAGGAGCGCGCTCCGGGCGCCAGTGAATCCGGCCGGTGCCTCATAATAGACCTCTCCCTGATGTAAACAGTGTGACGTCAAAAAGGTGTGCCCCGATGGGCAAAATCGTCGAATTTCGGTTCTGAACCGGTTTTTCAGGTGCCGAGCACTCCCCCACCAGCTTTGTTCCCTGATTCGAAACGCCTGGCAGCCTTCTTCTCCCAGTGTGAGCCTTCTCGGTACGGCGCATGTTTTGCCCTTCGGACCAGAAGCACGTGCGTTGATGACGTGTGTCTTGAAGGAAGCCAGTTTTCTTTGCACGTGTTGGCCTGCCTGCAAATCTGTATGCGCAGTCGCGTTTTTTTTCTTTTTCAGGTGAGAAAAATGTAGAGCCTAAGATGTGTGTCCCAGAAAATAGTGAAAACATTTTTTTTTTCTGTCAACTTGAAGGAGCGAAAATTGCTAATTGATCACGTGCACTCAGTGGAGCAGATTGTCAATGAAAACTACCTCCATGGGGAAGTGACAGAAAGTGTGTGTCCTAAGTGAATCAACTTGAAATTCGAGGCCAATACAATGGGGTTTTGTTACGTTTTGCGCTAATAATAATAAACACAATCTTTATGCGAACATAAAGTGCCTCTAAACAGATATGCGAAGCTGAAGAGATTACCGCGCATGCGGGAACACTTTATTTGCAGAGCCATCGCTATATGTGCTCATTCATGTGCAAGCAAACATTTTGACTTAGAAGTTACATTCAGCCAGAGCAATGCCTACTCCCGTAATATCTTAGAATGTCATGAAATATTGAGGAAAATAGATGTGTGTGTAAATGATGGCAGATTTTTTTCACGTTTCATGACCATGCACACAAAAGCAACCGCTGTGGCAAATGCTATTTCAAGTCCGGAATGCGAAGACAATGCAAGCATGCTGCTGCTGTATGCTTTTTTGTAAACAAGCATGAGGAACCGTCCTGAGCAAGAGGCTGAAGCGTTCGTCAGATCTGATAAAATGTAGAGTTCCGGACCCTTCCAATTAGGATTTTTTCACAACCACGCTAATGAAAATCTGGTCGTAAATGTTTATCAGGTAGACGAGCACCATTTTGAAAATATTTATGGTCTTTCTTCTAATTTGTGAATACGGATCGACACTAACGTCATATTATGTTCCCCGCTTTGTAAACCAGGTCAAAAAACAATTCGCGATGTAAAACCTGCTTCCCACATAACCTTGCTGAATTATCCTGAAGTCCTTGATGGTTTTGCTGAGAGGGCTTCGAAATCTGCTGAAAAATAGCTCTTAGACAAAATGTTTTCACCAATGTCATCCACAGACCACCCAGCCAAAGGACTTCATACCGGTTTCCAATAAATTTCACCAGAAGCTCTCGGCCCCTCGTGTTCACGGAACTATCCTGAGTAGTAGTAGTAAGTGGCTTTTATTGTAAATGAAAAAGAAGGTAAAAGGATTCTTGCCAGCGCCGGCATCTGCTATCATGTCTAGAAGCACCTGAGCTGGGGCTGGGGGATGGAAATGGAAAGCGAGGTGACAGTGAAGGGGAAAACAAAGGGTAGAGAGAGAGGGAAAACCTCCCTCCTGCTTGTATTTCCATTACGCGAGGCGATACAGCCAGTGGGAAGGACCGCGAAAGTTGCCGGCGACCTGACACGTGAGGCGCGCACTTCGGGAGAGGGCGACCGCGCTCTCTCTCTCACACACACATACACTACGCTCGCCCGCTCCGCAAGCTCCCCTCTCACTCGCATACACCAAGCTGCCCCGCACGCCCGCAGCACAATTTTCTCCATTCTTGACCGGAGCGGAATTCCAGCCACGACTAACAATGAGGGACACCACCGCTTTTGAGCACCCGCGAGCAGATTGGCACTTGCGCTGGCACGTGGCAAGTGCCAGCGGTGCGAGCAGCAAGCCCACCATAGCAGACTTCCATATTTATGCAACTCACCTACTCCTATCTAGACACTACACGCGCAATCGTGCAGCGCCATGCGCAGCAAATGTCGCTGTACTATTGTGGAGCAGCTCTTCCGGAAACCGCCATTTACAAGAGCTAGTTTTGAATCATAATACCCTGTAGCCGAGACTGACAAATGATTGCATTCCTAACGATTTCGGTATCCGTGGTTTGCACACCGCTGAGGGAAAGTACTGGTATTTCATGCAGTGCAAACAATGGCAAGAGATGCTGGCATTGTTTTTGCTGCATTGCGCGCATGCATATCACCAGCTACGCTCCCATATACCTTTCAAGAATGTTATCCGTGCATTCTTTTTTTCTTGCAGTGTGTGATTGACATATAATTTTGGGGGCATGCTTTGCCACTACAATGCTAGTGAAATCGCACTGTCCACACATGCACTTCGCCACTGGTAGAGGCAGAAGCAGAAGGCTTCATTCACTTCCATTGATGTGCATTTTCAAAAGACAAACGCATGTTCCTTATAAAAACAGGACCATTTTATTGCAACATCTGCTAAGCACGTTCAGATGCCTTGCACAACTCCCCCACACATCATGGTGGCAGCCTGCAAGCAAACAAGACCATACCAATGTCATATGTGAGTCTATTTTCAGGAAGTGACAGGAAATGTCAGTGCTCAAAAGTGGGTATTAGCTTGTTCTTTACTGCTCAACCATTGCAGTTACTTTCCATTGACTTAGTGTTTCAGTAACACACAAACACATATGCTTACCTCCCGTCATACAAAAATGTGAGGGCAGTAACGGAAAAGGAAAGAAAATATGTGCATAAACATAGCAAGTGGACTGAAAAGTCCTTACATACATCTAAGTAATTTGCTGCCACTGTAACAATGAGAGCAGATATGTTAGGATAAAAGCCTGCTGAGCACGATAGAAACATATTCTGCTTACGCCATACAGGGTGATACAAAGCTGCTGGAACAATGATACACTGCTTGTTTTGATGTCACCAGCAGTTCACGAAGAAAAAGCTTACCAGCAGAAGGCTGTATCCATTACACACAAGCAGAAAAATGTGAGCTGTGAGGTTGAATATCCCTTGAAAGTGTATATTGATACTGTGCTTCCAAGGAAAGTGAACGCCACAAGCGGGCTAGTAGCAAAAGAAAAGACGCAGCTATAGAACAGAAGAAAGGAGCAGGCATAAGAAGTACAGCATGTCCAACTAAGCTATACTTGGGAAAAAGAAACAACTCAACAGTGCCGTTGCAACGGACATATAAAAGCCCCACATTTTTGAAAATATAAAGCGGAAAGAAATGAAAACACACTGTTTCATGTTTCATATAGCAGGGATCTCAACGGTTACATTTGAAAATCAATTACAAGCATATTTAGAGTGCATTCCTCCACAAATGTGCTTCAGCGCCTTTTCAGCTAAGGAAAACACCCAACTCAAGGAGGGCTGTGTAGCTTTCAAGCATTTGTATGAAACAAGTGATAAGTTTATAGCAAAAATACCCTCTATAATGATTTTACCTCACATATACTCACCTACGAGGCCATAACTGGAGGACGGAAAGAAAAACTATATTGTTGCAAAAGAGCAAACGACTAGGCGCCTTACGAAATGTCACAGTGCCGTGACACTGGTAATCTTGCACACGCGTTCATGAAAAACCGCACTCGATAACACACACTACGAGGTAGCTCACGCACGCGACACAGGTACAGTTGGGACTTCAATGCAGATTCTAATAACAAAATTGCGGTCCGAATGGCTCACCTGCGTTTGGCCCTGACATCAGCCATGCGCGTACGAAGCTTTGTCATTGTCGACCTTTTGCGCTGAAGGTATCGCCGCCGATTCCCCATTTGACACTTTTACACACAAAAAAACTGGCAAGATAACGTGATAAAAAACGGCGCTGCACATAAATACAAAAGCACAGTAAAAAAAAACACCAACAAGCAAAACAGCACGATACGCCGATGACAGCCTGCGGAGCAGCCGAAGAAGCGACCGAAAGGCAGGACAGGCTTCAGCGTAGTCAGTCGTCCGTACCGGTACAGAGTACCGGGGCGAGAGTTGCGGGCGTCACACACACAGGGGAGGCGCTGCGCACACGTTTCAGTAAACCCCAATAGTCACTGTCTCGTACGTCTTGCTTCAAAATGTTTGACAGCGCCACTGTCGTTGACCGGCGGAACTCCATTGTTGAGTCAAAACGCCCGCGAGATTCAAATGCAGCAGCCCCGTCGACCAACAAACGGGGCGAGTGCGAGCTAACATGAGTCGTTTATCATACCCAAATTTACATCACTGGTAGTTTAAGACCAGCGACTTCAGTTCCTGTCAAAAAAGCCTGGAATATAACAGTGATCTTTCGCGCTGGATGTATTTTGCGGAGGTTACGGCGCACCAAAAAATAGCGCAATTGAATGGCGCAGTAATACCGTTCTGTTTGTCATAGCGAAATTCGGCCTTGAGCAGGTCCTTGAATATTTCCTAAATATTTCGTGTGCAAAATTTGTTCCCTATACGACGTTTACTTGCTTCTAAAACTCAGATCAAAAAAGCGCAGTTTCTAGGTTACGACCAACTTTGAACAATGAAAACTAAAAAATTATGACATGTAGCTCAATGAAATTTTCAAGAATTAACAACATGGGTACTATCTACAATCCTGCTAAATATGTTTGTGATTTATGAACTGGACTAGGAGTTATTAATGCGCCATTCTTTTAAATTTCACACTTTTTTATGGCACCAGTTCTAAATAACCACCCAATATAACTCAATAAATTGCCTGTAAGGTCCTTGAGTCACACTTAATCTAAAAGCTGCAGAAGCAGTTTTCTTTTCGGAGCAGTAGTTTTCGTCAACAGCAAATCCAACGCAGGCAAGTCGAGCAAAAATATCGTTTTATGCCCCTCGCTCTTTTGCTCACTGCTATCATACTAACGTGAATAGCTTTTAGCGACACATACCATCGCAAAGAAGATACAATTATCTTTACAATGCGCTCAATATCATTTCTCTAGCGCAAACGGATGAGCCACACCGCTCACACAAACATGACGAAAAACGGCTGCTGACCGCCGCTAGCGTGGTACCGCCGCCTTAAGCTGACAGTTTAACACGCGGGGCGAAAGGAAGGCATACGGCAGGTCAGCCAGATTGGGTTCCATGCAATTAAGGGGAAAACCATGTCGATGCCCGAGTGGTCCAAAGCAGTGCAAAGGAAAGCTGATTTGACCGCGGCGCAGCTGGGTCGAATACCTTTAGTGGCTTGTTTTAAGTGTGCTGATTATTTTTTTCTGTTTTATTTCCACGCCATGTGATACAAACGCCGGTCGCTGGTTTTTCGTTCACTCACTGCACTCACCAGTTTGAGTGTAGGTAATACCACTGTGGCTGACAAACAACTATCTGATATGCTTAATGACCATTTTATTAGTGTTGGCACCTCAAACAGTAAACCAGCAATAAGCTCTGTCCCACTTCCTGGACCAAGTGCAGTTAGTAACAGTATGGTGTTTTTCCCCACAACTGAGACTGAAATCATTGCTGCATTCCAGGCAATGAAAAATTCTAAATCACAGGATGTGAACGACATGCAGATTGCCCCAGTGAAATATATCCTAGACCTGATTGTACCTATCCTGAATAAGATATACAACTTAGCTCTGGAGTGCAGCAGTTTTCCCAAGAACATGCAGATTGCAAAAGTGGTAGCCCTACATGAAGGAGGTGATAAGAATGCCATAAATATCTATCGTCCCATCTCCGTGCTACCCATATTTTAAAAGGCTTGGAGACAATAATGCACACGCGCCTTTACAACTTCTTAAACAAATTCTCGCTTATCTCGCCGCACCAGTATGGCTTCCTGAAAGGCAAATCCACAGAATTGGCACTATTAACAGAAAAAGAATTCATTATTGACGCTTTTGAACGCAAAGAACTTGTACTAGGACTGTATATTGATTTCACGAAAGCATTTGACTGCGTACATCATGCAACCTTATTTTCTAAGCTGCAGCATTACGGAATACGCGGTAGTGAACATCGTCTCCTTTCCTCTTACCTTCAAAACAGGTCCCAGTATGTCAGCCATAACAATCACAATTCCGACATAAGAACCATCACTTCCGGCGTACCGCAAGGGAGTATTCTTGGACCTCTGCTATTTGTTGTTTATATTAACGACATTTTTTCTCTTCTAAACACAGCTACATCGGTTGGGTACGCCGATGATACTGCTATGTTTTCCAGGGGGGCAAATACTGATGATCTAGTCTGCTCGGCAAATCACGCTTTATCATTAGTTAGAGACTGGTTGCAAAGAAATTACCTGCGGTTGAATACTAAAAAAAAACTCAAGCTATTCTTTTCCGTACTAAGAACATAAAGGTAAACATCAAGGGCTAAATTCTTTTAGACTGCGAAAAGGTAAGCAATGTTAATGAAATTAACATTGTAATGAAATTAAGACTCTTGGCGTAACGTTATCGGAAACTCTAACTTGGAACAAGCATGTTGATGCGCTTTGCAACATACTTAATGAGGTTTGCGGGATACTAAATAGACACCGCAACTTCTTGCCAACAGCAGTTAAACGCTTAATTTATAACGCACTATTTTTGTCGACACTTAACTACTGCCATTTAGTCTGGTCAACTACATCGAAAGAAAACATACAGAAACTTAAAACCTGCCAGAAACGTGCCTTGCGTGCTATTGCTAATGCCCCTTGTCATGCACACACTTCCGATTACTTCTTGCGCTATAAGCTTCTTCCCACGGAATGCATTTATACTTACCGTCTAGCTTGTACACAGCATCACAGCATCCTGAATTTGTTAAACCTTCGCCCCCGCACTTACATTTACAATACACGTCATAATGACGCATGGGCGGTGCCTCACTGTCGTACAGAGTACGGTCGCCAGTCCATTTCGTATCATGCTGCTATTCTTCTAAATAGCCTTGCGCTCATCGATGCCTACCCAGAAAAATTGTCATTACGAGCGCTACATGCACCTTTCCTTGCAGCCAACATCACATGATTCTCTTGTATGCTTGCGTTTTGTGTTTTTCTTGGTGCCTTTTATTTTTTTATTGGTGCCTTGTTTTGCTGTAAAATATCTTCTAATTTCTGCTACCACTAAAGGTAAAGTTTTTCCAGAATTTTAAAAAACTTAAAATTATTAAACTGAACGTGTTTCAATCTGAGTGTGTTTGAAATTCTTATGTTTAAAACCTGATGTGTTCTAGAATGTGTGTTTCGAATGTATTTAAAACTGCATGTGCTTTCATTTGGAGTGTTTTTGCTCTGTAGGGTGCAAATTTTAGGTCTGTGAGATGAAGTATGAAATTGAATCCTGTAAAATCTGTACGAGCACTACTGCCGAACTGTACATGGAGGGGGCCGGGCTTTGTCAAGCCGCAGCTATGCGGCTTTTACCCGTTACCCCCTTTTCTCCTTGAGAGAGAAATAAAGACGATTTGATTTGATTTGATAACTGTTCTGAAGCGAACGCATTAATATATATTCAGTGGTAACCATCCGGTGAGCTTTTTTTTTTTTTTTTGGCCTTCGATGTCTTCCGGTGGCCGGTTGCGGGTAGGCAAGCGTTTCTTCCTTAAGCTTGCTGACTTGTTTCAGTTCGGTATCTGAAACCGCGAGAAAAACAATGCCGAAGTGGTGCTTTTTGCCCTTGTTCTCTGTTGCGTATTCCTTCTATTCTTATTTTGGTATTCCGCGAGTTGCGAGTAAAGGGTGTGTTATCCTTGACGCAATCTAAGGTTCCTACAACAGTTCGATTAAATATGCTTTAATGCAATGATGGAATCAATGAACAGTAAACGATGCTTTGATTTCACATGGTAAACTATTCCAATATGATATGCCGGTAAACATGGCAGTAAGTTTTCGATAAGTAGTCCTCAGTTTAGGCAAAAGAGGATTATTAAGGTGTTGGAACCTAGTAGGATTAGTATCTATACGCTGATCAGTAACGTCTGGGATCTTTTGTCTCATTGTTTTTTTTTTAAACTTAGTTCAGTCGAATGCTTGTTTTTTTTTTTATGTTTGAATAAAATTATCTGCTCAGCAAAACTATCGCTACAGGCATTCCCGCAGAGCCAAAAGCGGGGAGAGAGGAGCTCTTGTTGATTTTAGCAAGACTTTTTTGACCCAAGGCAATGACATAAAACACGGAAGTAGGTAGGACAGTTCGTTGCAAAATTCACGCGTGGTGGGTCGAGTTGGTGAGGGTCAGGGGGTTTTGCTTGTCACAGTAGTGGTCCTTATTCCCAGGTCAGTGAACTCTGCTGGAAAAACGAATGTGGCGTTGAGATTCTGCAATGCTTTCATTGGTCTGTTCTTCTTCTGACGATGCGTAGGATTCCGTGCCTGATCAGCACTCGCAGGGGACAACGCGTTTCTTGTTTCATTTCCATGCACATCCGTATGACCTGGGGCCGCATTGTTTGTCGTTGCGCTCGCTGAAGATGCTGCCTGCTGTTCGGGCTACTACTTTTATTCACAGTATTCGTGCATGCTTCTCGAGAATCCTGAAATATGGCGGGTGGTGGTGCGTCATCGTCTGTTGATAGCTCCTTTGTAATTTAGAAGACTAGCTGCAGCTGTGATTTCAGTCGTTTAGTGTTTGTATGAATAATGTCAAGAATAATTAAATAAGAGATTGAATCATTAATGAATATAAAAATCAATCCACCTTCCCACTGTAGGCGGCTGTTGAAGCGACCCAGATTAGGACACCAAATTGAATTGGCGGGACAGAGAAATTTCCGAAATTAAAAGAAAAAAAGCGCTTGCATCCACATTTCGCCCTTCGGCTAGCCGCTCGGGAGAAATAAAAATAATTTTTCCGGAAATTATTCTGCCTTCCCAGCGCTAATATAAGCAGGGTTTTGTGAAAGATGTTTCAGTAGCCCTTCCGGCTGTGAACGAATATTGAACCGTTTTTTTTTTTATTGCGTACACGCGATCAGCTTTTTGCTTGTCAGCAAATCGACTCTCACATTATTTTCTGTTTTCCCGACTTCTGCCACCGTAGCAGCTTCAAGTGAATGGGGCAGTATGTTGACAATGTTATTTATGAAACTACACAGAGACTGCAAAATTACAGCAAGCGCTATTACACACGCGTCAAGCGCGGTTTCAAGAGCGACCTATCTATCGCACGCGTACGCCAGCCCGGTAATTGTACGCGCAAGGCAGACGCAAAGCAGCCTGTTCGGCGAGCAGAAACGAAAGGCCCGCGGCGTGCCCATAATTGCCCCTGCTTGTGTAACACACACCGAGGGGTTGTTTGATTAGCTGGTCGATACAACATATGTCTCACGCCCGCGACACACGTGCGCATGACGTAATCCCGCGCACACTGCGACGGCGGAGACGGGTGACCCCTTCTTTTCCGCCCCCCATCCTGCGTCCCTCGGTTTGAAAGCCTTATCGCATTAGGGTTCGGCGACTCGGCCGGCTAGTTGTACGCCAATTACGTGCACGCCTTTCTCCGCGCATTTCGGAGGCACTGCCCTTGAACTGGCAGGCGGGGGCTCAGAGCTCAAGCGTGTATGTGTAAGAGGCGACTTCGTATTCATGCCGCGAAAGAATTGAGATAAAAAAAAGTGCTTGTTTTTTGTGCACTGAGCTTGCCACATCTCGGGCGCTGAGGAGTCGGGGCGAACGGGAGGCACTAACGGATGCGCGCACGCTCGCATTTGTGCCTTGTTCGCAGCCCGACGTTTTACAGCGGCAAGTTGTTAAGACGGTGGTTCCCAGATAACGCATGCTTGTAGTTATGGTAGTCAAAGAGCGTCAACGATCATTTAACCACCGCCGTGCCCGTGGTATCCAGTGACTACGGATAGTTGGTTGGCCTCAAACAAAATGGCACATACCCACTACGGGGGAGTGGCCAAGACACAGGCGGTGAAAAGAGGAGCATTCATAGAGAAGGGAAAGGAGTAGTAATAGGGTATAGGCTGGCAGATTAGACGACGCAACGACAGGGGTCCTGTTAGCTCGGACATTGAAGACGGGACGATGGCTTTATGTGCAAATTCGAATGCGACGCATGTAATGGTTCAATTTTGCACTGACTAAAAGAGAGAAAAAATGAAATAATAAAAAAATTGAATATCAGACAGATAAAAATAAATAGAAAGAAAATAAAATTAAAGTTTGCATGGGAGTCGCTGTGTTTATAGAAGAAAATTTTGTAGAGCACAGCGCGCACTTCTGTTGCTTCGTCCAAATGAAGAACCGCCAAAGGAAAGAACCCCAGCCCGTGGATTGCGCCTCGCTGCCAACTTCGTCGCAATGAGGTGAGGCTCGCGGATATACAAACAAGACGGCGCTGAACGCCTTGAAAAGCTTCTCAACCGCAACAGTTATGATAAACCAGAGTACAAATGTTCTCGGGACGCTGCCCGCAAACGCGCTTCATGGCAAGATGCTCAAGTCCGAGCCATCACATTCCTCACGCCATGAAGCACTATTTGCACCCCTTAACTCTAAACAAAAAGGGAATAAGGCGTCCTCTTGCCTAATACCTTTTATAAAAGGAAGTGCGCTATAATACGGCTTCCTCCGTTTTTTCTCCCATATAGCCATATTCGTGCTTAGAGTGTCTCAAAACAAACCCAGCCATCAAACATCATGCACGGTAGCAGCACTAAAAAAAAAAAGAACAATTCCAAAAGCACAACTAAGACTAGCGTTCTTCCTCAGCATCGCTATGGGAGGATTAGCCGCTTAACTTTTTCTTTTCCAGTTGACCCTAAACGTGTATGTTCTTGAAATAAAAAGAGAGAAAAGGACAGAGAAAGAGAAACACCTTGACATCTCTTCTTCCTCCGGAGAGACGAAGGTGACAGTAACAGCTGTACCGACTGCAGGCGGTCCCTCCTCACCAGTTTTCAGCCCTGAGGTCAGGCTTACTCCGAGGCCTCATGACGAAGTAATATACATATACCTCTATTTAAAAATGGGTATAGGCTTCAATGGGTGAGCAAACAGCAATATGGCGCATTTGGTTTGGCTCTATAGGGTTAACGGGTTAAGCCGTAGTGGAGGCTCAGGATAATTTCATCCTCATGGGGCTCTTGTTGTGTGCTGACACGACTTGTTGGGACTTGTTGTGTGCTGTGCAGAATGCACGAGGCTGTATAGCATTTCGCCACCACCCAAATTCTACCTTCGCGAGCGGCATCGAACCTGGAATTTTGGTGTACTGTGTGATTTCAGTGCCCGTTAAATAATCCCAAGAGGTCGAAATTATGTGGTGCCAATCAATACGGGGCCCCTCATAGTCTGAGTCACTTTAGGGCATTAAGCCTGTAAAACCAAACTAAATGTTCTATAGCACTGTTTGCTCACCATTCAAACACATACACACCCCTCATTAGTTTTTTTTTTTTTTTGAAGTCTCACCCCGTGTCCCCTTTCCTAATCGGTTATCGTTACAAAAACTCATGTAATTGATTAACAACGTTGCGCTTTTCCGGATCGCACACTGAAGGCAATTCTTTGAAAAGCTTTGCAAGCATGTTTCGTTTCTGGTCCGCCGATACTTTTGTGTTTGATTTTTTGTGTTATTCGGACCAATCTGCATTTTTTTCCCTTGTAAACACGATGCAGAATATAATGAAGAGTCACGTGTGCAACACATTTTTGCTATAGCATCACTAAGCAGCATAAGTTCCACACGCGTTAAACGAAGCGAGCTTGCTATGGCAGGGAGATCCGAGAGAGAACTCTGTAACCAGGCTGCATCGGATGGGCCAATTATTCCAGGCTCATTCGCCGAGGCGATTGCGAAGATTAGAAATCGAAGGGAACGGCTTTTTCCCGTAGTACAAATTTAGGCCTTAAGGAGACGTTTCAAGTGACGACTTCCAACCGTGTGACGAATACTGGTGTGTGAAACTGACCCGCAAGACCAGTAGATGCCATGGGCTCGCTAATACTCGCAACGGGGTTCGAAAAACGGTGATGCAAACGTCGCCTCGTTTGGAAATATAATGGGCTCGCGTCGCTCTGCAGGTTCAAATGGAAACGTCATAAGCCAAAGCTGATGGAGCTCAGCTGTTCGTTCTATTCATTCGACCGCGGCTTAGCGGTAGCTGGAACAGTGTTCGGCGTGCAAGAGCGGTCTGTGAAAGCTTACCTTCACCACCTGAAAGGCGATGTGGGGTAAGGAGGGTGGATGGCTCGCGGGTGCTAGAGTTCCCGTCAGTCGTTACGGACAGCGCAGGACAAAAACCTGCTTGGCTTCTTTTCACGCTGGCCGTATATACGTCGTCTGACACCACCACAAGCATTGGCTTAGGGAAAAACATGATCTTCCACTAACCACCCCAGATCTGACGAGGGCCAGCGCTTCCATCTCCCTTCTTTGGCTCGGTTTCTTTCTGCCATGTCTCTCCATGTTGATACACCGTGCTGTACGACAATACGCAAGATATGGGGGATTGTTAACGTCTGACAGTGCTGTCTCCAGTGTCTCGACCGAACCAGTGAAGTCCGTTCGCTTCGCACTCAGGGGTGCAACGTCGCTTGCTTCAGTAAGAGGCACTCCTTATAGTGTCGTCTACTTCACGAATTCAGGAGACCAAAACTTATGTGGAAGGCTACGAGACGGCAGGATATCGCGTGCTGTGCAGCGATTGTGGGACCTCGCTTTTGGGTATACCTGATACCTCTGTTACACGGACAGTTTCATCTATGGTCTTCAGTTCAATGGCAGGTCAGTTTTGCGTCTGACGTTGAACTGAACGGCAGTCGGTTGAAGCTACAGGGCGTTTTCCGCGAAACTGTTTACATCCTTGATCACGTGATCACGCCACGTGGTGGTGAGGCCGCTGCGGCGGCTCCACTGACTGGCTGCTTGCCAGTTGAATCGGTCACCGTAGTTGCGCTGTCGAACAGTCTCGACCCGGTCGAAGCGAACTACCGTTAAGATATCAGCGGTAGCTGGCGCTGGCGTCTAACAACGGTCACTGACATTCAGTTGAACTGAGAGTCAATTGAACTGCCGTTGGAAGCGCCCGTGTAGCAGGGGTATAAGCCGGGTGCGGCGCGAATGTTCCTGTTCCCGCCCTTCTGAAGGTCAAAATAAATTAGCACCATAGTCTCATTTCGGCTTCTTATGCTATAAAGTACCACTTCGGCCATTACGCATTTCTATGAGGGTCCTCGTCAGGCCCCACGACTTTTGGGTCTCCCCTTTTTGTTGCACGCATACGCAGCGTTGTCGCCCAAGATAAGCTGGTAGGCTCCATGCCAATGGATTAGCACCACTAGTCAGTCACTGGGCCGGGGATCACGTATACAGTATGGTGTACGTTAGACGGTGCGCGTTGCCCAAGTTGAAGGAGCTCGTCGTCACTGTGGGTCTGAATCTCCAACCACAGATTCTCGCACGATCGGCCTTTTGCTAATGATCCTGTTTAGCTCGGTGTCCGTACTACTCGTTCCACGTGCTTGTGCTCTTGAGCGTTTAAAAGCATTCTGGTGACGATGATTATTTTTTATGGCACAAGGGCAACTTTGACCACAGAGCGCCGTGGTGAAAGCCGCTTGTCTTTCCACAAGGCGGGTTCCAAGGCCCGTACCTCAAGCATTTCGTCCCAGATAAGGCGAGCACGAGGCAAGGATAAAGTTGTGTCTAGTGCATCACCGGTGAGTGAACGCCGGCACAAGGGATCAAACCTCGTACCTACCGCATGCGCGGCGAGCGTTTTGCCACATATCAAGCAAAGCGAGGTGACAAGGCAGAGTGAAGCTTTGTGCGGCGACCAGTCGCGGTATTTGAGAAAGATATCGGAACCGTAGCCATCAACTTCATCAGAATCCGACCCTGGCGGCTTGTAGTAAACTGTGACACGTTCCAACCAAAACTGCTCTAATGTGAAACCCAACCTTGCGGAACCGACCCGGTTCAGAAACATTGGGTTTCACATTTGAGAAGTTTTAGTTCGATATGTGTCACAGTTTACTATACGTTATCGAACCGAACCAGACAGGGAATTCTGTCGAAATGTTTAGTTTTCAGTCGACGCTGATCACGTGTAGTAGCGCTTCTTTTAAGCCGCGAAGTGCCCTTGTCGATGACACTGATTTTCCCATGCTGTGGTTGCAAGTCTCCCGGTGTCAAGGCTTAAATGCTCAAGGGCCAGCAGCCCGCTTGCAAAAGCGTTGAAATCTATACACTGCACGTTGACGTTGGTATCGTATCCTGGCCACGTTCATCGTTTACTTGGATGAAAATCACACAATGCCTATTGGAGATATCAATTAAGCGACGCCTAGTATTACTGGCATGCACGATAAGAATTAGCTACGAGTGGAAGGGAAATCGCCGCCGAATCTGCGCCATTTGGTTGTAACGGTGGCCGAGTCACAGAAGTTCTAGTGATCGCAACCTGGTTATGACTGGTCTAAAAGGATATCAGCGAGGTACGTTAGGAAGAAAGTAGATAAGGTAACCAAGGGTGTCTCTTCTATCTCTTTATATCACGTTGTGCTTGTGAAACAACCAAGACACGATGTTATTCATATTTTAGTCTGATGGTATTCCAAGGTGACGAAAAAAGAACGAAACCGAATAAAACAGCTGTGAACCGATATAAATGCGCTGTGCGTGCGCGCGCGCACGCGCGTGTGTGTGTGCGTGCGTGTGTGCGTGCGTGCGCGTGTGTGCGTGTGAGTGTGTGTGTGTGTGTGCGTGCGTGCGTGTGTGTGTGTGCGAGTGTGCGTGTGTGTGTGTGTGCGAGTGTGTGTGCGTGTGTGTGTGTTGTGTGTGTGTGTGTGTGTGAGAGAGAGAGAGAGAGAGAGAGCTGCTTCTGCACATGAGCAAGATATATGTTCGCAGTCGTCGTTTAAAAGCTTCCCAATGCTGCAGCCATCACATGCACAAGCGTATTCACCAATCTAGAGAAATGTCTGCAGCATGGAATAATTGTGGATGGAAATGCGCTGGTGCCATACAGTTCGGTCGTCGACCATAGCGCATTTTGCCGCCGCGATGGAAATGACGTTGCGTAAGTTCTTCTTCCGAGATACGTGTTTACAAGCGCATTACACGCGACCGGACAGCTTGTCCGGCGCTTAGCAATGGATTTATGGAGAGGAATGCCGAGCCGGGCGCGGGGCTCCCCCCTCTGGCTGGGCAGACACATGGGCCGCGTCCTTGGCTTCGCCCAAATCGGCGCCACACGGCACGCCGATGGTATCGGGGCGCCGTTGGATACGCGCTAGTCGGCGCCTTGTTCTTTTTTTCTTTCGTTTTTCTTAATGTTTACGAGCGCTTGGCCACGAAAAGCGGCTAGGCTCAAGTTTTAGCGGCGAAGTGCCAATCCTCGGCTTGTTTGGCCCCGCCGCGGTGGCTCAGTGGTTACGGCGTTCGGCTGCTGACCCGAACGACGCGGGTTCGATCCCGGCCGCGGCGGCCGAATTTCAATGAAGGCGAAATTCTAGAGGCCGGTGTAGTGTGCAATGTCAGTGCACGTTCAAGAACCCCAGGTGGTCGAAATTTCCGGAGCCCTTCACTACGGCGTCTCTCATAGCCTGAGTCTCTTTGGGAAGTTAAACCCTAATAAACCAATAAACCAATCGGCTTGTTTGAGCCAGTGCAAACAAAGTAGACCCATGTCCCGTGGGTTATCGGACCCGCATTGATGTCTAGGATTCTGGACGCTTGTTTCGCTTATTAATGCGATGGCATAGGAGTTGTCACACCAAAACTCCGCTGATGTCCGAGACGAAATTCAGTGATTCATCCAGAGAGGTCACGTAACCTTGTGACGTCGTCACAACCTGTCCCGACAGACCACCCTGATTGGCCAAGAGATGTCCCGTGACCTTGTGACGTAATCAAAAACTGCCCACCGTGGCAGTTTGCAACTAAATGAATGATTGGTCGAGAGAGGTCACGTAACCTTGTGACGACACCACAACATGTATAGTTTCTAGACAGCGATGTAGATAGAGAATCAAAATAAAAATAAAAAAGACATATATACAAATGCCGGCACCGTCACACCACAGTAGATACCTCCTACGGCAGTTAACGGTCCGAATGTGGCGGTTCATGGACCGAAAATTACAAAGAAGAAACACACAAGTTGCAACAAAAGCTGCGACCAAAGTGGTCCAATGCTATCGCACTGCACTCTTCAGGTGACTTCAGGACAGAAAGGCCACTTTTGTCCACTAAGCAACTATCCTTCATCAAGAATTTCTGCCACCATCTTTCTCTTGACGCTGCGTCCCGTCCGATAATTTAGCCTACCTCACATGACGTCTGGACGCAGCGAACAGGAAAAAGATAAGCGAAAAAGTATGCTCACTTTAACCTCTTGAATCGACGCTTGATAAGCAATGGAGGCTGGCCTTTATCGACAGGGCGCCCCATTTTAATAATCATTAAAGATCGCTTCGACGGAAATGGAACTTAACACGCTAAAGGAGACCTGGTTTGGTTTGGTTTATGGGGTTTAACGTCCCAAAGCGACTAAGGCTATGAGAGACGCCGTAGTGGAGGGCTCCGGAAATTTCGACCACCTGGGGTTCTTTAACGTGCAGACATTGCACAGTACACGGGCCTCTAGAATTTCTCCTCCAAAGAAATTCCAGCCGCCGCGGCCGGGATCGAACCCGCGTCTTTTGGGTCAGCAGCCGAGCACCATAGCCGCTGAGCCACCGCGGCGGCCGCTAAAGGAGACCTGAAAGCGGAATACAGAAAGGTGCCGCCAACAGTGGCCGACTGTGCGAGTAAGAGGCTACGCTTCACTGCCGTTCACTTCAGGGCGGTGTCAACCCACCCTCTCCGGTAAGGACGTCATCAATTTGACTGGAGAGGCAAGAGGATTTCTAAATCAAATTTTCAGACCAACTTCAGCATCGCCAGAAAGAACCAAGGGATCAATTTTTACTGAGGACAACGATTGGATGCTCTTTTCCTCTGGGTAAGATTCTTCAGGGAATCGCCGAACGATTTGGATTTAGCAAGATTTCCATATCTTCTTACGTCAACATAAGTTTTTTTGAGAAGGCGGTCTTTCATTTTTTTTTTCCCGTAGAAACCCTGTTATTCTTGTGGCGGGAGCAGCGCCGCAGGAAACAAAGAAGAAAGAGGCGGGACACGACGCAGACTAACAACCAGATTTTTAATGCACGTTCGTCGAATATATACATCTCGCTCGTACAAGAAGGACCGGACAAAAGCGTGAAAAACACATAAAATATACACGTGGTAAAAGATTAAGGCTACGCACGCAGATAATCAATTTCGTTGTCACGAAGCGCTATCGAAGGCATGCTGACGCATATGTCGCTCTTTTGTCGGATGTTGACAGGCTTCTTCAATCTGCTTGGTTATTCACTGTTTTCAACAATGTTCTCTCCCTGCCTTTCCGTCCATTTCTCTCTGTCTCTCCCAAAAAAGTTCTCGTAAATTCTTTTTTTTTTTTTTTTGTAGCGCGATGTAGCGCTGAAATGGGCCTGCCATGTGTATCAGTGCGTGGTATGTTCACTCTGCCTATAGCTTTAGCGCACGGTTGAACGATGAGCAGCTTTGCTGTCGGACGCACAGCCGTGTTTTCTCGCTCAGCGCCACGCAGCTGCCATAGAAGCACGCGTGGCACGTGCTGGTCGTTGTTCGTTCGCGGCTCGAGCACGCGCGCTCTGGAATTGGCTGCCTGGGCGGAACTCGAGCGTCGGCCGGCGTCGAGAGGCGCCCGCGTTTCTCGCGGCCTGTCCATCAATCTGCCGCCGCCGGTCGGCGTCTGGGGCCGCGGCGCGGAGTGCCACACCCTCGGCCGCCACCGCTGACCCGGCTTGGACTCGTCCACTGTCGCAACAGGAGCACTCATGCGCCCCAACTATACTACAGCACGGGCCGCTCAGGATTGTGCGCAGTGTGGCAGTAGCTGCTTCCTCGGTCAGGCATCAAAGCACGAAATGAGCGCCGCGTACAGTACGCCACTCCGCTGCAGTGCACACAAAACACTAAGAAGTGCACTAAGTGGGAGCACTTGCTGGCCAGCGAGGACGAGGAAGCGCAACTATTTCTTGTACGCCGAGCCACGATGGCAGCAGTCAAGTGCGACATCCTGGACCAAGGATCGACCACGGCGCCCAGTGACCCGTAAGGGTCAAGAACACTTTAAATTTCTCAGAAATAATGTTTTTTCCATCCATCCATCCATTGCGATGTCATGGAACCCGTACCGCCCGAGCACCTGTGATGTGCGCGTCTGTGTGCTGCTGTGGTCAACGAATGCGACGCCAACTGTGACGCAAACCTCCGTTACGTCCTCTGTATCTTTTCTCTTTCACTCCAAACTTCCTCCTATCCCTCACAGCGTGGTTGAGGTGTCCACCAATATGTGAGACAGTTACTGCGCCTATCCTCTGAAATCACAATCACAACGGAGATGTACAGCGGCCAATTCAGGGTGGGGGTGGTAGAAAACATTTATTTAGGCTATTTACTGGAGAGAGTGGGGACTGGCCTCAAGGGCCAGCCCCTTACAAATTCTAGGAGACTCCTGTTCGGGACCCCTGTTCGGCAAATAGTTCAGGACCCCTGTGTCTTCCGTTGCAGCTCGGGCCCTAGCGACGAGGGATCTTTGGCTCTCTAAAGTAGAGCAGCCGAGCAAGGAGCAGCGTCACTGTAGCCCGTTCGTGATCTCTCCGGGCGGCGGATGGGCTGTTCTGAGAGGCCTCATAAAGACTCCGAGCGATTTGTCCAACGGGCTAGGCGTCGCGCCGAACGGGCGATGGTGTTCCGTTCCGTGGACACCCTGGTAGCGCTGCAACGCGCTGTGGTGTTCCACTCTTGAAGGCGAAGATTAAGCGTCCCCCAATTTTTTGTTTTCTCCCGCACACCGGAACTTAATGGCCAGCTATGGAGGGGGCAGTGGCTCTAACACAGTTTAGCACCTTCAAGGCTTTCATTGCGTTCACGAGCAGCGACTACAAGGAAAAATATTTCGCCTTAAAAACTGAAATTAATGAGCCTAAATGCTTCAACTGAAATGCATGAGCCTAAATGCTTTAAACTAAATGCTTAAGCTAAAGCTATAACAAAGTGTGATGTGTCAAGTCTACGTCACCAGAATACACGTTTACATTTCGTCCATGCATAGGGCCAGATAGACTCTATGCCGATGGGCTTCCGCGTACTCCTCCGATCCAAGCGAATGTGGAAGACCTACCTGTTACAGCCTGGCGCGCTCGCAGTATCTTTGGCGCCAGCGACAGAGAAAAGAACTACTGCGGCAATTTCCGACGCAGACCTGGCATATCACATTCTGTGATCGAAATAATTTTATTTATGTCCTGTTGGCTTGGATGTTGAGCGCTTCTGTGCCACTTCTCCGAATTAGACACGCTCCAACGACACCGGCATCATGACCTGTCCCCGGTTTCATCGGCGCTGCCAAGAGCTGGCCAGCTCTTTCTTTTTTCGCACACCCTCCAGTTGTTCGTGCTGAAAGGCATTACAGACTGTCGACGGCCCGTAGAAAGGATTCCACGGCCACCAATTAGCCTCGATCTGAGCGGCTCGCCGAGGCGGCCCCGCCTGCGGCACCGGCGATGCACATGCGGGCTCACTACACGACACCCATTAGCCACACGCGCCCACCGGCATTCCTCGCCTCCCCGGACGTCCTTGCGGGAATCGTCGCTGGGCCACGCAGCGGGCAGCAGGGCGGTGGCGTGGAAGGAGCCGAACGTGACTCATCATTTGTCCCATCGCTCGCCGCATGCAGTGTCCAGAGGGATCTCCAGTTCTCTTGCTCTGAACTTCCCGGACGTGCATGTGTGGTGGAACCAGCTTAATTGGTTTCCTCGCTCGCCTGGATGCCAGGGAATCACTCTGAAGCTGCTGGCCACTCCTTGCGAGGCGAAGTAAACGGAGAGCTCTGTGTTTTGTAAAAGCTGTGGCCTGCATAAATTCGCCCATGTAACGATCGTGTCACGTATTGGAGACGCTCAGTGCTGCTTCAGTCTAATCATGCCGCAGGGCAACTTCGTTCAACGCAACTTTGTGTCCATACTGCTTGTGGAACGGCTTATTTATTCCCTCAGGAATGCAAACTTCTTTGGTCCAGTACGGGCTGCTTTTTTGCTCCTCTTGGACGAAGAAGGTAGTAATCGTTTTTTAAGCTGTTTCCCGCTAATGTCATGGCACTTTTTGGGTATGTCACAATGGTGCCAATCTCCGCTAAAATGCAAAATACTTCACTATAGTATTGGTATCGTCATTATCATAATTAGCCTGACCATAGCCGTAGCACGACAGGGGCCTCTCCCATATCACTCCATTTAATCCGGTGCTCTGCCAGCTGCAGCCACCTTATCCCCGTCATATTTTCTAGTTTCTTCTGCCCGACTTACTTTTTGGCCGCCCCTGCTACGCTTGCCTTCTATTGGAGTCCACACCGTTAACCTTAACGACCATCGGTTATATTGGTAGGTGGTGGCCGACTTTTCCTGAAATGCTTCTACGGACTTTTAAGCAGCACATAGTAGATTATACGGCTTATGTTGACATAAATTTGACCGTATCATTATTTATTATTTATTTACTTTTACTCGAAGAAAATCACTCACTTCTACATACAGAGTTCAGTTGAGTGCGAACTGTATAACGCAAGTAGATAGAGTAGTGGGATGTCGCAACGATTCCACAGCCTCCTATGGCTATATCAGTAAAAGAAGCATTAAATATCGCGCTGAAATAATTCCGCTCATCTGCAACGCTAAACAGAAGGGAGATAGAGAAGACTCCTGCGGGAGTGTTTCGCCCCCTGTCCAGCGTGTTAACTGCCTATTTGCCTGGTGGGCTTTCCGGTGGGCTTTCACTGCTCACATTTGCGCAAATTTCCAGCCCCAACTTCTGAATCTGTTCACTTCTGTGAACCCTCACTCAGGATTTCAGATAGTGAGATCGGGTCTTGAAGCTAGACTCTAATCTAGCAGCGTAGGTGCACGCATAGACTCCCAAGGAACAGGAAAATTGGTGACTGTGTCGATAAGGCGTCTGCGATGAGGACGATGATGGCATGCAATTCAGGCTTCTTGGTTTCCTGGGCTTAAAAATAGGAGGGGACACTCCGCTTCAAGGATATGACGCGATGGCGTTGTTGGGTTACTGCCCGTATGTGGCGAATTGGTCATTCTCGCTTTACATTCATATAGATCCCTGGGAGTCCTCTTGCCACTCCTGGCGCAGTGGTGCAGCGGTTAAGTATTATGCGCCCCTGCCCTGCGATGGTAGATGCTGCCACCGGCTCAGATTGCTTGCTCTTCCCGAGCAACCGTTCGCGACCAATCATTAATTTAACTGCAACCTGTAACGATGAGCAGTTTGCTCAAGATCCGATGGGCAGGTTGGGATGGCACCACAAGGTCACGGGGCCTACGCTGCCCACCTAGGTTTCTTCTGAGTCCGGGAATGTTTCGGTCACAACGCCGACTCCGACGACGTCGGATTTTCTGCGAGAGGTCAACAACAACAACAACAACGGGAAGCTTAACGTTATCGCGTTAAAACGTATATCCTCTTCGTCCGCACTTACCGCGCGTTTGAAGCGCTCAGCTGCTTTCGTGCATTTAGTCCGAACAATGGAAATGTATAATCCTGCACAACGGAAAATTTATTGTGTACAAACAAACAGTGTAGCACATACATATCATCCCCTGAGGGATCACACAGACAGATCAAACAATTCTATGTGATCTACAAAGGATGTCTAAGTAAACAATTCGCCCCCCCCCCCCCCCCCCCTTGCAACATTAACATCGAGGAAAGAAATCCAAGTGCGCCCTCTGAATTATACAGCAATATTTCCGAGCTTTTTCGGCTTCCTATACCTCACCGCTAGGCTAGCAAAGTGTCCTCCTTGAGATAATGCTCATGCCAGAAAATAATGTCGCAATCGGCGGCGAGACAGTTAAGCGAAGTTTAAAGGGGGCCCTAACATGCCACTGCAAGTAAGTACACTGCGGGAGCCACGGGCAAGAATACGCGGATAATGGTTGTCCAACTGTTCATCGATAAAGCAAAACTAAGCGAAAAGCGCGGTATTCGCTCAAATCCAGAAAGGCAATGCAAGGCACGGGGGCTAGCTCTGTAACGATCTCTCACCCCGTGCATTTTCGTGCAGGCACTTCGTTTAATGAAGGCCGCGCTTCTGTTCACTCAAGTGTTGCGCGCGCGTGCATCAAGACATCATCGTCTCCGCTCTGCGCGGTCTGGCAAAGCGAGCGGCAACGTTGCCCTTGAACGCTCGCGAGGCTCGAACAAAGAAAGCACTTTCGCTGGCTCCGTTACCTCAGTGCGCACAATAGCGCGTTCCGAGAGAGAGCCGCCGTCGAGAGAGACGGGCCGGCAGTCGTAACACGAGCTGCTTCCGAGCGCAACGATCCCTGTCTGTCGGTCTTTGTTTCGATAATCGTGGCGAAAGTGGCACATGGACGAGGGCGTTGTCTACACGAATCGCTTTTGCGCGGGTCGCAGTGGAGATCTGCGGATCGTTGCTTTGAATCGGTTTGCCTCTTGAACCTGGAGCGCCCTGTCATTTTCCTTTTGTATTTCTATTGTTTAATGCCAGAAGGCAGGACATAACAGTGGCGAGTGATCATCCTCAAGGTCATGTGCCACTTGGACAGATCACTTGCCGTAAAGAGCTGTGGACGCAATCGCCCTTGCGCGCAGCGTGTGCGGAAAGTTTCCGTGCCACCGCGTCCAGGGCCTTGAGTGGGCTTGCCGTGGTTTCGAAGAGGCGCTGCGATAGGCGGCTAATGTTTCGGAACGGATGGACTCTTCCTTGCCTCGATTCTGCGCAGCTAGGAGGCACAGTCGTGTAGTAGCAACTGAAATGGGATCAACCTTATTACAGAGTGTCGAGGCCTGGTCGAGATCACTTAGCGAGCAACCGGCATGTCGCGTGCCCTATAATAACACAGAACAGAGACGCACAATAGCAAACGATACTTTCATCTCAGCATGGATGTCCTGGGAACACACAAGTTAAATAGCTATTATGCGCTGTGGATTGAATATGATTGAAAAACCGGGATTATAAAATTGTATGCTGTGCAACCAGGTGCGGTGTTGCTGGCCGTCTTGCACTTGGCACTCTTTTCACACTAGGAGAATGTTGGGACTGTAATGGGAGTCATATTATATCTGTTATAATATGTTATATATATCTGTAGATGAATCCAGACCATCCCGGCATAAGCACCCATTAACCCTTAAAGAGTACGCATTCCGAACCGACTGTTTCAGATATTCATTTTTCCCGCTTGCCATAAAAGAATGGAATAGTTTGAACCCCTCTATTACTACTAATACATCTTTGCAGAAATTTGTAACTTTGGTAGAAGAACAGTTGAGCGATAATTAAATAGATAATTAAATCATAATTATTCAAGTACAACAGACCACTCGTATCACTGTATGTAACAGCATCTTTATGAACATATTACTTACAATGTATAAAATTGCACCCTTTTCTGTGAAAAATATTCTCTCGTTATGTGTTTTATTTTCTGTTATCTGTGTTTTTTTCCCATACTCAAGTAATTACTTGAAAATAACAGTGTTTTTAATGTATACCATTCCATTTGTATTCGCTTTGTACCTTCTTACTATATGCCCATCCTGTAAAAATCCCAATGGGATTGACAGTATGTGAAATAAAAAAAAAATATTGCTGCTCCTGTTTTATCTGGTCCTCGCAGCCAAACTTATCAAACTGCCGCGTATGATGTTTTGCTACCTTGTGCAGCCTAAAGGCTCATACAAGTGAGCTCTTCGTTCTTAGCCACGTAGATGTTTTCGAGGGAGGTAACAAACCTCCTTCTTTCTAACTTTTTTTCTTCATTCAGGAAAATTAAGTGAAACAACCAACGTTCCGTCAGCGATGAGGGGTATACTTAGACTAGATGTGCTGGAGGGTATCTTCGTTCTGACAAGCGGCGGGAATTTCCCCCGAGTCCTACTATTTTCTCTCACATCGGTCAACGAACGAGAGAGAGGACTGTGGAATCTTTGGTCCACAAGTAACCGGTTAGCACGCACTCTGTTGGCTGAAGTAGCGGAAGATAACGCACGCCTCGCTAATCCATGCCTCGAATCACGTTTTTCGCAGCTATATCAACGGGCTGCTGTAGCAAATATCCGAATGGGCGGCGATTCCTACTAACGGACATATTACCAGGAATACAAGCGCTTTTAGTTCCCTTGGCTGCCACAACGTGGCGCATGGCTCTGAACATAAAAAAAAAAAAATAGCGCGTTGAAAGCATCCGTGCTTTAAGGAAGAAATAGAATGACCGAGTGGCTGCAGAAGAGAACTTGAGAGGGCGCCTGGCTTAGCGACACTTGGTGGGGGCTGTCTTGAATTGCTGGTAATAAGCTCAGCGCGCGGCGTACAGACAGTCGTAAACGTCCTCCACTTGGGCGCCGCCGGGCAGGCAGAAAGTTCACTTCACTCATTCACTTCGGCATTCGCCACGGCAAGCCCAAGATATCAGGAAATAAGCACAGCCCCTTCCAAAATATGGGAAGGTTGGGCAGTCCGACTGTGTATCTGTGGTGTTGGTACGGCTGGAGTGTTTACTGCACGATGGCTGGAGCATGCTAGTTTATAGCAAACGGCGACGACTGCGTCGTAAGCATCCGCATTAACCGCCATTAAAGCTGCACAGCTGTTATAATCGAAAGCGCATTCTTTCAAAGAACGTTTTTCAGCTCAATTCTATCGGTGGCATCTCCAAAAGAAATTCTTCCGCGTCAAGACGTCGAGCTTTGCCACCAGTGCTGAAACAAAGACCACTGGCGGGGGCATAGTAATTGCAGGCGTGCCTTGGGGGAAGCCGAATTCGCGGGCGTCAGTATAGTCACCAGTTTCGAGCTGCGTCAACAATACTGCTTTCATTAAATCCCCGCGGAGAGTACTGACAACATACCATGCTGGACTGCTAGCTGGTTCATGCCCAACATTCGCGGACAGAAATTTTGAGAATTGGAGTATTGTAAGGTTCTGTTACGGAAATATCGAAGGCGATGGTCCATTTTTCTGATATGTAGCAAAATATTTCTTCTGAAGTGTTTCGACTGCCGTGGGTGATCTGCGTATATATTGTTATAGCGAATTTTTACATTATATGAAAAAATTGCGTTCATGGACGGTTTCCCGCTCAAAAATGCTTTTGCCCAGAATTCTTGGGTATGTTCCTGGACAACGCCTCCTTGATTTCAGCGCCAGCCATATCAGCCGGTTCTGGGAAATCAAGCCCTCTCCCAAAACCGTTTCCTCCCTCTTCTCTCCCATTCTTCAGCCTCGTAGCCCGCTCCCCCTTACAAAAAAATTTTTGAAAGTCTATAGAGTGTCTATAGCCTTCTCTCTATAAAGTATATAGATTGTCTATAGACAAATTCTAGACAGCAGTCTATAGGCAATACAAATGTCATAGACAGTCTATAGACAATCTATAGATTTATGGCCATACACTTTTAGTAGACTTTGTCTATAGACAGTCTATAGACTATGAATAGACAAAAAGCAACATCTATAGGAAGTCAATAGAGTCAATAAGAAGTCTATAGACTGTCTATGGACCATTTTTATAGGCCACACGTGCAGTGAAAGAGAGAGCGCAACTAGCGATATGCCGCGAGTGATGTGCGAGCAATTTCTTTTTGTTCTTGAGGCTGCGCTTAATGCGGGAGCATTGGTTAGTCATTGCAGCAGCTCGCCGTGTGACGTAAGCCGCCGCTACGCATTAGCTCCGCATAGGTTCGGCCATATCGCGACGGGAAAACCAAACGAGCCCTCAAAACGAGTCCCACTACTAAGCTAGCGATGTGGCTGGCATTAAAATAAAGGAGGCGTTGTCCTGGCCGTACAAAGCCTTTGGAGGCTGAGGACTAGGGTTCTCTGTACAGAGAGAAAAAGCGTGGTACTCCAAACATGCAGCCATCGCTCGACGCCGGCGTCGGTTCAAACTTTCAGGCACGCTGCCCGCTACCGACGCATGTGATGCCTCCTGGTTGGCTTCGGTAACAGCTCTCGTACTTTTGCGGTGCTGGTTGGTCCGTAGTGAGATTCCTTCCATTACATCCTCAGTGGACGTCAATTATTTGTAATAGCGACCCTACTGCACTTCGCCCTGCATGCGGCAACTCCTTGCTGTTTTTACACGACAGTGTTAAAGGGCAACTCCGGCGTTTTTACTACTTCCTCGAATTTTACCGGAATTTTCACGATACATTCTCCGGAGTTTTCTGGTTTGTGACAAACTTCGCAGGTGGGGTTCTTTTGTTGCATCTCAAATTAATTTCAAAATTTCCCATTTCGTGGCCTCAATCGGGGAGACTTCCGCGGGCAGCACAGTCGATATTCACTGTGCGTTTGATGAAAAGGAAAATTTAGAGGTTGCTTTTGGTAATTTCGGCAAATAATGACCAAAGCTGTCACTGAGAGCAGTTAGTTTAGCCAATAAAAAGACACGCGATAGGTTCTGCGACAGTATCCGTGACGTCATAGGTTGGTCCCTTGTGTCGTGATCGTTTGGACGAAACCCGGTTTTGGTTTCCTGGTTTTTGCGCTTTTAAAATGCTTGTACTCGGTATTTGGGAAAACTGTTTTTGTTTTTTTGTCCTGTAAAGACGAAACTCGAGGTATGTGGTGTGATTATAAACTCTAAATGTTCAAAAAACCTCCGTTGTCGCGCGTCGATGCGTCAATAAATTCCCGATTGGTCGAAAAAGTCATTATGTCACACGTTGAGCAGTGAAATGAAAATGGTTAAAAAAAGTTAAATTGCGATTGCGAGGGCGTAGCATGACTTCAGTGCAATTATGATATGTAGGATGTAAAGTCGATCAAGCACGCTGCAAAGAAAATTGCAATTGGGAGATGGTAACCGAACCCATAACCAGACACGCTAAGCCTAAGCCAATCAGGTACATTTGTCTGACTTGGTGAAAGGGAGGCCTTGTGGGTCTTGTGATGTATCACGTGGTCTGGTATGACTACTGATGTATGCAAAGGTGTGTGTAACTATATAGAAATAGTTGAAGGTTGTTTTTTTTGTTGCCCGGAGATAGAAAACAGTAATTAAGGAAGAAAGTAGTAAATGACCATTAGCGCGGTCGCATCAGACCCTTAAGGCGGAACTAAGCGGCCTCCTAATTTTCTATTGGCACCGCCGTTCTTCACCGTTGGACCACGTTGATAGGCAACGGGAATGTTCTAGAACTGCTGGTACGCCTGGAGGAAAGGCAACACACAGTGAATACGTGTGGCCGCCTCGGGCTTCGGTGCGGACCGCCGCACGGGGAGCGTCGCTTCTTGGGAAGGGACAGCAAGAGGCTGATTTTGAGAGAAGGTAGAGAGGTCGGCCTGAGGGATCGTTACCTAGGCTGGTACTCTGCTGCATTAATGGGGAAGACGAGAAGAATGTTGGTGGTCATGGGTGATGATGAGAACAGGGGGAGGAGGAGGAAAAATAAGAGGAATGGCTGGGAGGTTAACGGGAAGAATAATCGGTTTGCTACCCTGCACGGGCGGAAGGGGATGAGGAGATAAAAAAAATCAAAGAGAAAGGACAGTAACAGAAAATTGAAGTCACATGGAAAGTCAACGTTCGTTGAAGTCACAGCCTATCATGCAGGCCAGAAGTTCGCAAGAAGCGGAGCAGTGCTTTGGAGAGCTTCAACGCCGACGATCGCCGCGGCCAGTGGCCGAGAATCTTCATTTCCGTCAGTGGGCGTGGATCCAGACGCTCCAGCGCACGTCTGAGAGACTGCCTTTCGGTGGTGTAAGCAGGGCAGTCACAAAGAATGTGGGATATAGTCACATCATACCCGCAGATGGCACATGCAGGGCTATCAGCCATTCCGATTGAGAAAGAGTAATGGTTGGTGAAGGAGAGGTAGATATGCCAATGTGCTCCTCAAGGGGGCGCACGGTGCACGAGACGCATTGGCCACCCTGAGCTTTTCCCCCGAGGGGTCTTCCCCGAGCGCCGTCAGACGTTGGCCCAGCGCCGAGTGCGCGGCCGAAGGGGCGCCCCAGTGAAACACAGCAAAGGAAAACAAAAGCAGAGCGGGGGTAGCCACCTGCATCGACTGAGCAGCAGAGCGCCGAGGGGGTGGGCAGCGGCTGAGCGGGTATCCGCCAAGGCCGCCGCAGGCCGGGCGTCCCCCACGAACCCCGCATGCTCCGAAGGAGGGAGGAACGCACAAAGCGAACGCGAGATCCCAAGGACTGCGCCGACACGGACCGGACGTCGGGTTTCCTCCGCTCGCCAAGGACCGGAGATAAAACACACCCGACGCTGACTCGCGCCGATCAATAACACGCGCATCGGAAATGGCGACACGCGAAAGGGGCAGACGGAACGGACACGCGAGAAATGGAAAGTGGTGTGGCCGCGCGCTCGCACAAAAGCCACACGGGTGGGGTAAAGCCACCCCGTCGCTTGTTTTAAACGAAGCCAGCGGAGCAGCCGGGGAACTGAAAGGGATGGAGGTTGTGACGTAATTTCTTGGGCGAACGCAGGTTGCCTTCTGGCGCCCTTCGCGGTGCCAGTCGACGGTCCGGTGACCAGTCTCGCTTGTGAACGAGCATCGGTCCACTCAGTTGGCGCTGAAGGACGTCGTTGTGCGGGCTGGAGATGACGTGGCCCCGTGCATATCGGTTTGCGCGTCCTTTAATGACAAAGTATAAATGATTATATGTAGCAGTTTCTACAAGTATGTGTTCAGAAAGCTCTGCAGGCCTAAAATGTTTCATTAAAAAAATGGCGATTTTCTTGGGCGTGACGCAGTCAGTAACCGTATGCTTCGCACTCCTTTGCGTTTCATGCTCGATTCGGGCTCAAGTTTCGAATGACTGTCTGTTGTGAAGTCGCGAGTGCCTCGGCTAACCCCGCGGGACAGTCACAAGCAGTAAACTGACATATGCACCTTTCACAGTTCACTACGCATACGTAGTTCACGAAGCGAGTGCAAACTCCTCGTCGAGTCCTAAGTGCTACTTGGTCTTCTCGTGGCATCGCCGTTAAAACAGTAGCACCGTTGCTATTGTAACTTCATGCTATACCGCGGCTACTCGGGAACGCTACTGCGCACTCTCATATGGCTGCGCCGTGACACAGAGAGAGTGGGCGTTTGTAGTTTTTCACTACAGTCGCGCAATCGATCCTTCATGGTGTGAAAAACTGAAGGAAAAGAATGTTGTGCCGATCGCCCTCGGGAATTAGTTCTAATAAAGGCGTCTCTCTCACGTTACCACGGCAGAGGAGAAAAACATTCGGCAGAGACACTTAGGACCGCTTAAAGTGTGAGGATGCGAAAACGTTGATGGTTCACGGTTCATTGCATGAACAGGCATGCAACCGGTCACAATGAAATCCATGGACGAAATAGAGCGAATTTTATAAGAAAGACTTGGAAGGCATACAATTGGAGGTACATATGTCGCCGGTTTCAATCACTGTCGCAAGCTAGCCTGCAACTTGGACTAGAACATGTAGGCTATATGCAACGAGAAATAATGACACCACCCGAAACCCTGTGCAGCAAGCGGTTGTGTCGCAATTTTGGCACGAACAGTGTGGAAAAACTTGCGCCACATGCAGTACGGCAGTGGCGAATCTCTACAGAACAACGTGCATAGTATTGTCTGAAGTGGCAGTGTTCTGCTTGTTGTGCGCGTCACACGGGTACTTATGACGTCACCCCATTTTCCTTGCCATCTGGGACTTCGTCTACCATCAAGAGCATGCGCACACAAACACACACGCGCACACACACACACGCACACACACACACGCACGCGCACACGCGCACATACACACACTCACACAGACGTGCACGCGCACGCACACACACGCGTACACATGCACACACACACGTAAACACGTGCACACACACGCACACGTGCACACACACACGTAAACACGTGCACACATACAGCGTAAACACACAGACACAGAGAGAGAGAGACAGACAGACAGACAGACAGACAGACACACACACACACATCAGGCCAGTTCGGCTGTGTGCTGCATCACCGCCGAGTGGCCGTGGATGCACTGTCTGACGCTGCTGGCAGACCAGCCGGCAGACGTCGAGCAGATGACGATCGTCCCGGCGAGCCTGACCGCCGTCCCTGCAGCCCCCGGGCTCCGCCTCTGCTCCGCAGAAACAATGGGCACGCGACGATCGCTTCCCAAAGCGTGCGCTGATCTCCCCCTGAGCATTTATTTCTACGCAGCTCACGCACACCGCGTGCGCTCGCCCTTGAGCAAACAGTGCAGCAAGAAACGAGCGCGGCGCGAGCGTTCGATCATGCGAGGCAGTGCCGGGCGGCCGATTACGGGGCGATCTGCGCGGGGCATGCAAAGTGGATGCGTGCCGCTCACACCTGCGCGAACGATCACAAAAGGGGAGCGTGTGCAACCCCCGCGTTGGGCCATGGCTGACCACACGGCGTCCTTGGCGCTGCCGCTCATTTTTGCGAGCGAGGGCAGTTGTTCCTTTCGCTACGCGGGGCGGCTCCTGGGAACGACGCTGCGCGCGTCGGGACCAAAATTCGCGCGCCCGAATTGCGCGACGCTGGAGAATTTGCATTCGCGCGAGAACAGCAGCCTCGGCGGTGACCCCCGCTCGAGGCGAGCCGGACGGGGGTGTGTCGCTGCCCCATCAGCTGTGCGGGCAGACCTGTCAGACTGGAGAAACGCGGGCGTACTGAGCGCACGCCTTCGTGTAGACGTGGACACCGATCCAGGGAAGCGCACGCCAGAACTCTGGCGCGCACATTTGCAGCTGCTCGTTCGGCACGCGTGTAATCGCAGAGTGCCCTGCATTGCGCGCTGCTTACTAACTGGACGAACAAAGGATTCCACTTCCAAGCACACAACCGAGTGAAGTTGTGCTTTTGAGGGAACGAAATGTCGCAGTAAGTGTCTTTCTGAGTGGACGCCTCAACCATGTCGAGAGGTGGTGGTGGTGTTGAAAACATTTATTTAGAAGGGACAGGAGGTATGTTTGGATCAGCCAGTGAGAGACCGTTCCTTACAAGCACTACGTGGAGGTCCCCAGTTTGGGACCCCAGTGGCGGTGGCCGCCGCCCGGGCGGTCCCGACTAAGGCTTGGTGGGCCTGTAAGTCGTGGCAGCCGAGCAGGATCCCCTCCCAGTCCTCCCGGGTTGGGTTGGGGATGGGGGGAATAGCCGGGTTGGAAGGGCAGGCCCACACCATGTGATAGGTGTCCGAAGACACTGCACTACAGTGCGGGCAGCTGCCGCTAAAGGAGGGGTCAAAATGTTTTAGTGCTGGCGGGCACAGCAATAAGAGAGGTAGGTGGAGGTGAAAGAACAAAGATAGAAAGAGGTGCCGTAGTGGAGGTTTCCGGGTAACTTACACCACCAGGGGGTCATTAATGCTCACTGAGATCCCATAGCACATAGATGCCTTTCGCGCTTCGCCTCTATCAAACGCGAATCCGCGGCAAGGTTCGGGCCCGGGTACTCCGGCTAGAACCCAGTGACGGACATCAAACTGCAGCGTACTTAAAAGCGGACAGAAATCGCCAGCTTCTGGCAGGGTCTCGGCTGTTAAACGGCCAACAGCGGAGAAAAGCCCGTGTAAAGGGGCACAACAGGGGTGTTTAGCCATTTTCTCGTTCAGGGAAGTTTGCCAAAACGCGATTACCAGTAAGATAATGTCGCGGCACAGAAATTACAGAAAATGGTTTGGTTGCCTGCAAGAGGATACCTTGTGAGCGCTTTGCCTACTTGATTGCATCCACTGGGTGCGAATCAAAAGATAAAGAAACCATTAATCAAATGTAATCTATTCCAGCTGGCTTTATGCAGACAAACGGGCTAAACCGCCGCCGACTTGCGCCAGATCAAAAAGCTTACCTGAAGACTTGCTTTAAATTCGCTTTATGAATTCACTTCCGTGTTCTAATCCGAAAGAGGCGACTTTCGCGTTGCAAACGTAGCGATTTTAAGCAGAAAGGCCAAGGAAGTCATATAGTAGTGTTGCAATGAACGGCCAAAAGTTTTCGAAGGAAATTGCTATGACGTCACTAATAATTGGGTGGCTAAACTATGCAGCCATTCATCCCACCAGTAATCACGGAGTCCATATTAGTCTTGACGTCAAAATCAAGGCCATGAGTTTGAATCGAGTGGGAAAAAAATTCTAGGAGACTCGTAAGCTCCGGCTTATCGGTATGACGCGATGTGGTTTATGGCTTAATGCCCACATAATGTACAGAATTCGTGATTCTGGACTTTATATACATAGATCCCTGGCAGTCCATATGCCATTCCTGGGGCAGTGGTGCAGCGGCTAAGCGATACGCCGCTGACCTGGGATGGCAGGTGCTCCCAGCGGGGGGCCTTGTATGACCTGCATGGTTGCTCTTCCCGAACGACCAGTCATTACCACACCTGATCCTGTTGCGAGAGTTTTGTGAGCTTACGCGTGGGGAATTACTATTGCACTCTGTGATTTCCTAAGCTTATTCCCTGAAAATTTACTAAGGTTGCGCAAAAAGTGTCACTGTTGCACTGTACTGTGATTTGCGCCTTGTGTACGTATCGACGCACACTATGACAACAACAATGACAACAACATTATGAGCAACAATTTTAGAAAAAAATATGCTCTCAAGCGCAGTTATGTGTAGGCCCCCTACAGTATAGTGCAACAGTGACTCTCGACAAGTAAGCTTAGGAAATTCTCGCACTTAAAGCTGCGCTTGACAGCAAAACGAAAAAAATAAATATTGTGCTTCCAAGCGTAGCTCTGTGCGCGGACCCCGCACACAAGGCACCCGTGGTGCGCACTGGAGCGGGGACGATTGCCCGCTCGCTCGAGCGTTCAAGCTCGTGATCGATCGATTCGCTCGCAGGGCGTCGGACGCTTTGCTCCCGGCGCCTCCTCACCGGCTATCCGATTATTTGCTCATCCAACGAGGCCCGCTTGTACGGGGACGCGAACACACGCGTTCGTCACTGCTCCCGCCTTGAGTCGTGAGAGGCGCTCCCTCGCAGCGCGACGTGAGAAATGCGAGTCGAATTACTTTTCCGCACCGCGCGCACTTGTCTGGGAGGCGACGCGGACAGCGTATCATTACGAGCGTGTGTGCGCACGGGGCCGCGTAGTGGCGAACGGAGCGTTCGCGGAGCCCCAGGTTAATGGAGTGCGTCGCGCCAACAATGTCCCGCGAGGAACCTTGCAGTGTCCGGCCGTTGCGTGACGCCTGTTTGCGTTGCGTCACGGGGTTGTCGATCGGTGCGCGAGGCAACGCCCTCCTCCGTGTTTGACGCGCCGCGTTTGCAGTGCCGTCGCGTGGCCGGGAGGCGTTTGCATTTTGAGCGGCGCATAGTTCTGGCGACGACCATGATCTACGAATCAGCTTCGCGACGTGTGGCGCCTTGGCTGTTATTGCCTGTTCGCAGTGTTTGCATACCCGCCTTTTTTGTGTGTGCTTGCCTGTCCATGGTTATTGCATGTAATTGTATGCGTATGAACCGCACTCTGTACTGTTCTTTTTTACGGGTTTAGTGTGGTTATGTTTTATTTCAGTTAAAGAGCGCAACAACGGGTCGAAATGCTGTGCGTTTGCACGTCTCCCCCTCTCTCTCTCTTTTATTGACACTTGGGTAATCACTTTGCCGTGGACAGACAAGATAAGAAATGCGGGGCTCGTTATGACATACATATAAAGGAAGCCAACAGAAGAGGGCAAATACGGGCTGGTTGGTATATATTTTACGAATTGGATTTTCCAATTCGTAAAACATGTACCAACCAGCCCGTATTTGCCCTCTTCTGGAATTCATTTCTTCTACCAGCGCTGGTGTTTTGTCCTTCTCTTGTGTCTCGTCTTTGATTGCGCTGTTTTTCCAATTCGTGAAGCCAACAGACACCGAAATCAAGGATAGTATAAGGGATTGTTTCAATGTTTCTTTTAATTCGCAGGTGTTGATCATGGGCAAATTAGTAGATCAACCGGTGTGGATGGAAGTGAATTGATTAAAGAATGGACAGATGTGTCTAGCCTATCACCCCCTATGAATTTGTGTTCACCGAGTAGAACTAAGAAGCAATGATAGGGATGTAAGGCAAGAAGGAAATGAAAATATGCATTTTGTTGTATGTGTCACGTAATATGCCGCCGGATGAACTCGGGCTATTACAAGTTATTGCTTGATTTGATTTGATTGATTCATTGGGGTTTAACATCCCGAAGCGACTAAGGCTATGAGAGACGCCGTAGTGAAGGGCTCCGGAAATTTCGACCACCTGGGGTTCTTTAATGTGCACTGACATCGCACAGTACACGGGCCTCCAGAATTTCGCCCACATCGCAATTCAGCCGCCGCGGCCGGGATCGCACCCGCGTCTTTCGGGCCAGCGCAGCTGAGCGCCGTAACCACTGAGCCACCACGGCGGGTCAATTTGGCTGGAAGACAATTGATTAGAAAATGGACAGATGCGTATAGCCTATCAGCCCCTATGAGTTTGTGTTCACCGAGCAGAACTAAGAAGCAAGGATAGGGATATAAGGCAAGAAGGAAATGAAGACATGCATTTTGTTGTATGTGTTAAGTACTATGCCGCCGGACGAATTCGATCTATTACAAGCTACTGCATTCAGTTTTTCGTGCTTTTTTTCTAGATCATGTATATCGATGAGAACGCCAGCAGAGATATGAGACAGAGGCATGCTGCTAGACCGGAAATTTTATTCTTCCGATTGTCGAATATAGGCATGTGTTCCCTCATTCACAGTCGATCTCTGTTCCTGCTATGACAGTAACACTTTCTCCATTTCTTCTCATCGGATCTTTTTTTCTCAGCCGAGAAATAAACGGCCGTAGTTCGACTGACTTATCTGCTCAACGAATATGAAAAAAAAGGAACTTCGTAAACGCACCGCAAGGTTTCGATGGCCATGAGGTCAGGGCGCTGGGTCGAGGTAAAAAGTGTCAACGGTCTCGCAACGCGTCCCAATATTTCGTTTAGTTGCCGCACTGATTTCAGGGCACACTTTTTGTTCGTTTATTTGTGGTGATACCCACAGCATCATGATACGGTATTACAGTGGGATGAATAAAACATCATACGAATGAATACAGGCTGCAAACTGAAACACAAAGTATGCAACCGTGACACATCTCCTGGTGAAACCAGGAACAAAACATTGAGAGAGATGCAGCAAATGAATCACTTGTCATAGTCACACTACTTCTTCAAATAGCCTATTCCAATCTCTTATAGACCTTGGCAAAAAAAGCGTACTTATACGTGTCCGATCTACAGATAATTTCCTTTACGTTTATTGGTGGCCAAGCCGTTGCGAAACAAAGTAGGGACCATGAATGTACAGGCAGCGGTTTATATTAGTTTTGCAATGTTAAACACCATGAAAAAATTTTGAGCGTATGAGCACAAGTTCGTTCAAGCACTCAAAATGCCCACCAAGCACACTTCATTGGTTCAGTCCGGCGCGTGACCATTAAATTTCTCACTTTGTGTTACGCAGCGTTTCATAACTTTTACTGAAGCAGTTATGGTACATATAGCCAACGCCAATCTATGCCTGGGCTCCGTGATCTGTTTGATATGTTTGGAACATTGCTAGGAAACTATGGTAGCCTTATGCTGACACAATCACAATGTGTCGTAGGTATCGTATGTGTTCGCAGGTTGTTTTCGGGATATTTTTTTATTTGCTTCTGCGATGCGTATTACTTAACCGTATGCGACGGGTAGATACGGGAGGACTGTTGATAGTGGGGGTTTAACGCTCCGAAGCCGCTCAGGCTATGAGGGACACTGTAGTGGAGGGCTACGGATCAGTTTACAGCACCTGGGGTTGCTTAATGTGCGCTGGCATCGCACAGCACACGGGCGCTTTTGTATTTTGCCGCCATCAAAACACAGCCACTACGGCCGGGGTGAAAGCCGCGAACTTGGGATCAGCAGCCGAATGCCAACGCCACGGCCGTGGAGGAGGAGGTGGACGTGGAATAACTTTTATTAAGTATAGTGCGCTCATCTTCCTGCGTGGAGTCCTCAGTCCAGGACTCCATTTGCCGCCGCGATCCTGGAGGCCCTCCAGACCAGCTCTCGCTGGTCTTGCGGGTTCGTGCTGGTCAGAGCAGTCTCAGGAACATGGAGGAAGGAAAGAACTAAGGAGAGGCCCTGACGTCACTTTTTGTGAAGCCGCCCTGCAACCGGAAGTTGGCTCGGCTCTCCTCACTATCTTCCTTCTCCACCCAGCTACGGGGCGGGTCCGCGCGCGGCTCGCAAGCGCTTCGTAAAAGAAAGGTATCAAAAAAACCGCGCCGCTCGCCGCTACACTCCTACACCTCCCTCCCCGCAAACACGCACCCAGACACAGACCAGCGCACAGGTGCGGTGAACCTTTTCCGACGCCAGGCGAAGAAAGACGACATTGCTCGCCGCTCAGCTCACCATCCTCCTCGGGCTACCGTACACCCGCTGTGTGGCCTTCGAAACGCAGCTCAGCATCGCCGAGAGCGGCTTCATATGTTTCTGTGCTGTTTGGTGAGGTGCGAAAGTTCGCTTATCAAAACAATCAACGCTTCTTCGCGTGTCGAAGCGCTGTTCCGGAGTGCCACCTTTTCGCGAGATTCATTTCAATGCATCGATCGCTCCGCGTAACGACACAAAGTTTGACGAACAAAATATCAAATGAGCGGTTATTTGCTGCATTTAAAAGCAACCTTAGATGCGTGCGTAATGTCACGACGCCAGGCATGAAGACTTTAACACGCAAGGCTAAACACACCGTGCCGAAAGCCCGTCCACCGCCACCGAGAAACACTCGGGCCCCTAGCAACAACGACGCTAACGACGCCGTACGCCGTTGCTAGTGGCCCGAGTTTTCTTAGCAACAACAACAACGTTGGTAGTGGCCCGACTTTTTAAGCCTAAATTTTGACGTCACTTCCGCCACATTCTCGCCAATGCATTGGGAATACGAAGGGCCTCTCCTTAGTTTTCCTTCCTCCATGCTCAGGAAGAACGGCCATGGCCCCGTTGGCCACTGCAGAAACGAAAGAGACGCGGTATCCTCCTTGTTGGGTGCGTGTTATTTGAAATGAAGTGACATACCCAACTTTTCTGGACAAAGAATTTTTGAACAGGCAAGAGTTTATGAACGCAGTTTTTTTTTTTCATATCTTCTAAGATTTCCCTGTAGCAATCAATATATCTGCATATCTTCCGTCGACAGGTCTCCATACTTGGCTGCCGACATTTTTTTCAGTCGTCAAAAGCGTTCCCTGTTCGTTTTCTAAGGCAGTCTTAACTGCTTCATAACAGCGATGGAAAAACTTTAAAAGAAAGTTTTTGCTACGCATCGGAAAAATGAACCATTACCTTCAATATTTCCATAACGATATCTTACAACTTTCCAATATTCAAAATTTTTATCTATAAAAGCTCGACATGAGCATGTGTTTGAAAAAAATTGGTTATCAGGAAAGCAAATGGCGTAGTAACGGTCTGACTTTACGATGGACACCTCAACTTCGTAGCGTGGGAAGGAATGCAGGAGAGAGCGAACGAGGAGAGAAAGCGGTGCCGTAGTGGGGGGCTTCGGAATAATTTTGAATACTCGGCGGTTCCTTAACGTGCATTGACTGACGTCTTACAGCACTGGGGAGCCTTTTGCGTGTCGCCTCCACCAAACCCGGCCTCTGTTGGCCTCTGTGGTCGAGACAGCTGAACCCGAGTGGATGCTTCCACCGGGCCATAAGTGAAGAGGGGGCAAAATGCAAAGGGTTCTGTATCCTATGCTGATTATGGACCCGTTACTAGCCATTCGCTATGGGTCTATCAATGTGTGTATTTTGAAAGATATGCAATAAATAGTGAATGAATGAAATAAAATGAAAGTATAATGTCGCCGGAAACAAAAAAGACTCATTCTTTTCTATAAGACTATGAACAACATGGTACATATCGATAAGCAGCAATACATAAGCGAAACTACTTCACGTATCACTCGGGGTAAACATTGCAGACACGTAAAAGAACAAAAGTTTTCTAAGCACTGCTACAAGCATTCCTTCTTCCTGTCCACAACGAGAGAATGGAACAGACTGACAGAGAATGTGGTGCTCGCATCGGGAGTGGATGTATTCTCTGCTGGAGTTCGTGATTTGTTGGTATAGCGCCTGATATAATGCGCCTTGCATTTGTGTTGGGCATGGTGTTTTCACATTGTTTCCTGTTTCGTTGCAGCGATATTTTTGCGCATTTTTATTTGTTGCTTAGAGGTCAGTTCCATTTTTTGATATGTTAAAACTTGGCACCGACTGGATGGTGCTGGTGTTTTGTTTGTCGTGTTCCGCCTTTGTAATCTGTACCTTGTATCATTCCTATCTTGGTCCTGACCGGACTGATAGTATCTCTAATAAATAAATAAATAAATAAATAAATAAATAAATAAATAAATAAATAAAATATTCATAGAGACCGTGCGCTGCCTGTAACAGGAGGAGGGGGAACGCGGAGGAGTGGAATAAAGGAGGCTACCAAATATATCCATGCGGAGTGTATCGGTCTTAGCGCATGCATATACATCTCGGCCAACAGAAAGAGGAAGAACTTGGCCCCATTTGCATATGGCGACTCCTCTCACAAGTGCACAGGAAAGGCGAATCTTGCAGGTCATCCAGCGAAAGAGACAACGCCCGCGTGAGGAGCGGACAGAGGATCTGCTCCGACGCTGTCCCCCCCCGCGAAGCCGTGGAATGTCAGGCGTTCTGACTGCTGGACGAGTTTGCGGACGCAAATGACGCCTCGCGGCAAGCGCTCGGTGGCCGCTGCAAGGCTGCGCCCGGCGGCATGTTCTGCAGGCCTTGACTCGGAATGCCGGCCTTCCCGGGAAGGAGCCACCGTGCTGCGCCGCCCCGGGCCTCGGCGAGAGATGCTTTCGCGCCAAGGGAAAAGTGGCACGCAGCGCTTCGACGTCGCAGCGCGATATGTCACCGGACCCGCATTCTCTGAACGGCTCCGCGTCGCTCGTCTACACTAGTCTCTCCGCCAGACAACATCGTCAAAAGGAAACAAAAACTTAAGTGTGGTCAACTGGATTGATGGAGAGGTAAAGCGACAGCATGTTTCTTTTACTCACCAGACTCATGTACAACATTGCCGGCCGAAAAGTTTTAAAAATTAAAACATTTTTAAAGACGAAGACGACCGTTCTGTTTAGCGGTGGCGTTGCCATCGCTGCGCGTACTGTGTGCTCGCCTTGGCTGACCACGGACTGCTGCCGCCCTGCTCCTGAGGTCCCAGTGCCTTCAATAAACCCCCATCCTACACATTGTAAGATACTGTTATGGAAATATTGAAGGTAATGGTCCATTCTTCTGATATGTACCAAATTGTTTTTAAAGTGTTAACAGCGATTGCACCGAAGAGTTAAGACAGCCACAGAAAAGCAATGGGGAACGCTTTTGACGATAGCAAAAACGTTAATGAATAAAAAATGTGAAACTGCAATCGGCTGATCTGCCGATATATTGGTTGTTATAGTGAAATATTATCTTATATTGTAGGAAAAAATTGTGTTCAGAAATGGTTTCCCGCTCAAAAATGCTTTTGTCCAGAATTGTTCGGTATGATTCAAATCCTGAATCCATTCTTGGACCGACCTATCGGCGCCAACTCCTATTCTACCCGAATTATATTTCTATTCGTAAGTCTTCTATTATTTTTTTCTCAATAGTTCTTAGTGCAGCTTCCCCCTCCTCTCACCTACAAGAAGAGAGAGGGAGGGGAGAAGGACAAATGATGAAGGTTGGCATGTGGGGAGAGGGAAATCCCCCTAAATACCACCTGCCACGTTTGGGAGGTAGAGGCTTGCCAGACACCGACTCCGGACGGCTTTTGCCTTCGTGGTCCTTCTAACGGCATCGCACTAAAAAATGAGCCCTGACGGCATCTCAGCGAGCGGAAAGAGGACCTCAGCCGAACGGAGTTTCTTCTTTGCTTGCTGTGCCTAGGAACGACCTTTGTGAAAAGTAAAGAGACGTTGCTATGGCCTACTGGGTCACGCTCTGGGGCTGGTTACGCATCGGCAGCGTTGCATATTTATGGAATGCTAGAGGAACTCTTGTTCTCACCCCTCCGACAGTCAGGAGTTCAACAGCTGCTCCAAGAGCTCCAATGCACGGCTGAAAAGCAAACCCCTTGGCTCTGTAGCTTTGACAAATGTTGTGGGCCGCTGCATTAACCTCTTCCCCGAGCCACACATGAAATCACACGAAGGTACACTCGGGCTTTTAACTGGTGCCACCGCAGATTGCCTGTACGGGGTCCCTGTGCACTTGAGCAGAAAAAAATCGACACCATCTGGAGGCTAACCTTCACTGGGTGAAGTTGCGAGGGGCAGACTTTACCTGAGACGCAGAAGGATCGCGTGGAAACAACGAGTGCTTAGGTGTTCGACTGATTCGTCGTTGCGAGTAGCGGGCCCATGAAGTCGCAAAATAGACTTGAAGCGCGCAAAGACGTTCTCCCACGTTGCTTAGGACTTTCATCTCGTGCAAACATAGCTTACACGTACCTTCAGCAGCGGGGGCAATGTTCTTATAAATGCTCTTTTCTTCTACTCTTCAGCGACCGGAAATTCGACCTTGTCCTTGTCAGGAAGTGCTCCCTCGTCCTTCTTGCCCTTTATGATGTCTTGCAAATGCGCTTTACTACTTCCTGAACGACGATACCTTTATCTGCGAAGGAACTGCCTCGCCCTCCCGTTCCCTTCCACTGTAGCGCCTTCGGCGCATTCTAATGTGGAATAAATGTGGTTTCAATCAATGAATCCCTCCCGGAACGCCATTTTCCGTCACTCTTTCTCAGTTTTTTTTTTTTTTTGTGGTCTACCCCGTGGATAGCAATGCTCCTAAAAGTGATATCGGCATCACCAGACACTCGTCTGTGCTCCACATAATAGCTGCTTCAATAAGAATTCCAATGTCGTCATAGGGCGCAAGCACCTTGGAACCCTTTCGGCCTGAGTAAGAAAACGTTGTTATTGACAAAGCCACCATTAATGAAGTATGCTGGGATCTCGCGCCTACCTCCCTTTCCGCTGCACGCTTCCTTGAGAGGTCGCCGTAGAGCGCAGCTAGGTATGTCGGTCCGCAGGAGGGGAGCTAAAAAGAAATGTATACTATGATGGGCTTCGGTCTCACAGAGATATCCCTTCCAATCATGATTCAATAAACGACTGGAAGTCGACGTTATGTAAGCCTCTTCTTGCCGTCGTGCTGTCCTGGCATCGTTGTGTTATACGTTCGCAAATGTGCACTGGCTGGCTAAAGTGGACGTCTCGCTGAAATGTGTGAATATTATTTGGTAAACGGGAAGATTTTAATTCGAAAACGAGCTAGTTTGTCCTGCGCACTGCATGGCCTAAACGAAATCGTAAACTGGATTAGTAAACAAAGATGAAAGTGCAACTACTTGAACTGATATTGAGAAAAACTATTTTCGTGACCCCGATGCGAAAACGTTCGACCGGTGCGCGTGCAAGACGTCGGCCTCACAACAGCGTGGGTCCCGCGAAGGGAACTCGGCCTTCAGTGTATACGCTGCACAAAAGCCGCAGTGGTTCTTGATTCTCGGCATTGGAGACTTTCTCGCTTTGACCTCACTTTTTTTTTTTTATTCTTCTTTCGCTGTTCGCAGCTCTCCGTTTCGGCTGCCTCGCCTTTTAGAGATTTCTGGAAGCCGGCATGCAAGCGAGCCGGCGATAGCGTGCGCGCTCAGCCCTGTATCCTGCGTCGTTTCGCCCGGCATCCGGTGTTTTGTTGCGTGTACACGCACGGGAAGCTACTTTGCGTTTCAACCGCGATCTAACGAGAGTGTATTCG
The DNA here is from genome assembly GCF_055824585.1 of Amblyomma mixtum. Taxonomy (NCBI): domain Eukaryota; kingdom Metazoa; phylum Arthropoda; class Arachnida; order Ixodida; family Ixodidae; genus Amblyomma; species Amblyomma mixtum. The sequence goes on from NC_143016.1 coordinate 175,942,317, forward strand.
AGATGGTGCGGTTCTCCAAGGCTCATACGCTTATCGAGTCGCCCCCGGCGGAGAATGAAGTGGTAAAGGGAGAGGGGGGAGGGGGGGGGTTGTCGGCTGCAGTGTAGCCCGCGGAAGGATGGCGCGTCGATCTGCCGACAGTGCGGCCCCGCTGCTTCGAGACAAGGATCGCGCCGCGCTTCTCTCCGAGAGACGGGAGCGGGACTTCTTCGAACGATGGAGAGAGTGGGAGGAAGCTCGGGGTGCATAGTGGGGGAGAAGCGAACACGACGGCCGTGGTCATGCAGGGTAATTGGAAGGGGTTTTAAGCGCCTCTGCCGGGAGGGAGCTCTGCAGTATGTGCGCGTTTGCCTAATCACAGTGCATCTTCCCAACGCCGGTGTGAGAAGGGAGCCACTTTGCACTGCTGTCCTTCCTCGAGGGCTTGACGCATTCCTGACAGATAGGCAGCCGCGAAAGAGAGAGGTCATCTGGAGAAACGATTTGGCTGCGAAGCACAATTAAGCGGGGCCCCGAGACGCGGCACCTGAGGGTAACAGAGGAATGCCGCTGACGTGAGAGCGGGGGAATTGAGACCGAGCACTTTCTCCGGGAATCCACTGCGAGCGATCTGCACCGATAAACGCCGGGTCGTTTCGTGCCGCTGTCTGGTATCATTTGCGGCTATTGAAATGCAGGTGCGCTCGCGTTTCACAGCGCCACAGATGAACTTGCGTGTTTCGGGGAAAGGAGCGGCGAATAATTACACGCGCGGTAGGTGGATGGAGGGCGCTGCCAGGGTATTCGTAGCTCCTCTTAGACGAAGAGGTCGCTTCTGCTGACGGTGTCTGCTGATCAGGAGCGCTTAAACGTAACCGCGTTTATGCTTTATCAACCTTTCATATCAGATTCTTCCTTCGCTGTTGTACAATGAGGGCGCCCGAGCGCAACCAAAAGAGCATAGAAGTTTTATTGGTCGCAGGTTTATTAGCAGACGTTACGGAAGCGAAGTGTAACTTCCGCCCCACAGGTGTGATCTCAAACTATCGACCGATAAAACTTCTATGTGTCTTTTGGTTTCAGATCACACTTGTGGAGGCGAAAGTTGCACTTGGCTTCTGTAGAGCCTGTTAGTGAAATTATTCGATCATTGGCCCTACATAGTAGTTACTGGCCTAGATCGCCAGCGTCCACGAGATTTTTGCTCCCGGTTGCAGCTTGCACATGTCTCTTCGCTTAACATCATGAGCGAGATTAGCTGCAGCCTCGTTTCAGTCGTCGAGCGCGCATCCAAGCCAGTTACGCCGGAGCGTAGCTCAGCTAGCCTTAACTGCGGCCGCAAAGGAATGGCACAAGAGAGAGGCTACGTAGACGCGCGTTCAAGCCTGCCCAGCTGTGCTGAGGCGAGTCGGAAAGATCCTTGGCCTCATGGCCTTCTGATACGCGCCCCAGACTCGCGGTGTCCAGCGCGCAGGCGTTTATGGGCAGACGCATAATCTCCTCCGGCTTGTTGTAACAACGGCCAACCCGTCGTTGTATGATCCTCATTACCGTCGTTGCGAGACTGCTGGGCGCTGTACCGCCGCTGTTTGCAGGGATTTGTTTCTTTTCGCCGGAGACGGAGGACACGCCGCGTCCTGTCGTCGTCGAGAAGGAGGAAAACAGTGCGGTGTTCCTGAGTGGCTCATCCACTGCGAACCGGGACATCGGCGCAAGATCGGGCCGGAAGAGAGACAGATGCTTCTTCGCGCGGTTGGTTCCTCCCCCTCGACGCGCATGGCGAGTAAGGGACACAAGGACGCGGCAATGACACGAATAGCGGTGGCTTCGGCGCGCGCGAACGCCGGAATAAATTGCGTCCAGCGAGGCTCGTTGTCTCCGCTCGCAGCGCGTGAGAAAAGCGCCAGCGCGCATACGTTGCCCAGCGAGGAAGGTGAGCCTCTTCCGAAGGGCAGGGAAAAGCTTTTTTCGCGACCTCTGCCGCGTGCACGCAACGCGCGAAGGTACGGGCGACGTCACGAAAGCGCTACAGGTGCGGCAGCTATCGCTGCAGCCACAGTCTCATGCCTGTCATCGACGAAACGCTTTTCAGCACATTTGTCGAACTTCCAGCCGTCACGTCCAGGATTAAAAGACATCAATTTGAATTGTTAGGCAGATGGGGTACATTGTAAGGTACTGTTATGGAAATATTGAAGCTAGTGCTCCATTCTTCGATGCGTAGTAAAATCTTTCTTTCAAAGTTTGCACATCGCTCGCATCGAGTACATGAGACTGCCATAGAAAACCGAAGCGGAACATTTTTAAGGATTGCAAAAACATGAACAGCAAAGCAATGCAAGCCTGACGAGGGGAGATCTCCTGATATATTGATTGTTATAGCGGAATCTTGCCACTTATGAAAAAATTGCGTTTATAATCAATTTCCCGTTGAAAAATACGGTTGTCGAGTATTACCGGGTATGAAGACCTCATTTTCAAAAGAACTGTGCTACCTCTAATGGACAGGAGACCGATAATCGAGGCTCGTTGGTACTCCAGATTTCAGTGGATGGCGCTACCTTGGACAAAAGTGGAGAACAAACTGGATGAGCGTTTGCTTGCAACTGTTACTGACTTGATTAGATTGCTGCACAGCTGCAGATTGAATAAACAGCATCCAGTAAGTGTTCTGGGTTAGTAGTCAATGATAATGATAATAACAGCGCTTACCATAATGCTCTGACGGACGTTTTATTCCTGTCAGCTACAGCTATTTCTGTGTGCTGCTGGTCGCTGCGCTTTGCTACGCCTTTGCATTTTGCTGCCAGGAATGATCCTTATCTCTAGTACAGTCGTCCACTGACCTGTCTAGAGTGCTCGAACTCCGTGCCGTCTGCACTCCATAGAAAAATTCTTTCTTTGCGCTCCATAGACTTCTCATAGAAAAATTGCAGACTAGTCCAAAACAATAAAAAAAAGCCCATAGACAATTTGTCTTTTTATGGCCATACACTTTTAGTAGACATTTCCTTTATTTAGTTTATGAATAGACGAAAATGAATATCTACAGGAAGGCACAAAGTCTATAGGAAGTCTATAGAAAGTGTATAGACCATTTTCGGAAGGGAGTGCGGAGCAGCTACCTTCAAACAACTACGTGTGGACTACGGAGAACTGTTCGTATTGCAGTATAATAGAGAGATTTAGCATACCGGCGACGTACAAGCGGGGACGTATAGCGGTTTTACGCAATTGCAAGCGGGTGGCCGTGTAGAGCCAAGGCGCGTGCGCAACAGGCGTACGTAAAACCGGTATACGTCTCCGCTAGTACATCGTCGGTATGCTAAATCTCTCTAATGTGGTGACATTCGTATTGCGACAAACCAATAACAGAGTTAGGCTAACGAAATGAATTCCGTATTAGAGGAAATGCAGCAGGGGGCGCTGACAAGCAAAGTGAGGAAATGAGATTAGGAAGTTCGCTGAAATAGGGTGACTGAGCGGAGTGGGATGCCTGAAGGCTTTTATCCTGTGAATAGGCTTACAGGTGGGCTGATTATTGTGATGTGACGAAGAAGGACGCCGAAGTAACAAAGGGGCTCTCAGCTGGCATTTCTTGAATGCCCCTGAAGGAAAACTGCGTATGAGCTGAGCTGTGTTTAAGGGTTTCACATGCTGCAAAACACAATCGCTGTACGTATTTTTCGTGGTGCGTAATAGAAACCGGCAGCGCAATGAGGTGGAACTACGGAGAATACAAAACAAAAAAGGATCTCTGCCGCTCATGCTAGTATCATGTTCGATTTTAAAATTCGGCCATTTTCGTACGCGCAAAGGGAAAAGACTCGGGATTTGCAACACAAGAAACTTTGGAAGCAGTACGAATAACTTATTCAGTTAAACAATGAAGAAAAATAAAAGGTGCTCCCATGAACTCCAAGATTACATCAGCCAACGCAGCTCGACCAGTGTAATCATCCAATGTAATCTCGACCGCCAGCGACTGAATGAACTGCATTGGGAACTGAGCACACGGGCAAGTTTACGCTTCGATCCCTTCGGAATGCCAGGGTCTACTACTGCGAAGCGCAGCGTTGTATTTCCCAAGACAAACTGTGACCTATTTGCCGCTCTTAGTGGCTCTGCTAGTTTGTTCTGTGTGAGTGATAGATTAGCAAGCTAGGAATATGGAGCGCCTTGAACTCTGCTGCTATAATGTGTCCCTGAACCCTTCGCGAAAAATATACTCAGAAGAGAACCAATGCGCTCTGGACTGATAATTTCTTCTGGCGCGATAGCAGAAGACAAACCTGACAGTGTTACTCAGAACACGCATCGCTTATGCTACGCAGATGGCTTAATTTTATTGCGAAGCAATACTACTTTCGCTACCCCCTCAGCCCGTGCCGTGCCGCGGCCGCATAGCCACGCTTGACCTCTCGCGTGACCTCGCTGCGTGACGTCATACCATCTGTGTAAAAACGGGGCCCCATCTCACGCCGTCGCCTTGCGCGGCGCATAGCCACGGCCTGACTCCCGCTCCTCTCACCAGGGGCGCTGCGCGCTATGTGACGTCATACCATCTGCTTAAAAACGGGGCCCCATCTCACGCCCTTGCCTTGCGCGGCGCATGGCCACGGCCGCGGCCTGACTGCGCTCTTCTCGTCAAGTCCATGAGATGCCGTGTGTGTCGTCATTCTTGTCTGTGCGTGTTTACCCATGCCAAACATAGCAGAAACATAGCACAGCCAAGCGTATCACCATAGCCATACTAGCATAAGCATAACTAGAGCATCACCACAAGCGGTACAATAACAGAACCACGTATTGCTTCGCAATTACCAGGCTTAACCAAGTTAAGCCACAGCCAATTTTTTGGGTGTCACTAGGTAATATCCAGCTCCATCTGTGGATTCACGAGCCTCTGAAGAACGCGGCACTGGAATAGACGCGCCCGAAGTGCATATATGCAGAGGCGCCGATGTCAGATATGTTCATGATGAAAAAAACTTTCGGCACTGCTTAGTCAGATATGTTCCTAGCTTCGATTAATTATGAACTCAGCGCTCTATTCCTTTTCTAGTGAGGCAGTTAGAAATACGCTTTAAACGTGCACTTATTTATTTCATTTATTTATTTCAAATAAATGAAATGCATAAGTGCACGTTTAAAGCGTATTTCTAACTGCCTCACTAGAAAAGTAATAGACTTCTTGGCATTGCAGCGATGACAAATATTTTGAGTTTGCGGGAACACTCACAAGAGCGCGAGTAGCGTTAACGTGCTTGGCGAGATGAATGCCTACCGCTGCAGAGCAGGTGATGGTCACGCCGCCTTGTGTAAAAGGAACACGAATAACAGATACCCGTGTACTTTATTCCTTGTTCCTTTGATTTGCGTGACCAAGCTGTAAATCAAGAGCGCGCATGTTCCGGATGTCCACTGATGCAGTGCATTCTTTCACAGCCAACAGCAGCCCGAACAAGGCAGGATTCAATGTGCAGAAATGTGCTGGGCTACACAGGCAGTTACGGTCAGTTACTGGAACGGAGGTAAAGTGTATAGAGACGAGAAAAGAAAAGGCAGAACGCGAAAGTGGAATGCGCAGCACACATGCTGTGAAAGTAGTAGCTTGAAAGAATTTTTTTTTTATCTTGAACTGCTGCAACATCTGAACCGAGTCTTCTTTCTGTTGTGCGCCTTCTGTGCCCATTATCCTCGCGATCTTTATGGGGTGCCTTGCTGCAGACGTAGTAGTATCCTGTTCTTTCCGACGGAACGTCTGACAGCGCTCCCCGCACATTTGTGCGTCTCTCTCAACACTGTCGTTACAGCGCTTCTAATTCATAATTTATATAACAGCCGTTAGGGCTGAGTAACACAGAAAGAATGCACCTGACACGAGGCTGTTGTCAGTTCGCTGAAACACGTGGAAACAGCCTCGTGTCTCGTGTTTTGTCCTGCCCTTCCGGATGTTTCAGAAACTATAAATCAGCAGCAACTGCATAGCTCGATTTCAGCCGCGGCTTCTTTCTGCTCTTATATTATGGCTCTTTTTCTCATTACCCGTTGTTCTCGGAGGAGACAAATCTGCCATGCTTGCGCGCGTGCCATGAAGTAATTGGAAACCAGGGAACCAGGTGTTGCGCGTTGCGCAATTTCGATCCAATGTTTCCGCGAGCATGACGCGCATCCGCAAGTGCCTCCGAAACTGAACGAAACAAAAAGAAAACACAGATGCTAGACGAGAAAGCCGCAGCCCACTCTGCGCCGGAGACTGCTTCCAAGGAATCTCGCGTGCTTGATGTTATCGGGAAGAACGTTTGGCCGTTGACGCCGGAAGCACTGCTCGCACCGACCTTGCCCCAGGCAGGCGTTTCGTCCCCGACTTGTGCCGAATGGCCCCGCATTCTAGTAGTTCCACAAACGCAGTCGCACGTGGCGATGGCGGCTGCGGTCGAATTTCAATTTCAGCGATGCTACCGCGGAACACGTGCAGGGAGAGAATGGCGCGCTATATGGGAAACCCTGGCCAGTATTCTGACGCGTGAGCAGCTCCTGAAGGCCCGCCGCATACGTGCCACCTGTCGGTGGGCAGGCGAGGGAAAGCATTCTGGCACTTTTCCGCAGCAGATGGTCATTGTCCGACCATCGGCAGCTCTGGTGGAACTTGGGATTATTGCACCTTATTAGGTAGTGCGCTGTGCGTTAAAAAAGGCGTCGACTCTCCTCCGTTCTTACAAAAGTTTCTGTAGACAGTCTATAGGCTGTCAAAACACTTTTGTCTATACAGTTTATAATACATTTTTATAGACAAATCCTACTAACTAGTCCATAGACAATACAAATCCTACAGACAATCTGTAGACAATGTATAGATTTATGGCCATACACTGACATACGACATACACTGACATAAAACTGACATACGAGCGAGTTGCTACAGCATGTTGGAAAATTTCCAGCGCACACAGGACAGGGACAAAGAAGAGAACACCACAAGTACAGAGGCTAGAAGGTTTTCCTAGTGTCGCGACCGGGCCGGCGCAGCTGAAATAACTTGCTATGCTCAAGGCAGATGGCGCTGCCGCCCGCTGGCGTGTTACTGGCGTGCGGGCGGGCGCAAGAAGCCCCTATGGTATAGTGCTCGCTGGTTCAGTCGGTTGATCGTGTGTGGGTTGCTATCACTGCTTTGACAAGGCGTTAAAGTGTTAAAGACGGAGCAAACACTGGCATAGGTTCTCTTCTCATTTAGATTCGACACGGACTAGCTGTAACACCGACAGTGTGCCGCGGCAGGAGCAAATGCAAGCGTCACGTCGGGCCTCACCTACTGCGCCGTAAAGAAGCGTAAAAACGCATTTTGTACATGATACCGAAATGAGAAAAGGAAGCGGCACAAATTGCAGGGTGGAACGTCTTTATTACACAAGATTCCATGACAACAATGTACTAATGCCTTTTTTTTTGTGCGAAGTGCCCTGTGCGAGGCTACTGACAGCGCCTCATTTTCAGCAACTTTTTCTTTTCTCGCTGCGCGCCGCGCTCTTTGTTTACCGACTTTACAAGGAAATGCATCCTAGTCAAGGCGTAAAACTTGACCACTTCTGTCGTAATTCGACGTCCATGCTCCGCGCAGCCCAAACCTTGAAGCTCACGTCCCTGAAGAAAATGCAGAAAGCTGACCATGCTATCTGCGTGTAGCTCATTGCGGCTGAAAAACACCGTAAATGCGTCCTCAAGCTAAGCTATGAGCTGTTCAATTGGCCTTGATGGATAAACTAAGCCTCCATGGTCATAATTTCGAGTAAGTGAGGCATTGTTGTTTGACTCGGCTTGCAAATTAAGGCGAAGTGCTGAAACAAGTTGCACATTCGGTGCAAGGAAATTTGTTAAGGATTTTTCTTACAACATACCCAGCTACATAAAAAATTAGTCTGCTGTCACTTTTTTTGTCTACACAGCCCTGATGATCGCTCAGGCTGCTGTGCTCCTCGAGCAGCTCTTCAGCAGAAGCCAAGTTTCCGCCATCCAGTAAATTATCGACAAGTTCAGTTATTCGTTCATTTTTTTCTTTGGGAACATCAAATGGTTGCAAGAGGGCAGTCACGACTTCTGCAGGTACGTTTGCTCCTTTTGGAGGCTTTGCGAGGCTGTAGAAAGAAAGGTTGTTGATAATTATCAAAAACTGCCCCACAGTTGGATGATCATTGCAACCGAAGCACTGGCGCACAATCCCAAATACTTTCTCCATCCTGTCTTGGCTTAGGTTTGCAGTCAACAAGTACTTGTATTGCAGCGACGTGGTCAGGTATTTTACAAGCGACAGTGTGCTTTGCAGCGTTACACGCAGCCCAAGGGCAGTTCCTGCACTTAAAAAGCCGCCACCATACTGTGCACCATGTTCCTCCCATTCCTTGAGAAAAACAATGAACTCATTCAAAAACTGTGCACTTCTTGAACACCCGCTTAAGAGACCACAACACTTCATTAAGAGGGGCTCCGTCCTCAAACTTGGCCTTGCATTACAGGAACTGTTCCCAGAATAACCAACCTGATTCTTCTGAAAAATCATGTACCCCCATTTTTAATGAAACTAATATTCTGTACAAGCACAAAGATAAACTAACACGTGAAATCAGTGAAGCCTTTCATATCCAAAAAAACAGTGACGCGTGCGTCAGCATCCCCTCTGTAACAGTTCATGACTGTGAACTGAAGTATCTTGATCCAGGTGATTGATGTATCATTGTAGCTTTTGGTGTTGCCATGCGCTCTTGGTTGTCATTGGAGTATATATTGCGTGTTGTTCCTAATAAAGCCTTCAGTTGATAGTCAGCGCCGGTCCTGTTGTACTCTTTTTCGTTGTCCTTCGTTTAGCGCTGTTTTTTTCCAAGAAACATGTACCAACTAGCTCAACTCTGCGTTTTATCGAAGTTTATTTCTTGAATCAGCACGAAGGTCTTGATGGGATTCTAGATGACATTATAAAAATTAGTCTTTCCATTAGTTTTACAAACCGTTCTGTCGGTTCGATGTTTCTGACGTTGTCCCTTTGCAAATGGTCCCGGTAAAAGAAAATACCCTTTAGTACCTACTGAACAGCTGAAATGCAAGGTTTACTCGCATTTTTTCGAGTGCGTTTGGATGCACATGTGATTGCGTGATGTGTGGCATTAGCTTCAATGTCACAAATCGCCCGCGCGCACTTGCCAACTGGCTGGGCGAACGGCGCGGCTTGCATAGCGCGCCAAAAGCCGCACGCCTGACACGCCTGGCAGCTGCAGCGCCACCTACGCTGTGCATCCAAACCGGTTTCACAGGGGCCCCTTGAAACGGCGGCCGTTCACGACACTAGGAAAACCTTCTAGCCTCTGTACCACAAGCGCTTGTATTGTTCTCTTCTTTGTCCCTACCCTGTGTGCGGTGGAAATTTTCCAACTTTTAGTAGAATTTTTTCTACGACAGGCTATAGACAATGAATAGACGAAAGGAGATACGTATATGGAGGCAATAGAGCCTCTAAGAAGTCTATACACAGTTTTTCGACCATGTTTATAAAGGGCGCGCACGCGTCGAAGGCATTGAAGTGCAGTATAGTTGGCGTAGTGCCTGAAGGATTGATGTTTCGGCCGACCTGCATGAATGAATAATCAAAGGACAAAAAACAGTGAGGAAACGGAGATGGAAGATTGGAAGGACTTAAAACATCAAACAGGTATACCAATTAAGTTATAATTTGCGGTCGGAAAACGACTGACTTGGCAATGCAGAACCGTTGGCGTCGCAATTGCGAGGGGGGCTGTTGATCGTCGCTGTCGAGTAGCAGCAGTTCTTAGAATGGGTGTCATATCGAAAAATCTGTATCACCGTGCTGGCATCACGCGCCCTCTTTCTGAACGAAACAATACATATCCTCAGTGTCTGCCTTGCTGCCAGATAATAGGAATGGTTCGCCTTTGCAGACGTACTTAGGTCATTCAAGTTATTTCTCTTTGGGTATGGAAAGGACGCCTAACGAGAGAATGGGGAGGAGCGGGAAGAGCTATTGCTGTGCAAATCTTCTCATCCGTTGGGGCTGAAGGTTGGAGCACAGAGAGCCTCTTTTAATTTCCCAGTCAATCTTTTCGTGACCACATACACTGTGGTCCTATTCTGAAGTCATCTGAGAAGCAGTGGTTAAAGAGGCTGTGTGCGGCCCGCTAACCCTATTTCCCTTTCTGAAATGCACCGCAGCCCTCGTTACAAAACGGCCTGGTTTTCTGCTCAGCTCCTCTCCAAAATAGGTTATGCAGGTTACCCCTCCTGCCATTCACGCATTCTTGAGCAAACGAACAAAAATAAAAGAAATGAATCCTAGCTACCTTTCTATTATGAACTGTCGAAAGGCTGAAGTGAGTACACGGAACACGATCGTATATTCAGAAGCAGAAAGATACGGAAATCCTTGACAGCGGAATCGTATTAAACTTAGAGCTCGAGGCATATCGAACATCGTGTCTCAGTTGCTACAGGAGGCAGAGGCAAATGCAAACCCAAAATATATTTATCAAAACTGGAAGGCTCAAGGAAAGAGCAAATGCTCGACTAAGAGCCGATCCTGGGAAATGTGGCCTCTTTTCTCCGTTATTTCAGAAGATATCGCTAGCACACATCAAGGCACTCGGGACACATTAGTAACGACACAGTGTCTTCACCTTCTCACAAGTTTCGCAGCAACGGTTTATTAGCCTTTATGGCAGCAATTCGGTTCAGTCCGATGCTTCCACACGGCATTCTCCACGTTGCGTGCACAGCGAGTCCTGTCTTGCTTGCCTGGCGGTAGTGCCGCAGACGGGATTCGAAGAGACGAGACGCTGCCGTCCACCGACGTTCTCCAGTGCCCGTCAGAGACAAAAGACAAAAGGCCACGCATTGCACCCAGCGGCCGGGGAGAGGGTAAAGGAGGGACTTCCGTTTTACAAGCGGCGCACTGCCTGACAGGGAGAAAGGCGCCTCTCAGCGGGAGCTCAAAGCCGCGACGCCTGCGCGCACTACAGCGTTCTGTCGCCGTTTTGCGCCAGCCCATCTCCTTTCCGCCGTAGGTTGTCTGCGCCGCGTGACGTCCCGTCGCAGGGGCAAGCAACCCCCTCCCCGTGCCTCGCACCCCCGTACACAGCTCGGACGCCTCGGACGCTCGGACGCAGCACGCGCAGTTAGGCGCGCGTGTGTCTGTCTGCTTGCACGGCTGTCATCGACGTTTGCGGCCGGTTACGCGTGAGGCCTGCACTATAACCGTGCACGCTGCGGCGGCGGCGTTCGCGCAAGAGAGACAACGCCTCGGGGCATCCAGCAGAGAGGAGCCTCTTGCAGTGTGTTGCAAGCGCCGGGGAAGAAGCATCTCCGACGTGACCGCCGCGGCGGGACCCCGGGGCCAGCGCGGACGACGCTCGGCGGGCGGCAGACTTCTCGGGAGACCGGGGTCAGTGCCGTCAAGTTCATCGGGCGCCGCCAAGTCTCCCCTCGATTCGGTCGTCATTCGAGACGCCGGGGGCACGAGGCCCAGCCTCACGCCACAACTGATATCTTGATGGGGCGAAGATGATTTCGGAGACGAGCCTCGAATGGACCCTCGAGGGCGACGTAAACTCTGGGGTTCGTTCTCGCTATGTTCCATTTTAGTGCGGAAGTACTACATCACGGGGTCAAACTTAAAGGTGCACTGAAGAGGAATCTGAACTTGTCTTTTTGGCGCGGGAACTCGATCTACACGTTCCTAGCATTCTTAGAAACTGCGACTTATTGCCCTGTATGGCCGATTTCCCAAATTAAATCGAATTAACAGCCGGCTCCCGCCCTTTTTCTTTAATTCTGCCTCGTACGGTGGGCGGAGTCGACCAACGCATGAGTGCCTTTCACCCAGTCCTGTGGCGGCCTGCCGCTCTGCCATCGGCAGAGTAATACGTAGTAGTCCGTAGTAGCAAATAGTCCGCGCGTATTTTTATTTCTGCGGGCTTATTTTTCGGCTATATTATCTGCGAATGAAACTATTTATTCATGGAAACCTAAAAAACAAAATAAAGCGAAAGCAAAGCCTCCACGGAGCTGGCTGAAAGGAACTTCACGCGCTGGTTGACTCCGCCCATCGTACGAGGCAGAATTAAAAAAAAAGGCGGGAGCCGGACGTTAATTCGATTTAATTAGGGAAATCGGCCATACAGGGCAATAAGTTGCAGTTTATAAGAATGCTAGGAACGTGTAGATCGAGTTCCCGTGGCAAAAAGACAAGTTCAGAATCCTCTTCAGTGCACCTTTAAGAATATTGTGGCGTCCCTGACCTTGAAGGTGCAGAAATATAATAAATGTTGCCGCGAATGGGTTTTGGAACCCTGGGCGGCGCGAACAGATCATCGGTGGCGGGTGCATGAGAGAACGATGCTATCGTCACAGCCGATCACGCCTCGTGTTAAACTGCTACACACTCTCGCGCTGTGCCCTGCACATCCTTGCCTTCATCAACTTCCATCTACGGCGCCAACTGATCAGATCAGCTTGACCTAACGTAACATGGTTAATCGCCAGACGTGCCGACCCAGCCTAACCTAACCAAGCTAAACAGACGCTTTCGCACGTTTACTCGGTTTAAGTGCGGTAAAACCCCCACATTTTTTTTTTAATGCGCCATCCAATGGAGCGAGAGCTTGGTAAGCAAAGGAAAGGCGCAAAAAATGGCGCACCACAACCCCGCCGACGTCCCAGACGAAATTCGCCGATTTTCTAGATGTGGCCACGCGGCCTTGTGACGTCACTACAACCTGCCTGCCCACTCGGTCGTGTGCAAACTAGCTTGTAGACAGACCTCGATATAGGACTGAAATCTAAAACCAGAAAAAAAGAAACAATATGAAATATGCAAACATGGGCACGGTCACACCGTAATAAATACCTTTGAGTACAGCTAGTAGTCCGAATAAAGTGGTTCATGTGTGACGTTCCCGCCTGTCGGGGGTCAGTCACAATGCAACACAATATTCGTTGCTATCTACGGGTTCTGCTGAAGCGAGGAGAATTGAGCCAACACACAACGCCTCCGGGTCAACCTTATTTATTCACTCTCTGCCTGAAGGTGAACCTGGGGGTTCCGCTCACCGCTGTCTTGTATGTGGAGTCGGTCCAGTCCGGTCAACAGGTGCCTCGCTCTCGGCTGCTCAAGCGGGGTGGCGCTCAGCCTGGTGACGGTACCACGGTTCGGCAAACTGGCCCGGCGACCGCTAACGGGGGCTTCCATCTTGACACTGTTGGATCTTCCTTCCCAGGCGTCTCGGCAAGCGGTACTATGACGGGTTCAGGCGTCAGGCTTCTTGGGCGTCTCGGCTGGCGGTCAGTTTGCTGCGGATCCCCTCAGGTCCGGCCTCGCCGACTACAGACCAGCGCGATCTGCTTCCGTTCACTTCGCCCGTCTCTGCTCGTTCTCTCCTTTGTCTCTTCTGTCTCCAACGCGTCTCTCTGAGGAGAGAGAGAGAAAGGAATTTTAATGAGGGAAAGGTGGAGAGGTCGGCCGGTGGTAACATGGCCCTGGCCTGCTACTCCACACAGGGGAAAGGGAAGAGGAGGAAAAGGAAAGTGCGAATGAAGGCTGATGATGGCATAATACAATGAGTTTCTCGGGTGATGTCTGCACACACACACACCACACACACCACACTGGCTGGCACTCGCATCGCGGTGAGTAGACGCACATAAAACTCATAAAACTGGTGTCAGCAAAACAAACACCGACACATGTCATTAACCATGTAGGTTGTGCACAGGCGGTCACAGACGAGTATCCAGGCCTGTTTCACACAAAAAGTTGAGCAGGGCCTTTGTCACACGGCACCAATCAGAACGTCTCGTCCTGGCGCCCAGAAGAGTTTCCTCAGAGAGGGGGCGAGAGTCCAGTCGTTTCACGGTCGCCTCCAATGTTGTTCTTTCAGCAGTATAGTTCGGGCACTCGCAAAGAAGGTGTCCAATAGTCTCTGGAGTGTGGCACTGTGCGCAATTTGGGTTACTTTCGATGCCGATCTTGTGAAGATAGTGTTTGGTGTAGGCAACGCCAAGCCGTAGCCGGTGGAGTAAAGTCCCATGACGTCGCACCACCATAGATGGCAAATGTAATCGTGAGCCAGCGTCAAGCTTACAGACGCGGTCCTGTTGATGACTCGAATCATGCCAGTGCGACTGCATTGCCGCTTGCATTAAATGCGCCAACAAGGCTCCAATGTCTGATCTAGAAAAGGCTATCTCAATGAAAGCACCATCACTATGTGCCATCCGAGCCTCGGCGTCAGCACGCTCGTTTCCCGCTATGCCGCAATGGCTCGGTATCCATTGAAACTTTATGATATGGCCGCGGTGGAAAGCTTCGGCTAACAAAACCACAATTTGTTGAACCAGCTGCTCGCATGCCCTTGGTTTTAGATAAGTTTGTACGACCTGCAGTGCCGATCTCGAGTCGCAGAATATAGTCCATTGCTGCGCTGGCTGGTGACCAATATAAAGGACGGCTTCTCGTATGGCTGCCAATTCGGTTGCCGTAGAGGACGTTTTGTGCATGAGCCTGAAACGGTGACATGAGGCATTTCCTGGCACTATCACCGCTGCAGCTGAAGAAGTGGTCGTCACGGAGATTCTCTTTCTTTCCTTCGGTGTCCTCCTCGCCCAACGGTTTTTCGCCGTCGCTGCTTATGCAGCCGACCAAGGGCGCCCGCCGATTTTTCCACGAAGCCCCGGCCGCTACGACGCGAAGGCTGGCGGACCCGTTGGGGATGTGTCGAAGGGGATCAGGTGTCCCTCCGAGGGCAACGGTTCCCTTAAGCAGCGTCTTGCCTCCTCCGCCGGGAGCCCTCCTGGTGCTAGCCGCCGGCCTCCCCCGCCACCTCAAGCCGTTAGTAAGGCCGTCTGCAGGCGCTCATGCGCGCACACACAAACGCACAAACGTGCCTGTCTCTGCGCCAAAGGGGTGGGGGGCACCGCAAAACGGGCCGCAGGGATGTGTGTGTTTGCGCTGGGCTCCCCGCCCGGCCTCTCCTCTCTAGCCCTCTGGCTACTTTGCACGTCTTTCTGTTGCGCCCGCCGCATTCCACACAACCGCCTTCGCACACGGGGGAAAGGCCATAGTTTTGAAGCCAGACACAGAGGCTCTGGTGCTAGTCGGTGGAGTGAGTTCTTTTGGGCCATGCCTGGGCCTCCTGTACACAGTCCTTCACACATGGACCGAAAATTGCAAAGAATTAACTTACGCAAACACATGCAGAAGTTGCAACAGAAGCTGGGGCAGATGTGAAATATAATGCTATCGCCTTCGACTCTTAGGGTGATTTAAGTTACGCATACTTGTACACTTGTTGTTCCGCAGTTATTGACAAAACTGTTTGTAAAAATGGAACATACTTTTTCGGCTACTCGAGTAAAACTGTCGAAGGCAAGACCGAAAAGACGTCGCCGCAATTTCCATACGAAAATAGCCGGTGTAGGCGATACCTGCGTTTTATTTCTGAAACTCTTCTAACTTTTGAAAACTCCGTTATGAGTGGACGTAACTTATTTGAAATTCGAGCGCGGTTATCCACTGCTAGAGGGTGACTTCACTTTGTGGCCGATAGTCTCTCATGAGATACGAAGCGCGAAGGGCAGCGAAAACACGGACGTAGTGATGAGAATGCGTTCGTCCCGTCCTCGCATGCATTGGGTCCATTGACGTCTGGTTTGCGTTCATTTTCCTCGCGTGCATTGCGTGCGCGCCACCCCGACTGGCGGTCGCAGTGTGTTAGAAGCTGTGCGTAAGAAATTTTTTTTCTTTGGTGATGACGTCATTGGAGGTTTTCTGGACCACTTTTCCTGGGCGCCGACAACATCGCCGGCTATCGTTGCCTATTTCGCCTTAATAAGTGTCCTGCACACATGCTCCCTCGACACCCCGTAAGTGCGGGCACTCTTCGAGAGCGCCTCGGGCAAGTACCACATGGAATGTCTTCTCCTTGCACAGCGAGCGAAGTTCTTCTCATGATGCAATTGATGACATCCTTCACGGTGAAAAAAATTTGGTTATACAGAGCAGTTCCAAGATTATCAATGATATCCTGACGAAAGCCCCATCCTTCAGCATCGGCGACATGTGGGTTGTGCTCGGCGGACAGAGATGCTTTCGGTCAAAAGGAGCGCGAAATACCGGACCAAAGGACAGACGACGATTATTGGGCTCTACTTGCGAAGGACACTGTTTGTGGACAGTGCAGAATTCATGCCTCTAAGCTGCGGTTTACATTTTTCTTACCAAGTTTCCAAAGACCAGCTTTTTTTTCAGTCCTCTTAGGCTTGCAGAGCTTCGTTGGTTGGACGTTGCCAACACTTATCCCCTTCCACTCAGCGTGCTGGTCGGGTAGAAAGGATAACGGTGAGCCAAGCACCGTAACAAACTAATAGCGCGAAATCGCTGCCGGTGCCACAGGTCGGCTACTTTTCCTGTTGCTATTGCTGTACTGGACTCGTGCACATGGCAAGCTGCATATCACGTGCCGTATTGCCAACCGGCGGGTTAGACCGTCAGCGCTAAGCCTTTAGAGAGTGCACAGTTTGTTATCGCCACTAAGATTTCTTACACTGATTGGCATGTGTCGTATCAGAAACGGATGCAAAGCCACTAAGCACAAGTTAGTCTATCCGCTTGTTCCTGCATCCGCATGCCAAGTGAAGAGACCTGAGATGTGTTATGGCTTTGTATTTGCATAATGGTGTGACGCACGCCGTTGTGAATCCTATTTGAAATGCGCATTTTGGCTTCATAAAAATGCAGCGAACAATTGCCCAGTCGGCCTGTATTAAGCTTCGAAGAAAGGTTTGGGCAGGAACGCTGGTGATGCACGCTAATTGACTAGATCGGTGCCGTATGGCTTGGGATAAACTCCCGTTAATTTAAGACGCAAACCGTTTCAAACCGCGTGGTGGTAGAATCCGCACTGGTCACCAGTGGATTGTCCGTTCCTACAATATTTCAAAACCACCTGGTCGTCGTAAGAGGCTCGTAAAAGGCCGATTGGAGACGAGAGGTTTCAGAGAGCACGTTAAATGCGGCGCCGATAACTGGGATTCCGGGAAGATTTATAAGAAAAGATAAACAAGTTTGGCGCAGCCAGCAGCGACCAGACTTGCACTCCTAATGAAGTGTGCACGTGAAAAGCCTCAACCCATACGCATCGCTTGTCATGGCCGACACGCGCACTGCACATGTCGCGCTTCCATGAAACGCCGGCCGACGCTCGAGAAAAGAACAGTTAGTTCTTTCTGATCAGCGTGAGCGGTAGAGGGAGAGAGCGAGGAGGAAGGAGGGAGCGTGACAAATGCACACTATAGTATATGGCACGTTGAGAGTCCGAGTCCACTGCGATGAGCTGAGACGTGTGCGCAACACACGCGCAGCTCCAGAGACCACTTGGTTCTCACGTTTCGGTGCGCTTTAATAAGTACAGTCGGGGACAAAAGTCTCTGGACCATGTGTTCCTCAAACGAAGCCAATAGCTCCGCTATTAGCTGGCGGCTGGAGAGCGCCCTTGTGGAGGTGAAAGTAAAAATTTTGTTCTTTCATCTCCACAAGTGCGCTTTCCAGCTGCCCACTAATAGCAGAGCTATCGGCTTCGTTTGAGGAACACGTGGTCCAGAGACTTTTGTCCCCGACTGTACAGTGGCCAGTTGCGGCCGCCGCAAGTATTTCTGTGAAAGGAGGAGGTGCTGTGTCGTTGTATAATCAGTTTTTAATCAAAAGTGGCGCGCAATCTTTTTTTTTTTTTTTCGGACTAACTGCGTCGATGCACAGAAGGGTATGTGGGCTGGGGATATAGTGCGCTCATGCAGTCAAGGAACTCATTCGGGAGCAGTATCGTTGGCGCTCTTTTAACCAGGGGAAGAACGGAGAGATATTATGGGAAACACTGCTTTCATCGCCGAGCAGGTATAGGCAACCCGGAGTGGCCAGGCAAATCTCCAATCCTTCCAATGCGCGCCTAAAAACTCCTGCAATCAGTAGCTTGAGACGCGATAAACGGGCGACCACATTCAGAACGAGTAGAGGCGCGTTTGCTTGATAACTTCTTCGCTTAGGTGCTTGCGACGCATCCCAATTTTCTCACGTCACGTGGGGCTTCGACAGAGCCCGGAGGCTCATGCTTACGAGTGCAGACAGGAGGCGCGGAAAAACACTGCGTTAGAGTCACTGCATAAAACTTATCCAATTACTGTACTCTGGGTGGTCGTAAAATATGCGTGCTCCTCTCTCTCTAAGCTATGTGTTAAGGCATTGCGACCGGCTGGGCAGATTTCATCGGAGGTTGCCTGTAGGGAATGGATTGTATAAAGTCCCTCTGCACAATAACCCCCCCCCCCCCCCCTCCCCCCACCCCCGTCGGATAACGACCATATCCGGATTATGCCGGATAACGACCATATCTCTGTGTCCATAAAACGCGTCCTTTGCACCAAAACGGGTGTGAGCTAACGCTCTCTTCTTCTGGCGTCACTCGATGGTCTTTTGTTTCGTCTTTACACTTCTCCTCAGACGCTTGCGCCTGAGCGATGTCTATCAATACGAGTGACGGATTCGCCGAAGCGACGTGAGTGTCGCGCCAGTGCCTCTGTAGCGTCGAGAACTCGTAAATCATTCATGACTGCTGTCCCACGTGCCAGGCGTCGTAGACAGCACAGGCGCGAGATCGCGGCCTGTCGCGCCTCTGGCGTGCGGATTAAAAAAGGCTTCGCGTCCGTCTTAAGCGACGCGTCAATCCGATAGGCGCAGATGGACACTAGGCCCGCAGTGGACGCGGAAGTGAGATCGACATGAAGACGTCGCGGAGTGGTCCTGCCTGTCCATTGCCGCCGGCTGTGCCCGAGTCGGAACCTGACAAGTGCCACGCAACGTAACGGCGGTATGGACGCGGATGTCAGTCGGCGGGGACTGACTGCTCTTATGGCAACGCTCACTACGGCCACCGGGCTGTAAAACGGTCCGTCCCTGTGGCACAATTAAGCCGCTTGCGAAGAACACTAAAGTGGTAAAGTCGTAAACTGCGCAAAGTTTTCCTGAATATGCCGCTACATCAACTGGCCCAACGTTCTGCTCTACAAAAGTCGTGATTCAATGTCTGTGATTCAGATAATTTTTTTTGTGCGTGTCCACAATTAGGGAATGGTTTCCCAGGAAAACAGCCGTTAACCATTTTTTTTTATTGGGCCCAGTGTAGAAATCAGAAAAATGAAAGCGCCTAATGGCAGGCGGTACCACCTCAAAGAAAGAATAGAAAATGTATGGGTACGCATATTTTGTACAGTTTATTAAAATGATTTCTGCTGGTAGCCTATTCTTCCATACCTCAGTATTGCTGGGTCTGAAGACATGCTGTATGGCAATTGAAATCATGAGCGTGATTCTCACTTTTTCATAGTTCTTTTGAGTGCTGGAATCTTGGGAAACCAAGACAAGTCACTCAGCTATGCCTCGTAGTCTCCCACAGCCGCTACAAAAGCTCTTGGTGCACGGAATGTATAATATGCAAGACATCTTGCATTAAGAACAAAAGCTACGACAGCTACGAAAATAAAGTGAAGGATTAGAGCATCGCTCTACACAGATCAAGCAGACGGAAGCTAGCGTTCAGTCAGGTGCGTTTCAAGATACAGTTTTGAATGCAAGCAGACAGGGAGCTGACCGGCGGCGCACCATTAAAGCCTCCACACAGAGGACACATGAAGGGCGGCCCTCAAAGGCGGCGATCCTTCTGGATCACTGCATCGCCAAAAATGTTGGGGACGGGGCGTCGGGAATGCGCGAGGAAGTACGGGAACCGGAAGTAGTTCGTCTTCTTTTGAAAACCATTGTGCGCAAAAGAAGGCACTCGTGGACAGCGGCTTAGGCACCGTGTTATGGTTTAAACAACACGCGGCAAAAAGCGGGTGAAGCAGTTCACACGCAAAATAACGTGCACACTGAACTTTTATTGTTCGAGCGCCACGTTGAAGCTGAGAAAAAAATTAGCTGGTAGCTGGTAGCATGTTCGCACTCATGTTGTGATAACTTTGTGGGAGCGCAAGTAAAACATGGTGCGTAGACCTCTGTCCGGCCGGGACTAAATCTGCATTCGCAACGGGATTAACTCTCCATTTCAGTGCTCCATGCAGCCATCGCGAATGCTTTCGGGATTGGCGGATTAGAATATGCACGATGCCTGTTGGTCCTTGCCGACAGGATTCAAAAAATCAAAAAGTAGTCATTTACGCGACGGTTTCCCACACTGTTTTATGACAAACCCTCCCTCAGTCGACTTCCATCGAGCGCACTTCGCAAACACCTTCGCTCGCGCCGCGCTGTTCTCAACGCCCCGATCTGCACGTTCTGCCTCCGTGCGTAACGTGCGCGCAGGAAACAAAGGCGTCCGAGCACGTGTTGAGCGGGAGATCGAGCTGAGTTGAGGGAACAATGCGCTGCCATGCACGCCGCGAGGCTCCGCGGACGCACGCGAGCGAGAGTTCAGGGCCACGCTGGGCCGGCTAACTAGCGGAATCTATTACGCAAATCTCCGGAAATCTCCGCGCAACGCTGCGCCGCCGCCGGGCGCTTTCAATGAGAAAACTACACTGGCGCTCCGTCATTAGAGCGGCGGAACAGGGGGGTGCACTCTCTGGTTATCTAATAAAGTCAAGGGGAACGCGTGAAGCCGTCACGTAGACACACGCTCGTTCCGCGAACAGTGCTCGCGCGGCACCGGGATCGAGCGGACAGGGTGGAAGCGTGCGCTGTGTGCGGCGGGGCTGCTCGGAGGTGCGAACTACTTTTGTGTGCCGGCTCCACTGTCCCGTTTGGCTCGACTTGACCCGAAGCGAACAAGGTGCGGTCACCCTGCGAGGTTGCTTGCATTTGGGTAACAGAGCCGAGGTGTGGTCACTGTGGAGGAAAACTCGCTCGCTCACTCACTCACTCACTCACTCACTCACTCACTCACTCACTCACTCACTCACTCACTCACTCACTCACTCACTCACTCACTCACTCACTCACTCACTCACTCACTCACTCACTCACTCACTCACTCACTCACTCACTCACTCACTCACTCACTCACTCACTCACTCACTCACTCACTCACTCACTCACTCACTCACTCACTCACTCACTCACTCACTCACTCACTCACTCACTCACTCACTCACTCACTCACTCACTCACTCACTCACTCACTCACTCACTCACTCACTAGTCACACTGTCTGTCTGTCTGTCAGGCACGAACCGCATGTAGACGCTTGCTTGTTCGTTAAACTCGGGTGCCTTTCACGATAATGTAGTTTCCAAAAAAATGCTAAACAAGTTTCCACAATAAACCGGCTGCGTAAATAATTTTGGAAGATAGTATTTTTTATTCTCATAATAGACATACAGGTCACGTGTCAAACTGCGCGGAAATTGTCACGTGTTCCCCGTGACGACACCGGGGGCAACTGCCAAGTAGTGAAAAGCGCGTTCAGCAATCGTCTGCTACTAAATAGCGAACAACGTCAAGTTTTGCTCATCAGTGTGCAACGGGGAAAACCTTACTTAAGAAATTTACAACAATAAAAAGACAGGTATTTCAGATCGTCGAGTGCAGAAGTGATGAAACGTTGCGTTTATTCGTCTACTTTGAGCTTGTGCATTTTATTATGGTGCGTACACTCAACGCGCAGGTAACCCCACAGAACTATAGAGCAGATCGATACATTGGTATGGAAGAAAACTGTCAAATCGTGGTGGAGGTCAACTCCTGGTAGTAACAATGGTCACAGAAGAAATATGCACGAGGTAGCTTCAGCAGCGGCACCTCCCCATTAAAGTTAGCAAAGGCGAGGTTACAAAAAATCTTCTGTCGCTTCACGCCGCGAAAAAATCTGAAACAATCGGCTTACATCCAAAGCCGTTGCATATTACCCCTCCCACCGTTTAGAGCGTTATCGCAGCAAAATAAGTCAAAAGCAGGCGCTGATTCACTCTGCGTCATCGCATGCGAGCAAATGGGCAACATGTGGACCTACACGATTCGCGAGCTGTTGTTGTGCAAGGCGTCTGCGCTCCACGGTCGAGATGCGGCGTAGACGCGGTGTGCTACGGCGTGGAAAGGAGGCGGCCCTCGAGCGAGTAGGCCGCCCCTGGAAAGTGGTTGTCTGAAGTCCCCCCCGTCCCCCTGCGCGGCGTAGTTGCTCGCAGCGTGCATGCAGGAACAGCAAGCCGGCGAGCTTCCCATGCTTTCTTTCTTGCTAGCCCAACCAGCAAACATCCACTTCTAAGCTCCTTGATTTTGTTACTAAAAGTAAATCGCCCTCATGTTCCGACACGGTCTGTTCGCTCTTCTTACTCAAACTCAAAAGGCTCACTACCAGC
Organism: Amblyomma mixtum; assembly: GCF_055824585.1. Classification (NCBI taxonomy): domain Eukaryota; kingdom Metazoa; phylum Arthropoda; class Arachnida; order Ixodida; family Ixodidae; genus Amblyomma; species Amblyomma mixtum. Next base: position 175,964,694 of record NC_143016.1, read on the forward strand.
CAGAAATGGCTGCGCACAACAGGACACAGGCGACACGCACAATACACGCGCTCGATGAGCAACTGATCGGATTGGACTGGAAAACATTTATGACGTCGAGAGCAGGTTGCAGGAGACACGCACTTGATGGCAGTTATAGCCCATGGCTGGCGGCGACCTCATTGGCCCACTCGATTGCGCGTACTTGAAGCTTGGGGTCCGAGCTGAGAAGCACGGCCTCCCACCGCTCGGGAGAAGGGAGCTGTATCGACTCCGCCGGGGGCGGATGATTTGCGCAGTTCCACACTAGAACTGCCAAGAAAAACAATGGGGCCAAATTCATGATAATGAGCATCTGAAATTCCCATCGAAAAGAGCGAGGGAGTGGTTCGGTTTTCTTTTTGTTATTCAAGATTACGCTTGACCCGCAGGAGTACTCCTATACACGTGCTGAAGATGGCGCACCATGAGCGCGGCAGTGCAGGCAGGCGCGGTGTTTCGGGCGTCCAGCTGCACGGAACTGCGGCAGAGAGAGAAGAGAGACAGCCACGCGGCGCGTGCGGCGGTCGGAGCCGACCGTCAAAGCCGAGGCCGGGGATTATTTTCGCGGCAACCAGTGCGTGTCGCGCTGAGCTGCGCGGGGGTGGGAGGCCCGTTTGATTGATTCCGCCAGTGCTGTACGATCCGAGACTGACACGCTTATACGCTAACCTCACTGCGCTGGAATCCCGCGTCTTCTGTGTCCTGGCTCGCTGCGAAGTGGCGGTGCGCAGTGCCGCAGGCTTCCCCGTTCGCACTGTCTACAGGTGCCATTGGAAAAAAAAAAATTCAGAGGGCACTTTGGCTGTCGAAAGTGCTGCAAGGCAAAAGCCTTTGTTGGTGCTGTGTTTGTTTTGTCTTATTTTGTTTTAATTTTTCATCTTATGTTTTTTGTTTTTTTATTTTTGTTTGTTTTACTATCTTCATTTTTTATTTCTTTTATTTAATTGATTAAACCAATGCATTCACTAGATGCGCCTTTATTCATGATGAAACCTCGAGCCTTCGTGGCAGAGTGGTAGCGTCTCCACTTCAAATGCCAAATGCCCTCGTTCGATTCCCAGCCTCGACACCGGTTTCCTTTTAAGTAGTGACACCGAAACGCCGGCACATTTGCTAAAACCACTTGGTCACTACAGCGTGAGGCATTAAAGGCTTTCGCCTTAAAAAATGAACGGGATTATTCTCCCAGACAGAAGGCTCCCAGCAAAGGCAGGCAGTTGTGCGATGTTCATTTTCCAGAGTGAGAGATGCGGGCAGGATTAATAAACCTGCACAAAGGATGGCGCATTGAAGAAAAGACACAGGGCGATGCGTTGTCCCGCGTCTTTTGTTCAGTTCTCCGTGATTTACGGCACCTTACTGACGTCAGCTGCCTATCCAGCTGAAACTGCTCCAAGCTTCGATTCGGAGAGAAAATGTTTATTGCTCCGAGATAAGCAGTTGTCAGCGCACACAAGATGAGAGCAGCGGACAGGATGATATCGCAAGATAACCTCACACAAGATGCAAGTTCGATGTCACCTTGCGGGCGCATAAGATGCATGAAACTTGTCAGCGCACACAAGCAACCAGTTTTCGGTACCGGAAGGAAATAAGCGCCATTGTGTGCTTTCTGCACAAAAGTGGTTTGCAACGCTGGGCCTCAGGGGAAAACATTTCACTCTTTTTCCATTACGGTAGTTTCTTTTCCTCGTCGTAATTGACCTCCTTCCCTTCAACCTTGCAGTTTGTCCAGAATTCGCCGATCAGACCGACCTCTAAAGCACTTGTAAACAATCAGAAAATGCATTTCTTACGTAAAATACCGTAAGCAAGCTTCTCCTCAAGCTCAGGAAGCATGAGTAGTTTTCAGCTGCATATTGGACGGCCAACACTCGATTTGGTTATCGTGGATGCCGCGCCCTCGGCTCAAAGGTCGCTGCTTTCAGGTTTGAAAATAACCGCAGTCTTAATTATGAACTCTGGGCGGAAGACTGCGCGCGGAGCTTGGCGCAGGGTTTGTCCAGTCGCCAATAGCTTTAATGGGCTAATGCCTATATACGCGGAATTGGTCATTCTCGGCTTCACATTCATACATCCCCGGGTGTGCTCATACCAGTCCTGGCAGTGTGATGCAGCGGTTAAGCGATGCGCCACTGCCATGGGATGGCAGCTGCTCTCACCGGGCCGGCAGCTCCGACGAAGGTTGCTCATTCCTAGCGACCAATCATTTTCACTGCCACGTGGTAGTCAGTGAGCTCGCAATCCGTTGAGCAGGTTGTGATGACGCCACAATGTCACGTGACCTAGCTGGCCCCCCAGGTTGGCTCTGCGGGGATTTTTCGATCGCAGCGCCGACCACTACTCCCGATTTTCTGCAAGTCGGCAGCCTCAACGCTATTGCGTTAAAATTACGATAGTGCTCGGGGTGCACGAAATCAGTGACGGGTGTGCAGGTCAGATAGGCTGCTGTAATTTGCGAGTTTAGTGCCAACATTCATCGTTATCACCCGCACTTTCGCTTCCAGCTAAAAAGGAAGAGAAGATATATCCAAATCTTCGTGAGTAAACAAAGGCATTGTAGCACACAAATCACGAAATCACAATTCGCTCATCATGTTTATCATTCACATTGTGTCTTTACGCTTAACACGCACACGAAAAAACTGAACTATGTGTAGTAAGAGCTACAATGTCTGATAATGTGCTGGTATAACTGTTATTACCGACACCTCGCTGTTTTGCCATGTAATGAGGTTCACTTTAACGTTCACTTTTTGTCTCGGGTCCCTCATTTCGTACTGAAATGGAAATAAACTTCAACTTCAAACTTCAATGCTGGCGGGCGGAACGTGCACAGGCGTCCAGATATTCATATTTTTCTTTCCGTTTCGTTAACGCTAGCCGAAGCGACATGGCCATGCAGCTGGAGGAGAGGGTATGATCGAGTCTCCTCCTCTGCCACCCCTTTCCTTCTTCCGCTGCTGCGATCTGTGCGCGGTGCAGACAAGAGAAGCGTCCAGCAGTCGCGTGGCCGCGCTAACCGTGTCAGCGGCGACGTCGTCCCACAAAGGCGTCTTTATCGCGACGCCTTCTTTCGCGTCGGGGGCTCACTTTCCCGCGCCGATGAAAGCGCGCTCCTCCGTGGACGCATCGAGGAGGAGGCACAGGGACGACACGCGCCAGCGGACAGGGCGGCCGCTCTCCTCCCTGGAAAACAAAAGGGCCCAGCGCTGCCCGTCCGTCTTGGCGCCACAAAGCCAGCCCCTGCAGCGCCGGACGTGACCCAGTTGCCCGCGGGGGGCTGCGGGCCTCGATTAGAGAGCTTTGGTGACATCCGACGCACGAAGGCTGCCACGCGTCTGACGGCGTAGCGACATGTTTTTCTTTTCCAACGACAGCAGTGTTGTTGACTCAATTCACACTCAACAGAGTTGACCCTGCCGCCCTACGTCGAAACCGAAAACCCTCGTTGATGTTTTGGGCGACGGGGATGCCCATGCTGGCAACCTGAACGTTAATCTACGGGTAACCGGCAATATTTGTGGTCTGTGGTTATTAATTCCACGCTGCAAAAAATATAGAATGATGTTCGCTTGAAGAGAAAAGATTCAGAAATATTAACTTTTGCAAGAAAAGACATTTGGTAGGAGTTTTGTAGGTGCACTTATTGGGCCTAATAGTATCCTTTGTGTTTCGCTAGTAGAATTTATTTCATACATTTTTAAACTAAAATATCTTGCGCTGCCAAGCGTGTATGAGTAGGACACTTAACTATCTTCGGCTACTGGCCCAACAGGTGTTTAGGTACTGTTTATTTTGGAAATAAATCTGTGTACTTATAAAAAAATTGGTGTGGTTTAGTATCTCTGGTTAAACCTGGTTGGTTGCGAAAACAGGCGCGGCGGCGGCTCCTCGAGGAGCAGGGGGGTCCACGGACCACGCGACGAGCGGTTAGACCTGGCGTAGAAATTGTTCAGAAGCAATAGAGCAACTCAGATATAGACTCTTCGTCGGTGACTTCTATGGAGAGACTGCTAGAGGAGCGCGGCACGACCGGCTCCTCGTGGCTGCGGTGGAGAGAGCAAGCTGACGTCACGCGTCGCCATAGCAACGGAGAGTCTGACGTCACACCATCTGTTAGGCGCGGCGGCGGCGGCTCCTCGAGGAGCACGCGTGTCCACGGACCACGCGACGAGTGGTTAGACCTGGCGTAGTATTGCTTTCGCAATAAAACACGCTTTTCAGGCGAGGCAGGTTGGGTCTGTGTGGCGCTTTCATGTCTGCACTGTAGGCAATCCGAAGGATGCGCCCTCTGCTTTGCTATGGTTCAGGCAGCCAGCCAGCACAACGACCGTCTGGGCAGTTTAGTGGGCGAGATTTTAAACGACACTTTAGAAATATATTAGACTTCAGCCTTAATATTAGTTCGTTTGTTTTCATAGACCTTGTGTGCGAAGTGAGAGAAATACATAACTGGTTATGCCCCGCTGGTTGCTCAAGCCCTGGTTGTGCGCGAACCTAAGTCTGACAAGCAAGATACCCCGATTACGCGTGCTAGGTGTACGTGGCGCCACGGCACCAAATGTGCCGATGTCTGAGCACTAGTAAAAGATTAAATTCGCTAATATTTGGTGCTTCTCAAGCACCCTCTCGCTATAGGAGAACAAGCAGTGCGTCGGCGTAGCTGGCTTCACACATGTACGCTTTCACACTGGGCAGGTTGATGCATATCCATTGTCTGCGCGTCTTGTTGTTCGATCTGCTGTGCGCTGTTTAAAGCAGTGGCTTAAAAGCTGCAAAAAGTCTGAAACGTGGAGTTTACATACAGATACTTGCGAGGGACACTCGAGGTGATGACCGGGCTCTAGAGATGCTGCGCGAGAAACAGGTGATTTGCGAATACCTACACGCTCCCTTGATCCGGTGCTGTTTGAAACCGGCGAATAGCGCCTTTTTTGCCATAGCATTCTAACCATACTGATTTTAAATGGCTTGGTTACAATCGTCCAGCCTGACTGAACGTTCCGCTTCCAGGTGTCTTCTTGCTTGCGGCTGTGTTTCTTTGTGCTGTCGCCACCCTTGACTCTGGTTGTTGCGCGCACTCCTTCGGAGGTTTTCCTCCCTTGTCCTTCGTGCGTGTCTTGTCTTCTTCTCCTCGGCGTGCCGAGTGGCTCTGCTGTTTCAATTTGTCAGAGACTACAGGTGTTGGCTCGCCTCTAATCAGCCCCCTGTCGACGTGACTTTATCCTTCGGAGGCACCAGACAGAGCAAGCACGAGGAAGTGAGGAAAACGCGAACCCCTCGCGGGCAAACAACGGTCGTGCGCGCGGGCCGAAGAGCTCGGCGCAAATATTGGCTGCCGCGCGGAGGAAGTGGCGGGGCGCGTGCCAGCCGTGCGTGCCGCCGAAGATGAAGAGGAGCCCGGTGTTGTTTTGCCGCCGATGGGGCGGCCTTGGAGCGATGCCACCGATGAGGAAGCGGCCGCGTCCGGCGGCGGAGATAACGGAACTCTTTAGCCGCCCCGTCGCTGCCGGCGAGTGCGTGCGCGCTCCGCTCGGCCTCCGGGGCTGCGGCGAGTGCTCCGCACGCATAGCAAAGGACCGTGAGGCCTGGGGGAAGTGTTTTACACTTCAACTGAATTCAATTCAAATGAACTTGAATAACACATCGCGGGCTTGTTGGTTCATCACAAGGCAGAACAGCGCAAGCTACAAAGGGACAAGAAAGTAGACGAGACACACTCAGCGCTGACTTACAACTGAAGGTTTATTTTTTCAGACACTTCAGTGTGTGTCTCATCTACTTTATTGTCCCTGTGTAGCTTGCGATGGTCAGCCTGGTCATTTCAAATGTTGATTCGCCTCTATGCAGGTGCAGGTGCGGACAAAACTAAGCGGATTGCACCTTCTAACACATTTCACGCGCCGCCTGATTGAAACTGGGAGCTGTGGTGAGTGAAGGCTGGTAGCGAACGCGAGTGCGCTTTCTCATGGTTTTCTTCACAACTTCACTAGCGCTGAGACGAAGAACAAAGACAGAGAAGGAAGGACAGGCACTTTGTTCCTCGCCGCAGCGCTGGTGAAGTTGTGAAGATGTACCAAATAGCTCCAATCACAGTTTTGCTTTCTAATGGACACATAGTGTTTCTTCATGTCCGATGGAGAAAGCGTGATTGCAGTTAGAACGGAATAGTCTGCTTCGTTTACTTTTATGTCCGCACCTAGCTGTAAGCTTAACATGATCACCTGTACGCGCTCACGTGTAGTGTTTCCAATGTCGTCGAAGTTTTGCCGGGAATGACGCTCACAGAATGGGCGCTCTGCGAATGCAGGCACAGACGGCGGGATGACATTCGCCGTGGCTCTGTTTCGGAGAGGGCTACAAAAAGTCCTAACTACTGTCCCGTTATGCCGTTCAATAAAGACACCGTTAAGGACTCGTGCTCTCAGACATCTTAGTGATGGACTTTCCATTGTTGTGCACCATTACGCAGCATGTGATTTTTTGGGTCAATAAGACGGCATGTGCAAAGCTGCTGTCCTGCTATAAATACTGAGTTTTCAGTGGAAACTGATTAGTGTGTAACCGCAGCTCATTGACTCGCGCATGTGACCTAAGCGTGTTACTCATGGATTATCTTTATTTTTCGTTTCGTGTTTCAAGTCAATGCTTGTGTTTGTGTATACCATGCAGACGCCGTGAAATGTTTTCAACACCGCGTAAGGCTCTTTCACTTCAATATTTGGAAGACAGAGCTAGCTGAAAGCTTCCGCTTCTGTTGATCCTTTATTCTTTGCGCATCTGCATGTTCCGCTGCCGTTGCAGCCAACGGAGCGTGAAACGGGGCGTGGCATACGGCAAGGCCTCGTTGAAGAGGCAGTGGGTAGAAATGGATCGCCGCATTTGCGCCCATCACCGAAGAGCGTGTGCGACGAGAAGCACAGCGGCGGTGAGGCTCCGTGGAGACGCTTCACATTTCCTTTCGAGCGTAGTTTCCTCAGCACGAGGAAAAGAGCGTGGCACCCCTCTTAAAACAATGAAAAGGAAACGAAACAACAGGACCAATTTTAAGGCGAAAGCCTTTAATGCCTCATCGTTGTCGACACGAGGTTGTCAGCAGAGGTGTCACGCTTTTCGGTTGGTCAAAATGATTATGACGTCAGAGTGCACGGATTCGAAGTAATCAGGTCACCCATGGATGCCTGACGCCCCCTTCTGGAGCAGACGACAACTAATGAAATAGTTGTCGTCCGCTCCGACAAGGGGCGTAAGGCATCGGTGGGTGACCACAGTACATACTTCATCACTGCGAACGGAGCCATGGATACAACGGAACTCATTGAAGCAGAGAGTGAGTCGTGCTAAAGAAGCAGTCAAAGTCGGCAGTCAAAGTGTGTAGTTGTAAGGCATAGACAAATTGTGTAGTCAAATAAAGCGCTGGTACAGCGCTAACAGTCTCGCGGTCAATGCCAAACAGTGCGCCAGGAAAGACACATGTGCCTCTCAGCACATTAGAGCGCCAAAGTGCCCCCTGAATTTTTGGAGTTTGCAGCTGGTTGCAAGCGCAGTGACAATAACGTGAGAAAATAGGCGGCGAGACGCGGGCAAACAGCACAACTATTCTGCACCGAAGCAGATCCTAATCGCTAAGAGGTAAAGAAGGAGAATCGTTTCTTGCATGTCATCTGAGCATCGCTGAATGCTACCGCGCGTGGGTCTCTGACTGTCATGTTGTTGCAAGTGTAGTGGAAGCTGCGAGTGCAATACGACGGTTTCAACGAGTGTGCTCTTTTCAGAGCAACAGTTCGTCGTGCCGCTCGCGAGGCAACCACACGCGTATGGCAGTCGTCGCTGCGCTCTCTTGAATTATTAATGCGACATTATATGGCTGATCGGAGACGAAACCTGGCGTCGTCTACCGCAAACATGGTGATGAAAAATCACACATGACGTCACCGGGGTATTAAAGAAATACAAAATATATCTCGAAGGTGCGGGTAATTGAGCCCGGGACTTTGAGATTGAGAGACGAGCACGCGTAACCGATAGACAGCAAGACCGCTTTGCTTTTTGGCGAAAAAAGGTGAACCTAGTATATGTGTTGCCTTACGACTGCAAGCTGATGAGTAGGCGTGTCATTAGAAAGGAAGAAAAAATTTTAAAAATAAATAAATAAAAGGGGAATAAACAAAAAAAAAACAATGCTTTCGAATTCGAAGCACGTAAGTAGTATCAAGTGCCCCACGTAATTTTTTCATCCCTTCCCTCTCGGCACTGTGCAAATGTCCACACGGATCTGCAGAGCGGCCGCGTCTTTCCCTTTCCTGTAATCCGGTATTCCTACCCGCTGCGCGCTCGTAGCATCCACTCCGCCTACCCAAGCTGTGACCGACGATCTGAGCAAGCAGTAATGACGTTAAGCCGGGCTAATGGTCGCCGAGGCTCGGGAACGTGCTATCAAGAAATCAGAAGAGTGAGGAACACACAGGCACAGAATGCCCTCTTGAGCTTTATCTTTGTTTCTAAAGATCTTATCTGGGAACTAAGTAAAACAATAAACAAACAACAATGCCAGAGCGCCCGTCTGGTGGACGCTACGGCGGCTCAAAATAGGAGATGGCAAAACTCCCTACAGAGAACGTCCTGAACAGGGTTTTAAGGCGAAAGCCTTTAATACCTCATCGTTGCCGACAGAAGGTTGTCAGCAGAAGTATCACGCTTTTCTAGTCAGACCAGAAAAAAGATCTTTGTGCACGATGGGATTCGAACCACCATCCTTCCAATCTGCAGACGAGAGTGCTAATGGCTGCGCTACTTCCTGCCAACGCATATGTAGTTCTCCTTGTCTAGGACGCTGGAGAGTGTTTGCAGAAAGGCGTCGAATCAGACGGATGCTTCCCAAACGCCCTCCAGTGTATCCAGCATTTACGATTCGCAAACAGTTGTGCACTTAATTAACATCTCAACCACACATCAGTGGCACAAGCAGCAACACCGCGCTAAAGGCTTTCGCCTCACCGCACTTTAGGTCAACAAAGTGCCTCCCCCCCCCCCCCCCCCTGAATTTTTTATTTTTTTCATTAATGCGATAGCATCAGAGTGCATCACACAAAAACCACGCGGATGTCCGGTGTCACAAAACTGCCTGATTGGTAACGAGGAGTCACGTAACCTTATCATGTCGTCGCAACTTCTCCTGATGGACCACCCTGATTGGTCGGGAGAGTCCACTTGACCTTGCGATATCCTCACAAGCTGGCCACCGTGGCAAGTGGCCATCTGGACACAGCATTGTGAGCAACCTGTCCTCTGTGTGCAAGTAGCAATCAAGTTAATGACTGATCGAGACAAGGTACATGACCTACTGACGTCATCACAACGTGCCTACCGGGCTGTGAGCAACCTAGTTTCTAGACACCAATCTAAACAAATTATGGAAGTCAAAAATCAGAAAAAAATCTGATAGTTATTACTTACTTATCTTTTACCCACAGCGCCAGTTGGCGTTACAGTGGGGAGTGATGCAAATAACATAGCACATAAATGCAGGTAAATACAAGAAAGAGAAACAGCAGCCCCGTCATTCACAAAGGAAGGAAAGAATAACAACATTGGCGCAATACGTACAGAATTTTAGAACAAAGCACCAACGCAGTACATATGCAACCGTACAAATGCAAAAAAACGTCAAATGTGTATTTCACGCAAGTGTACTACGCATTGACAGGACGACACATGGTATACACATTGAATAGGTTGGGGCAACCGAAAAGGAAATAAAAATAATAGGCCCCTGCCTGCACCGTTTACACACAACAGGCTTAACCCAATTGAAAAATAAAAGATGAGGCCCGTAGGCAAGCTGTAATTTGACCACCCGTGGGTGGAAAAATAAAATACATGGTATACACAGTGAAACACACGAAACGAGGAAGCAGCGCGCAGATAACGACACACTGTGGAGGCCAGTGTTGAGGTCGCCCAGGAGGCGACCACGGCCACGTTTATTTGAGGCTGCCTGAGAAGAGGTAGCGACAGAGCAGCGGCGGCAGCGTCCGGCGATGCCGAAGTCCAGAGCGTTCTCTTCTGCGCGAGCCGGCGTTCTCCTGCGCGTGCCCACCGCTTCGTCGTCTTCCGCGTGCCGAAGCGGTGGCGCTACAGAGGCCCCCACCGAGCACGAACGTCCGGTTTGTGCGAAAGGGGCAGAAAACACGAGAGGAGAGGGTGGAACAAAAGAAAAATATAAACTGGGAACGAAAGGACGGTGAGTTCAGGTCGGTAGTCCGGGAAGGCAGTCAGGCTGGAGAACAAAGCTCAGGCGGTCGAGCCTGGCTGCTTCGCAACGGGTGGTGGTGGAAAACATTTATAATGCAATAAATATTTACAGAGAGGTGATTGGGGTAGGCCCTATTGGCCCTTTCCCCTAACAATACTAGGTGGAGCCCCTGTTCCGGGGCCCCATTGGCAAGCAACGCCGCCCGCGTCCGGTGAACCAAGCCCTTTTGGGTCTTTAGGTCCTGACAGCCGAGCAGGGCCGCCTCCCAGTCCTCTCTGGTGGGGTTGAGGTTGGGGGGGGATAGATGGGTTTGACTGACACGCCCAAACCATGTGGAAGGTGTCAGCCACCTCCCCACAGAACTGGCACGCGCCATCAAAGGATGTATTGAAATGTTTAAGCACCGCCGGGCACAGTACAGTGTTAGTAAGAATTTTGATGAGGAGGCGCTCGTCAGCGCGATCCAGACCCTTACAAGGGGCCGGGTAGCGCCGGTGCTCCTCCTTGTAGTAATCGGTGATTTGTTTGAATGTAATGGCCAGATTGTCTGATTGGGAGTACCCTTCCAAGGACAGGGAGATAGCCCGGGGAGAGAGTGCGCGGGCGGCCTGATCGGCCTGTTCGTTTCCCTGGAGTCCCTGGTGACCGGGGGCCCAAATCAGGTTGCGTGGAGTTGGATCTTCAGATCGACAGCTATATTCCAGTATGCGCCAGGCAAGCGGGGGAGCCCAGCCCAACTCGTAGTTCCGACAGGCCCCTCGCGAGTCGGTGATGATGTGTTTCGACTTGGGAGTAGTGAGAGCAAGAGCAATGGCAATCTCCTCCGCGTGTGTTGCGCTGTAGGCTTTGAAAGTGAGCCCGTTGACTGTGTTTGTGTTGTGTACGACTGCGGCCGTGTACCACACCCCGTGGTGTGGGCCGGCAACGTCCACGTAATACACATGTTGTTGGTTACCATAGTATCGCGCCAACGCTTCCGCGCGCGCCTGGCGACGACCGCTATGGTCTTCTCTGGACATGTTGCGTGGAAGGGGTCGGACCCGGAGGGCGCTTCTCCAGGGTTCTGGCACTCTCTCCCTTTCCTCAATATGGTAGTCATGTTTGATGTGTAGCCGGTCCAAGAGGCGGCGACCGGACGTGGTCTGTGCAAGACGCGTGTATTGGTTGACTAAGTGGGCCTCTCGAAGCTCCCGAAATGTGTTCACCACGCCCAAGGCCAGAAGTCGCTGGTTGGACGTGGTGACCGGGAGGTCGAGAGCCCGCTTGATGACTTTCCGGTGGATGACCTCCAATTGGTCATCATCATGTTTGCGCAGGTGCAAGTAGGGGGTTGAGTAGAGGATTCTACTCGTTACGAAAGCATGGGCAAGCCGCAGTGCATCCTTGCTTCGTAATCCGCCCCGCTTGTTGGAGACCCGGCGGACCATGCGGCCCACCGGGCGAAGGAGGCAGAAAGCGGAAGGTGAGGACAGGGGCAGCAGACGTGAAAAGTAATCCAAGATACGTCCACGGGATGGCCGGGAACAAGTCTTGGGGGCAAGTGGTAGGACTGACAGCGCGCTCGATGATGGCCTGAAGATACACCAGCGTCCAGATTTGCAAGCGTGCTTAGTGCGTCGCCCCAGCGGGTGTGGTAGATGATGCCGCCTGTGGCAACAGCAGCGGTAGTAGCGGAGGCGATGGCGCAGGCGCTCGAGGCGGCGAAGAAACGGCAAGGCAGGCGTAGGCGGAGCGAGCAACGGGCGGCTGCCATCTTATTGGAAAGCCGGGGTTGCTTGGGTAGTGGCAGCGGTGGAAGGAGGAGTAGGGCGCAAATCCGGCACGTGAGCGTCGGAAGGAACGGGGTGCGCTGGTGCTGCTACGACAGGCGGTGCTGGAGGGGGCCCGCTGAGGCGCGTCCATGTCCCATGCATGCCACCTTCGGCGACTGTCTCGTTTGTCGCAGAGGCAGAGTCACTTGCGAAGCCGCCAGATGACCAGGGAGCCGTTGGAAGCATTGCGGGTTGCGCATTAGCAGCGACAGGGTCCTGGTGTGGCGTGCATGCGTGCCCCGCGACAGGAAGGACAGATGGGTTCACCGGGGAGAGGCATGAGGGGACAGGCGAACATGTGACGAGGAGCGGGGCTGCGCCGCAGGTCGGGTTATTTCCGAAGAGGTGGGGCACGTGTCGAGAGAGACCTCTTCTGGTGGTGGTCCCAAGGCAGGCACCACAGCTGGCAAGCAGGGCTGGGCAGGAGCCGTGGGACGGGTGCTCGCACGTGGATCGGCGTCTAGAGCCGAAGCTTGTTGTACCGTGTGGGATGCAGGGTGAAGGTTTGCACCGAAAAACTTGAAGAAGGCGTCCTTCAAGTCATCGTAAGGGTGTTCACCCGGCGGCGAAAGGTCAAGCTGGGTAAAGAGATCGGCGGGCAACTCCCTTTTCACGAGGAGGTACCGCCAGATCTGTGATCGGACGCCGTTCACGTGTAGCTGAGCGTCCACTTGCAGAAACCAAACGACAGGGCTGTGCGGGCGGAACGGCCATAGCTGCAGACGTGAAGGGTCGAGAAGCTCGGGTGGCTGCCACTCGTCTTGAGCCAGGTCCTTGGCGAGAGGGCAGGAATTCGAGGGTGCGGTCGTTGTTGAAGCAACCGGGCCGGAGACGCTGGACTGGGGCGGAAGAGTACTGGCCAGTGACGGTTGCGGCGTGCTGTTTCTCGAGGATGCAGCCGAAGACGAGTGCGATGCTGGTGCGGGCGCAGGTGCTAGCGGTGGCGAAAGCGAGTCCGCCTCATCATGGAGCGGCAGCGGGTAGTATGATGCGCCGTAGTAGACGAGGACGGCAGCGCGCAACTCGTCGTAGGGCCGGCATCCCGAGGCAGGGCAGGCGGGTCGGCAGAGGAGGTCAGGCGGGAGAATGTCGCAAAGGACTGCGTGTTTAAACGGCTGGATGGTAATACCGTTCAAGTACATCGCAGCCTCCAGTTGGGCGAACCACCCGTCGACGCCTGCAGGCCGGAACGCTGGAAGCGGGGGGTTGAAATCCAGGTCTTGCCAGCCTGCCATGCTGGGACGCCGCTGGGATAGAAGGCGCGGCTCACGTCCGGGCCACCACGATGTGGAGGCCAGTGTTGAGGTCGCCCAGGAGGCGACCACGGCCACGTTTATTTGAGGCTGCCTGAGAAGAGGTAGCGACAGAGCAGCGGCGGCAGCGTCCGGCGATGCCGAAGTCCAGAGCGTTCTCTTCTGCGCGAGCCGGCGTTCTCCTGCGCGTGCCCACCGCTTCGTCGTCTTCCGCGTGCCGAAGCGGTGGCGCTACAACACTATATAGCTAAGAAATGACGTGACATTGTTCGAAGAGGATTAGAAGAATTCATTTGATGAGATGGCCGTAACAACGGCCGGCAAACGGTTCCACTGACGAATGGTCTTGGGGGAAAAAAGAGTCGCTGTATGTTGCGGTCCAGCACTTATATGCACTGTAAATGTCGGCACCTTCAGAGCGTCGCGTATACCTGCTATTGTAGCTGGCACTCCGCATATGGCGGATGATGGAGACCGACTAACTGCAAAGAAACTGACTCAAGCACACACAGCAGTTACAAGAGAAGCTGCGGCAAATCTCAAACCCAATTCTATCGAATTCCGCTCTTAAAGAGGCGTAAGCATCCCCACAGTTTTTGTGAGGGGCCGCAATGTCGAAGCCTTCATTTAGACTTTGCAGGGAGCCCCATTTTAACGCGATTAGGGAGCTCATGTCGTAGAAAATCCGGCGTCGCCGTCGTGGGCGTCGTTGACTATGAGCAAAAAATCCCCGAAAAATTCCCAGAGACGCAACCTATGAGGAGGCGGCTAGGTCACGTGACCTCGTGGTGCCATCACAACCTGCCCACCAGGTAGTGAGCAAACTGTCCACTCTCGCAGGTGGCAGTTAAATTAATGATTGGTCGCGAGATGTTGCTGGGAAGAGCAACATGGGTCGCACAATTCCTACAGGTGACAGCACCTGCCATCACAGGGCAGTGGCTCATCGCTTAACCGCTGCACCACTGCGCCATTAGTGGCATGAGGACTCCCAAGGATTTATGAATGTTAAGGATAGAATGTCTAATTGTACATATATGGGCATTAACTCATTAGCTACCGCATCATAGCCTTAAGCCGGAGCTAAAGTCGCCCCTCCAACTTTTTTTTCTTTCTCACAGCATGCTTGCACATTGCGCAACGTTGCAGGTTGTTCTGTGAGTAAACAGCCGAGGTCAATGACGCTCTCGGGAAATGTTACTGGCAGGCTTACTGGTCACATGGACATTATTGCGTCCATATTGCGAGCTGAAAGGCATAGGTATAACCAAGCGACATGGCATGCCGGGAATGCAGCCTCAGAAGAACAAACATAGCCGCCTGCTTGCATCGCCTAGTTCTCAGCTGTGCGAAGTTGCGCTCACTCGCGAGTAGTGCTATATTGCGTTGAAAAGCTTACTTGTACATGGGATAGGCCACACAGACACATACGGGACAAACAGACGAAGAATGTGATAAACACTGACAAAATTTTCGCTGCTAAGTTATACGAGGTCTGTTAGAAAAGTATCCAACCTTTTTTTTTTTTTGCGAACACCTGATGGATATGAAACAAGCGCGCTTGCACCAGCGGACCTTGAACCGTCGTGCGCATGCACGTATTTTTTCCCGCCTGCCGATAGCGTCAGTCGCTGGGAGGCAGCGTTTGAGTGAGGTAGTGCGCAGTGCTCTCGTCGGTTTTTTAGTGCAAGTAAAATGGCGGTGCGACAGGAGCAGCGCTAATGCTTCAAATTTTGCCAGAAACGGGGCGACAGCCAAGTGGAAACCATTCGGAATATTCAGACGGTTTTCGGTGATGATGCTTAGAGCAGCACACAAATTAAGCAATAGTACAACTGGTTTAAAGATGGCCGCACATCGGTGGAGAGTGAGCCACGCTCCAGTCGGCCATGAATATGCCGAAATGGCCAGGTCATTGCAGAAGTGAACGCTCTGGTGATGCGGGACCGTCGTGTGACTATCCGAGAAATTGCGGAAGAGGTGAACATCAGTAGTTTTTCTGCACATTCCATTATCACCGAAGATTTGGCCATGGAGAGTGTTGCGGCGAAATTCGCGCCGAAGCTGCTCACGGTGGAGCAAAAGCAGTTTCGTTTTGAAGTCTCACAGGACACGCTGGATTCCACAAACAGTGACCCCGACTTCATCAGTACCATAATCACTGGTGACGAGTCTTGGGTGTAAGGGTACGACCCGG
Source organism: Amblyomma mixtum (assembly GCF_055824585.1). NCBI lineage: Eukaryota > Metazoa > Arthropoda > Arachnida > Ixodida > Ixodidae > Amblyomma > Amblyomma mixtum. Next base: position 175,980,234 of record NC_143016.1, read on the forward strand.
AAACCAAATCCCAGTCGTCACAGTAGAAGCGATCCACGTCCCCAAGACCAAAGAAGGCTTGCCAAATGATCAGCAACGTCAAAGTGATGCTGACTGCTTTCTTGGACTATCGCTGTGTGGCACCCCACGAGTACGCACGCCCCAGGGTCAAACAATGACCACAGAGTACTACAGGGGTGTCCTCCGTCGCCTACGCGATGCTGTGCGGCGCAAGAGACCGGAGTTGAGGTCAACAGGAAATTGGAGCATCCATCATGACAATGCTCCTGCACATTCCTCGCGTTTGATTAAAATTTTTTGGCGAAAAACCAGACTCCTGTAGTTCGGCAGACTCCTTGCTCTCTTGATATGGCCCCCTGCGACTTCTAGTTGTTTCCGAAAATCAAGAAGCCATTGAAAGGAGCGCGATTTCAGACAAGAGAGGACATTATGGCTGCAACGACCGCTGAGCTAAACTCCATTCCGAAAAAGGCCTTTTCGGAATACTTCCAACAGTGGCAGCACATCTGGGAGAAGTGTGTGGAGTCCCAAGGAGACTACGTCGAAGGTGATTAGGTTTCCAACGCTCCAGTTATGCCATTTTTTTTTCTTCGGCCAAAGGTCGGATACTTTTCTAACAGACCTCGTAATGCGAAAGCGATAACTGTGGCATGAACTGCTCGTGTAAACTACTATGAATCTCGCAGAACTTATAGTTTTTATGGAATGAAATGGAGGTAGAGAGGGGTAGTAGGGTAGGAAAACGAAAGGCACAAAAAAAAGTTTAGATCGAAGAGATGAAAAAAAGAAGGAAAGAAAGATCGGAGCAGTCCCGGGGGCAGATATGTAGAAGGGGAATAAAAACGAGGAGGAATAAACAGAGGAAAGTGGGAAAGAAAGAAAGAAGGACAGAAAGAAAGAAAGAAAGAAGGAAAGGGAGAAGGAAAGAGAAAAAGAAAGAAAGAAAGAAGGAAAGAAAGAAGGAAAGAAAGAAAGAAAGAAAGAAAGGAAGAAAGAAAGAAAGAAAAAAAGAAAGAGAGAAGGAAAGAAGGAAAGAAAGGAAGAAAGAAAGAAAGAAAGAAAGAAAGAGCGAAAGAAACCGCGTTTTCCAGCACTCGTTTAAAGCAACAAGTGTTTTGTCATCACTCGCCCGTCACACGTGCGTGGCGCGCATAGCACGGAGCTCGGAATCCAGACCAGCGAGGTACAAGCGTGTGCGGCGGCAGTTTCGCGTGGGCCGGCCCGGAACGGAAGGAGGGGGGAAGCAGAGCAGTCCGGCCGACCCCGAAAGGAAACAAAAGCAGCAGCAGCACCCCTGGCATTAAGAGGAGCAGCAGCAGCAAGCGCGGCCAGGCTGCTGGCTGACCCGCTTCGCAAAGGGCTCCGAACCGGATGAAAAACCGACTGCCTCGAACGACGACGCATGACAAACACGCCGCGGCCGATCGACGTTGCGGCCGAACCCATAACTCCTCTGGCCGCAGGGACGCAAGGCGCCAAAGCGAGGCGAAAGCTGCGCTGTCGGGGCGAACCGCGGTGCAACGCCCTGCTTGTTCGCGGGTTCAGCGTCGCGCTGTGTTTCATTGGAATTCCACGGCGCTTGCAGTGCTGCCGTCTAATAACTGCTTTTTCTTTTTGTTTTGCATTTACATGCCAACTGCGTTCAGTGGTATGCGTAAATCAATGGCTTTGCCGCATTCGCGGGGTCACTGCCTCCTGTCACTCTGGCCAGCCTCGCCCTCTCCCAGGCACCCACTGCTTACCGGACGGGACATACAGAACTAAACACCGCGAGACGGCAGTGGTTGACCTCCATTTGAACATTAGGGCGCGCTAGTGACCGAGGCAGCAAGTGTGGACACCAACGATGTTCGTTTGTAGCGAGAGCTACACTACGTCAGCCGCTTCGCGAGGTCAGCGGGGCGGGAAAGGTGTCGCGCCGAACGGGCGATGGCGTTCCTTCGTAAAATTGAAAATTGGTTGTTTGAGGAAAGGGAATACGCAGTAACTCTTTCACATATCTCCATGGACACCCGAACCGCACCATAGAGGAACGGATAAACAGCGGGATCAAAGAAATGGCGAATGGTTTATGGGAGTTTAACGTCCCAAAGCGTCTCAGGCTATGAGGGACGGACAATTCGACCACGTGGGGTTCTTTAACGTGCACTCACATCAAACAGTGCACGGGGCCCTAGAATTTAGCCTCCATCGAAATTCTAGCCGCCCGCCTCGTCAGGTGTGCGCACGTGCGGAGTGTCGTCAGAGATGCGGCGGGTATATATATCACAACGACACGGAGCATGTGGTAGAAGTGGACAGCTAGGAGGAAGCTAGGGCTCGTCGTAGGAACGAAGGCAAGAGGAGGCGGCGAGCCGAGGAGAGTCTCGATAAGCGACGCGTAAGGACGACGCGGCTAGACGGGCCCGCTTAGCCGACGACAGTGCATCCACGACGACAGATGGCAACGAATCGAGTCCTGCGTCTCTGAAAGAAGCTAGACTCTCGCTACTCTACCAGGTTTAACCACAGCTAAACCACAGCCAATTTTCTTGCCACGCCTTCGTTGTCTGCGGTGGAACGGCGCACAGGCGCAAGGGCGCATTTATGGTTTGGTTTGGTTTATGGGGTTTAACGTCCCAAAGCGACTAAGGCTATGAGAGACGCCGTAGTGGAGGGCTCCGGAAATTTCGACCACCTGGGGTTCTTTAACGTGCACTGACGACTGGCAACGCACAGTACACGGGCCTCTAGAATTTCTCCTCCAAAGAAATTCAACCGCCACGGCCGGGATTGAACCCGCGTCTTTCGGGTCAGCAGCCGAGCACCATAACCGGTCGGGTTGAGGAGGAGGTTTTATTTGGGGAATTCCCTTGTGAAACTTTCTTCTTCGAAAATATGGGGTTTTAATGCTTTTTGTCCAGAACATTCCTTGCTCAGCGGAGGCGGCCGCCCGTCTGGCCCCCGCCTAAATCCAGCAGAGTAAGGCGCCCGCAGAAGTTTTGGGTTCACGTAACCAAAGCGAAACATTGATTTCTATGCACTCGGAGCATGCACGACCACTGAAGGTTGGGCTGCACACAGCACTGCCAGTCGTATACCGTGTATCCCGCAATGTAAGGCCGTGTCTTTAGGAAGTCATAAAAATTTAGCTTTCTTGTGGTTTCCATGTTGAGAACACTGTTGTTAAGAGAGGTGCGCATCTTTAATTGAAGCGCCGTGGCTCGGGCATCCTACCATCCCAAACGCGCGTGAAATGCTTCACTTGACTTCAGTCCTTGACTGGGGTCCTTACGGGGTGTGAGACGGGCCACTTCACCCTGGCTGCTTCACGTGCCGCTTTAAAAGCCGGACCTGCTAAGGACAGACTTGTTTCCTTTTCCTGCTCACTTCCGCAGTTGCAGTGGGGAGGAGAGGAAGGGAGCCGAGCTTTTTACCTGCGCCAATCACGGAGCAAACAAATGCACTTTTTTTTTTCATTTTTGGCGTATATGCGTGGGTAGGTTCGAAATTTCGTGGACTTGAGCAGGACATTTGCTCCATACGTTTCTTGTACTTTCTGGCTTTAGAGTGATGTTAGTATGTCGGTTTAGAGGTACAATTCATCCACGGTGCTTTTACAGGTAAACGTACTGAATGTAAATAATCTAAATAAAACTAGTTTTGGTGCAAGAGAAACCGTCACATTATCGACCGAACAAATACAGACAGTTATACTGTACCATCTTCGCTCCGGTCTGAGTCACGTGTCGAGCTCCTACAGCTTCTTTGGGACCACAATCCATTTAGGGCCATTGTTTTATCTTGGTTTGAGGGATTCCAGAGCGGACACTTTCACGGCACAAATCAGGAATGGGTCTGCTCCCTAGTTAATGTTGCTTGGATTGAGAAATTCATGCAAGAATAACCGTATAAATCCGTGAAAGAAAAAGCTTGTGGATATTTTAAATATTCCATAAAGAACAACCTTAAGCATCTGACATGGATCCTCCGGCAACCAACATGGTTCTGAGATGGATTCTGCGGTAACGAATTGAGCCTCCAATTACTTCCTCCTTTTGACTTTTGCAAGCCAAAAAAACCATATAAACCATATAAGCCATATAAACTATGTAAAGTCATTTTGGCGCAGGCAACAGTAAATTGCAAAAGCTAGAAAATGGTGATTTCGAAGAGCAGCATTAAAAAAAAATTAGGACATGAAAAAAATGCATCGACATTGCCTGCGAATAGGCTGAGAAATTTTTAATAAATATTGTCGTTTTTAGAATTTCAAATATCACTTTCATTGGATTGTCAACCAAAGTACACGGAATTTCGAACTTCACCTCGCATGGCTGAGGGAGGTCTTGCTCTGTCCTTTATACCATGCATGCAGTTTCGCGGAAACACGCATGCACGCAAACGTAAGGGAAGAGAATTCTCCCCTTGTTTTGAAAACAAGTGAGGCATTAAGCACGAAACGATTAGAGATGTGATGCGACGCAGTTTTCCTTGAGACATAACAGCCATGTGGCCGTTAAATCTGGCGATTAAGCCCCCATTGCCCGTGAACCATGCTCTGCGTTGGTCTGTTCTTCCGTTTGCGGTACCCTGTAAGCGGCGGGTTTGTGTTTCACACAGCCAAATCTTATACTATATTACTTTTTCCCGTCCTTGTGGTTACAAAACTCTTGTAAAAACAAACAATGAGATTTTTTTTTCTCAGAAATTATGAGGCGTACGAAGCAAATTCGTTCACTCTGATTAAGGAAGATCGGGTGTGGAAATCGTTTACCAACTAACACGACGGTTAGTCTTTTTATAAACGACTGTAGCAACGACAGCATGGAGTTCAGCATCTGTGTGGATTAAAGGACCCCAAGTTGTGTTAATTAATGCGGACCCCTCCACTACGAAACCTCGTTGCTCCTTTCACTTTTTCCTCCCACGTGGCAGGAATGGGGAACCCGTCGAGATTGCCACAGTTTATGCTTTTAGCATCAAACATCTGCATTCTGCTTTGTTCGCGTGGCGCACCCGATACAGAGGCAGCGGGCGAACGAATAAAAAACCAAAGTTTCTTTAATAATTTTCTGCGTGTCACGAAACATTTGCTCGAAGCTATGAGAAAACTCTCTGCGCGGACTGCCGTGAGTGCGCAGCGGCTCTACGTCCTATGCGCAAATGAATCATACACTGCAGGACCAACGAGGGCAGCTCAGCTGGAATGATGAATGGACCCAAGCACTGCTGCGCCGCCTCACGCTTTGGCACGCTGAAGATATTTTACACGCTGTTGCAGCTACAGGCCGCACGCCAGGCGCGAGGGGACCGTGCCGCGTCTTTAGCGTTTGCTGTTGAACCAGATGCCCAGGTAGCGGCATATCCCGCCTCCTTGCCGCATCTGGACGTACGCCGGAGAACAACGGAGGAGCGGACTTGATTGCTTTCGCAGATGGTGCGCTTTGGTCGTTCTCTTGCGTCCGTTGCATTTGGCCAGGTGTCACTGTGTAGTAGAGTAACCTCCGCGAGCCAACATGGAGCACATCTTTCTTTTAAGGCCTAGAGACAAGAACTTTTTCAGTGTCTTTAGTGGGCTGGCGCTTATAGTGGCCATTACCCGCGTTTATCCTTTGTGTATTTGCTTGTCTGAAGCAAGCACGGAGAAGGTGGCGCGAGCATCGCACGCCTGCAACTGACATGCTAATCGCGAAGGGGCTATCAGTTGACGGTGGACAAAAAATGTGAAGTGTACATTTTTCTTCCAACGAGATCGCTTCCTTTTGACCGGACTCTACTGACTTCTGTATACGCGTATTCCAATGAATTTCAATGGAGGCGAAATTCTAGAGGCCCGTGTGCTGTGCGATGTCAGTGCACGTTAGAGAATCCCAGGTGGTCGAAATTACCGGAGCCCTGCAGTACGACGTCTCACATAGCCTGAGTCGCTTTGGGACGTTAAACCCCCTAAACTTAACTAAGCTAATGACGTGTTGCCCCTTCTGGAACTTCCCAGAACTGCTTTTTTGAGCTATGCCGGTCTGATGGCTTCTAGAAAAAGGCCGTACTAGACCGCGGTCGAATGGGAACGCATGGCGGCGTTTTTCCACACCTGACTTCCATAAATCGCCACCTGCGGGCACGCAGGTCGTGGCGGTAGTCTCACTGACCCCAGCCGCACCTTCTGCTATTGTCTGAAGGAAATTCACTCGCCGTAGAAAAAGGGTCTCCGCGAAGCGATTGAGCAGGGAGCGTGCGTGCAAAGGACCCACGGGGCGTTTCCGACCGTCCGCAGTCGCACGTCGACCCAACACCGGGAAAAAGAAAGAGGAGGAAGAGCAGCAAACGAAGGAGAAAAAAATAAGAAAGAACCGAGGACAGCTGAAAGCAAAACGTACCAAGATGCACGCACACATAAACCACCGCAGTGCGTCCCTTTCATTTGGCGAAGGCGACAGTAAAATAGCGACATCTTTATTCGCCCGGCGAGCGATGACGCCCCGGCTACCCCCGGCGTCAAAGAATATCGGCCGCACAAGTCGTGATTTGCGCGTTTGGGGCACGCCAGTGCACGCGCACGACGCACGCTGCCTCATTGCACGCGGCGAAAACGGAGGCGCGCGCTCTCTTCCGGCTCCGGGCAGTAGTAGGCCCCAGCAGTGCTGGCAACGGAAACCGTGGCAGGCTTTTCTGCTCCTTGTTGTTGTATTAACGAGACAGGCTTAGAGCGCAGTTTCCGAGGAAAAGCCGTGCGCTTTGTCACACTAATTCAGGATTGGTCGAGAGAGTGGTGACGTCACACGTTGAGCTGTAGAATGAAAATGATTAAGACTAAAGTTAAAATGTGACTTTGATCTCTTACCATGACTGAAATGGCATTATGGCATGTAAAGATGCAATGCAAAAATGATTACCCTGTAAAGAAAATTGAGGTAATTAGCCCGCAAACGAACCCAGTCCCTTGAATTGTGAGTAAGAAATGCTACCCCTAGAGCAATTTAGTTACGTTTTTTTTTGTTTAAAGAAGACCTTGTGTGTCTTGGGGGAATCACGCGGTCTGGTATGCCGACTTTTGTGTGCTAATTACTTCGTGTAATTAAAAGAGGTAATAATTAAAAAGAAAGTAGCCAATACTAACCATTAACGCTGTCCGCTCACACCCTTAAGGCGGAGTTGAAGTATCTCCCTAATTGCTTTGTTGTAAGAAAAAGCTCTCGGAATGACAACTCGGCAAGGCAGGTTCCCAAACTATAGCAGCGCAAGCTTCACCTTCGCAGTACAAAACAAACACAACCACAAAAAGCCTCATTAAAATCAACATGAATTCGCAGCGCACGTCGCGACTTTCACGAGGGCTAAAAAAAGAAAAAAAAACTTTATTACAACCCTAGCAAGGATTTTATATGACACGGATAAAAACTAGGACATTGATACACATATTTAACATAAAATGTATTGTGAGGGGTTTATGAGTGATTGATTTCAGTTGGTTATTTTTGTATGTAAATTGGTTTATGTTCATGAAAGTATGTTCTGCCACGTTAGAATACCATATGTTGTCCTGTATGCGTGTGCCTTCCATCGTTAAATTTCGCGTGTTGCGTATGTTATAACATTCCTCTTCAGTTGAGCTAGTAAATGTAGAAATTGAGCTATTTTTGAATTCTTGCTTAGGTGACTTAGAGACGATAATCGCAAGATGCAGTAACCGGCATTACATGGTTTTTCATAAAGAAACCATAGGTGTGAAAATACCGAGGGAAAGTTAAGATAATTCGAAGAAAATGTTTTTGTACCACACGAATTTTTGTTCATTTTTGTTTAGTTGATGGCTCACAAACTAAGCTACAGTAGCTCAGTCTCAATTAAAATAGAATTATAGATGAGTAGCGTAATGCTGCTTGGCAGGATATAGTGATTTCGATGTACTTATCCAACTACCTGCGCGGTTTATTTGCAAGGAAGTCTGCCTGGGAGTTCCTTGATACGGTTTCATTAATATTTACATCTGACGTCTTGAAAACTGGGACGATTTCCGCAGGCTTGGACTGCACCAATATTGTTTTGCTTATAGATGTGCTTCTGCTTTTAGGCACATATAGAACAGATTTTTTTCTTGGTAGTATTTGTGTTTAGCATATTAGTTCGCGAGCACTCATTTAGCACAGCAACTGCTTAATCTGCATTATCAATGAGCTGATCTGCTAACTTCCCAATTAGAATTATCGTCAGCGTAAATAATAACAGCTCTAAATCAATGTAGCATTCTCTTACCGCACTTGTTTTTGAGATGGGCAAGCTCTTTCTGGTATATACATGGTCTGTTCTGAAAGCAGTAGGACTCATTTTTTTAAACAAAATTTATTGAAGAGAATAGTACAAACGATTACAATTTTTCAAGGTAGCAGCACCCTTCCGCACCTACACGCTGCTGCCAATCAGTTTTACAGTTTTCGTACACCTCCAGGAACGCCTGGACCGGAATGCTGTTTAGCTCCCTCGTCACGGCCTGTTGAGCCACCTCTACCGATCCGTGATGTTCCCCCTTGAGCGTCGATTTTATTCTCGGGAATAGAAAAAAGTCTGGCGGGGCCAAGTCGAGGCTGTAGGGGGGCTGAGGCAGCCTTGCCGCCATGTGCTGGGCAAAAAATCGGGGTCCTCATTCACATGATGAAGAAGATCCTACGGGTTGGCCTTTCCCCCCTCTGACAACACTCCCGGCACCAACTTCGCGCACGCTTTCCTCATGAATAAGTTTTCTGTCACGATCTCAAAAACTTAGGTTTGAGGAATGCTCAAGTCATCTGCAATCATTGTGATACTTATTCTACGATCACTGTTAAGCAAATGTCTCACTCGCTGCACATTTTCATTGGTCTTGCTGGTCGAAGGGCGTCTGGAGCGGTCGTCTTCCTCCACTCTTTCCTTAACTTCTCGGAACAGCTTGTGCCACTCAAAAAACACTTGATCTACCCATGGAAGCGTCACCGTAGGCCCCCTTAACCATGTTGTGAGTCTCTTTGCCCGTTTTACCAAGATTTACTCAAAATTTGATCGCGTATCTCTGATCCAGTAAACGCTCGATGATTCTGCGTGACGAGACGTTTCGACAGGGGTTCACAGTACAAGCGACCTCCTCTCTTCAACGGCCGAGAGCCGACTGCCAATTTTCCCCAACATTCCCAATATCCCCCTTCAACGATCCTGCGCGCGCAGACCACCTCTCGTCCGCCCGTTCGTCCAGGAAAAAACCAGTCCTACTACTTTCAGAACAGACCCTGTATATTTCAAGTTTGGTCGTGGAATATTAACCTCGATGAATCAACGTAATCAAGATAAAAATGTGTTATTTTTCGTGCACATGGTATTCCCGTCAAATCGAAAGAAACTCATTATAATAGGAACCGATTCATTCGCATCTGAAAAACATGTGGGGAAGTTAGAAGCCATTTTCCTCGAAAATATATCGTGAAATGAAAATGTTATCTATAACTGTGCAGAAGCCTGAAAAACACTTGGCACGCTTAATAGAAATGGGTACTCATTTTCCTTCGCTCTAAAAATGCTCACGAGTAAGTAAGTCCCTTGCTATTCACAACTTATTTACTCCGTGTCAATGTGTGGAAATAACACCTTAGAATATTAAATAAAATTAAAAGAATGGGTCATACAATGGGCCATAAAGAATGGGTCTGTATGCAAGTATAAATAATTATTACTCTTCAGAAACACAATGCAAAGAAAACTAAACTTGACTTTTAAACCTAATGCTGGCAGTGCCATTCTTCCATCACGTGTATCCTTATCGCACCAGTGTACACGGCAAGTAGCATTTTCACGCAGGGAATACAAGGCATTGATGTCTTGATGTGAAATGATTGACAACTGAGAGGGTTTAATATTCACAAGATATCACATCTCGCTAAATATTCATGTCGAATATCGCTCTGCTTCCTGTGAACAATGGCTCCCATTTACCCAGGTTGCTTATGTTGTCATAACGTCTCTATCATTTACGCGTGGGCCTCTGTCTTCTTGTGAACTCATGTGATCGAAAATTAGTGACATTTGGAAATGTTGTGCCTTTTGCAACCCTGTGCGTCGCCTACTCAGACGGTCCTTTTTTATTAGAGTTTGGCTGTCATCCTGACTTATGACTGATACGAATGAGCTCGTAACTGCTCAAGGAGTGGCCGCAGTTTCGAGAAGCTGTCAGGACATGGTTTCCGCCACCGCTTTCTACCCCTCCCCCATCATTTTCCAGTTTACAAATGTTATACAAGCAGTTGATTGAGATTATACAACACCGCTGCGATATCTAGCATAGTACACAACAAGGGGAGCCTTTTTTGCGTTTAGCACCGTACAGTATCTAACTGAGCCACCGCGGCGGGTCCCAGCTTCCCTCCCATGCCCGTTCTTCGGCAGCGTCTACGATGCGTCGCTGCAGGTCTGCGCTAAAACTTATGCCACTAAAATGAACGCGGGAATTGCTATGGAGTCACTCGGGGATGGCAGCTGCACGGTCACCGTACGTAGACCGTTTCAAGGTCAGTGGTTGCTAGAACAGGACAAGCATGTCCAAGTCGAGAGCCTCATGGGCAGATGGAGCAGCCGCGGTTCCTCTTCAACCTCTTCCTCCGAGCAGGAACTTCTTTTCTCGGCGCTGCAGTACAGCGGCAAAGGCGCGCAAAGTCACCGCTACTTCACCGGAAGAGCCCTCGTAGTAAGAACGGCCCGAAATTTTATTCCGCCGCCGCGCGAGGCGAGAAACGGGCGTGCACCGTTGCGCGGTCCATCGCGCGCTGACAGGGAGGGGCCGGCCACAGCACGAAAAGAAAGAACGTCGCCAGAGAAGACTCGCCCCTCGCTGTCTTCGCTCGTGTGTCACGCCGTGCAGGCTGTCCCCGTAGCTTCCGAGACCCGCTTTGTGCCTTCCTTTCTGGCGAGGCAGTTTAGCAGCCAGTAATTCGGGACCACGATGCCTGAGTGACTCTTGGATAGTCTCCATCCAGTTTGCTTTGTTCGGTATCCCAGCGTGCATTCTTGCCTGCAGTCGACACCTGGAGCACCTAGCTTAGACCGGATAGACTTTATTTCTATGCGCGGCACCATCGGTATTGACCCGCAGAGAATAATGCGGCACCGCTCTCTGTTGTCAGATTGATGGACGCGCTGAATTATGCATTTTTGCACAAAGAGATCGCCTTTCCTCGGGCGTCACAGATAGAAAACACCGAGCGTAATGATGGTGACTACAGAGTGAAAACCTGTATAGGTTTAGAAGCACAGTCAGATTTCTGTACTTGACGAGCGTTCGACTGCGGACGATCTGAGCGGGTTCACGGGTATGGTTACTGCTTTTTGCGGTGGAATGTCCGTCACCTCAGGTCATAAAGTGGTTTGCCTTTGTCGTTTGTTGCATTCCTGCCTCCGATAACAAACAGAACTGCAGAGCAGCGGTCGTTAAGTTGTCCACAGGGCGTCCAGAAGGATAGATTTAATCGGAAAGTTGCATATAGCGTCCGGCGATCACAATCGATCAGCACACACACACACTTTCGGTTTAAACCGAAGAAACCGATGCAAGTGCGCCGACTTCACTTTTTGAGTTCGGTTTCAACTGAAACAGGTCAGTATTCATTGCCAGCTGGCATATCTAGATGGCGGTTGGGTACGGATTACACCCAGTCAATGTTGAAATTACCGATGGAGGCGGAAGGCAAAAGTCCCCCATATACGCTGTGCGGTGTCATTGCATGTTAAAGAACCCAATTGGCAGTGTAAGTTATTCTGGAGCCCTCAACTATGGCGTGCGTTGGGACGTTTCTTAAAACGCGGACTAGAATTGCGGAAAGCGGTAAACACAAACGCTGCGCGGGACTTACTTAGGGAGGAAAGCGCATGCAGACTCTATTCTCGCGTCGAGCATTTATTTATTACGCTCCTGCTTGAGTCTTCTTACGTAGCACAGTTAATCGGCGATAGCGGCATTCTTTTGACGCAAAAGACTGACTTGGTGGCCAGCATCTGTAACGTGGATTACAGCGACAGCATAACGGCACGCACTGCCGAATCTTCTTCATTACATAGTTTTGCCTCCAAGAGAAAAGGTAGCGTCTCCCGGCGCAACCCCCGTGCCCAGAAAACCATGAGCCACAATATGCGTGGGGACTTTGTCTCTACCATAGAACTATGACGGCTAATGAAGCAAGCCCCTAGCGGTTTGCGGGGCGTCGCATATGCATAAAGCCCGATTAAATATGCAGCGAGTATTCCCATCGGGGCCTCGGCGATGTTTCAGAGCAATGAGCTCAAGGTCGTCATCACCTGCCTCTCGAGCCATTCTTCCGCTGACGGCTGACCGCTGCGTACGGGGGCAAATGGATGGCCGCTTAATTGCGGGGTTACGCAAACAGGTGGGAGCGCCGGCCATGTCAGCGCATAAATCCATACTTCATACGCGGCCGCGTAACGAGGCCCGCTCTCCTTGGGTCCGCGGCTGCCATCGGGGTGAAGGACCCTCGTGACAACGACCCGCCGACGGAGACGCATCTACGGCGGACGAACGGCGCAGCCACGCGCAGGATGCCTCGGGCGCGGAGAATCCCGCTGGCCCGCTCGGCTGCGCTCTGTTGGATACGTGGCCCGCTTGTCGGTTGCTGTTCTTACTGTTGCTTCTTTGGTACGTCACAAGGTGGCGCCGTATGGCATCTCTGGGCACTGCGCTCAAACTTACGCTCAGAGGGATGAATTCAGCGTCAGTAGCGTGCTGTCTGTGCTAGTTGTTTCAGGTGCAGCGATGAACAATAGAGGAGGACGGTGTAGAGTGCCGCCTGCGTTGTCTTCTTCTGCCGTCCTTGTCTGTTTGGCGCTTTTTTTTTCTAACAGTGTGAACGAGGGTCCAAATGATATTCTGCTGGCCCTGTAGATTGCTTTATGCCGATTACACTAGAATTTAATTCTATAACGGTACATTACGCCGCGCCCAGTTCTGTTCTCATGGAGCTTTCTCCGTCTGTGTTGGCGGCTGCGACATCGCCATCATATATGGGGGCGTGGGACCTGGGTACCGCCGCTGTACTCCGATAGCCGCGTATTGAAGGGAGCAGTCCCGGTACTTTGTTTGTTACGTTCGTTCCAGGGATATAAATTCTTAGAGTACGTGGCCTGAAAAAAAATGGAGGTTTGATGCGATAGCGTAATGGGTTAATTTCCATATATGCAAGTCATCCTCTATTTTACATTGATAGATCCTTGGGAGTCCTCATTTCCCTCCTGGCGCAGTGGTGCCACTGTCCTGCTATGGTAGGTGCTCCCAGTGGCGGGCCTTGTTTGGCCCAGGTTGCTCTTTCAGAGCGACCAACCATTAATTTATCTTCCACCGCCACGGTAGGCAGGTTGCAATGACGCCGCAAGGTCATGTGACCTAGGTGACCCACCTTCCTCCTGGGTTGCTCTCTGCGCACCGCCTCCCAGAGTCATGCCCATGATTTTTCGCTCACAACGCCGACGGCAACGTCGCCGACGGCTGTTTTTGTGGTGAATGCGGCCTTTAACGCGATAGGGCTTAAAATGGCGATAACCACTGGCAGCTCCGCCTGTTGGAGCACAGTTTCGAGGCGGTATTGCTACAATGTGTGCTATAGAGGTGTGTCTGTGTACTTTCGCTCACTTGATTCAGTCAATCTTTCCGTAGAGAGGAAGTGAGTCAAGCTTTCGGTCGGAAACAAATACTTGTCACCTTCAGGTAATGAAAGTACGTCAGAACCGTGGCGTGAAGGCTCGAAAATAGTTGATGTGCAATCCATGGGGGATTTTATAGAGAGCAGAAAAAGGCAAATTTCGATAGCGGACGAGAAATGTGTTGCAGTTAGAGAGCGCCATTGCGATTTTCCGTATTTCGCTCGCTGGAAAAACGCAGGCTGTAATTTTACTCGCTTTCCGCCCCAGCAAGTTCCTTTCCTAAAGGTGAAAGTCAAACAACCGGGAACTGTAGACACTATAGTGTCCTTCATTCGCGTGGCTGCTTGCTATGCATAAAAAAAGAGAGAACACTCATCCGTAGTGTTCTTGATGGGACCAGCACGGACGCAAACATGTTCACGCCCGTCCCAGGACGTCTTTTCTCCGCCACCCATCCGTCGCACAGGCAAGCCTCGCTTCGGTCCGGCGGGCATGTAACGCCGAGGCCATAAAAGAAGCCCACGTGTCCACTTGGCGCCGCCGTGAAGAACAGCGCGGGCCCCTGCGAAGCCTATAGCGACGAGGCGGGGCCCTTATATGCTCGTACGTAATGTTACGAAACGCGGGGAGTTTTCCGCTCGTGGCTCGAGTGCTTGGCGGGCGCACGCTCCATAGAGGGCCTCCCGTCACCGGCCTTTCCACTTTGTACCGGGAAGCAATCGGTGCACACGCCCTGGCCTTCGTGCGGACGCGCGTGAAATATTCCCTGTCATAATTCCGCACGCCTTAGGCATGGTTGATGATGAAAACCAGATATGCAATACAAAAAAGTCCAAATACGTATTGCCGCCGGCGCTGAAGGAGACAATGAAGATTTCAGAGGAAGAAGTGTGCTTCAACTTTCATCCGTTATGCACCCTGGTCAATCTCCCGCCGTGGGTGTGTGCAATTAAGCCTGAGGACATCACCATCATCATGTTCGACCAACACCGGCACGTTCTCATTTGGGCCCTTCGTCGGGCCAGTGAACTAAATTATCAGGCTGTTCCACATGAAACTCCAGAACCCCCAAGAAGCAAGCGCTCCGAGGTGGCCCACGTTGGTCAGCCTGAAACCTTATCACGCCAGGACGCGCTGGCATTGTGCCACTGCAGCTTCTTTCTAGCATCGGGTCGATGCTTCCCGAACGAAGGGGGGGGGGGGGGGGGGGGGGGTAATGCCATTAGCGCTGAAGAGAACGACGAAGATTTTAGAGGAAGATGTGTGCCGGCTCGTGCATCATCGGCCGTTCTTGCTGAACGATGTTGTGCCTCATTTTTCGGGCTTTGTCCTTGACGCACCCGCAATACTTTTTATCAACGTGACAATATTGTCGCGTAGCAAGCTTCGCGGGTTTCGCGCGCCAGTTTCTCTGACAGGCTGAATGTGTTCTTCTCCCAGCGGTGCGACTGTTGCTGTCCGTGTGCTCCCTGCTGTGCGGAGAGCCATTAGAGGGGCTCACACTCCGACATTTGGCAGAGCCGTTTTCTCTGGGGCTCTTTGTAAGCAGGCATTGTGCGTCTCCTCCCCGGCCTTGTGTGAATGTTTAGTTAGAGTAAAACGCAGTAAACTGCGAGGGGAAGAGGTCGCCCACGGCCGCGTCCGGGCCACCAGAGCGGGCGCGCGGACCCCCTGTGGTTTGCAGGAGAGTCGCGCGAAGTGATTGCCTCGGGCGGCACACTGCCCGGCGGACCAGATATGCCGGAGACGGGCCGCGAGGGCTGAAGGCGCGGACGGCGGGTCGCGTGGTGCACCGACTGCGAGGTTTGCGTTCCCTGTGTTTCGGGTGTCGTTTTGTGTGTTTGTATCTGTGTGCCGAGTGGAAATGCGCACGTCTTCGGGGAATTTTACGCGGTGCTCTCGAGTAAACAGCCTCGTGGGCACCGGCGTGCTATTGGCTGCTCTGTTTTAAAGAAATCCTTGTCATTGGCTCCGA
This sequence comes from Amblyomma mixtum, assembly GCF_055824585.1. Lineage (NCBI taxonomy): Eukaryota > Metazoa > Arthropoda > Arachnida > Ixodida > Ixodidae > Amblyomma > Amblyomma mixtum. The sequence continues at coordinate 175,995,856 of NC_143016.1, forward strand.
CAACAGCATTTCCGATTGGCTACTAAAAGTGTCCCCAGAATCCTGGGCAAACGTATTTAAGAGCGGAGTTTTGGCGCGAAGAGGGACTCGGGAGAGGAACGGCTGCGGTCCTGCTGCTCGGGACCTCCGCTCCAAAGATGCTGCACGCCCCGGGGTATGACTGACTGTTTTACTATGTGACCTCTTATATTTTTGTCTCAGTTTCCAAGTTTAACCAGTGATTCGCATCTACCTTTAATAAATTAAGTTGACCAATGCATCTAATCGACGCCTGCTGGTTCCCTTCTTCGATGCGGCGGAGCAACCGTTCCGTCCCGACGTACGCTTCGCTACAAGTGGTGGAGGTTGCGTGGTAACGAAGACCCCGCTCTACTCGAAATGCGCCCCAGTCTGAGAAGTGAGCAACGCCGGACGCCCGCAGACATCGCTACGATGACGAGCCACCAACCGAGACCATCTATCGCCCCGCCTGTCTTCAAGGGAACCCCGGAGGAGTCCGTGGCGGAGTGGCTGACCTGTTACGATCACGTCGCTTCGCTCAACTCATGGGACAACGACACAAAGGTGAAATTCCTCTATATTTCTTTGGACGGCGATGCGAAAAAATGGTACACTACGGAACTACTGACTGGTGCGCCAAGTTCATGGATCGAATGGGCGGCGAAGCTCAAAACTTGCTTCAGCAGCCGCCACGCTAAGGAAATCGCCTATTTACGACTTCAAAACCGGGTGCAGCTGCCGTCAGAGTCTCCGGAGCAGTATTTTTATGACGTTCTGCAGCTGTGTGCGAGGGTGGACGCCAAGATGCCGGAAGGGGATCGACTGCGTCATTTGCTGCGGGGCCTCCAACCGGCGACCATGGAGAAGATGATAATCGCCAACCCGAGCACATGCGCAGATTTTTTGCAGACATTGCAGCGCCTCAGCCAAGCTGCGCTGATGGGACTAACTGCTCGAGGTCTGCCGACCCAAGCCAACGCCGCCTACCTGACAACCGAGCATAACGCTTGGGGATTGGCCATCCCTGCAGCACACGCCGTCTCCGGAGAGCCTCACGTGTTGCCCACCTTCACCGCAACATCCCACGGGCAACAACAAGAGGACGCAGGTGAGAAGAGATTTGAGTCAATTGCCGCCTCCCTTGAGTCATTATCCGCGCGGTTAACGAGGATTGAGGAAGAACTCTCTCGTGCCCGTGCCCCGTGGCCCCCGAGAACGCCGCGTGCCGACGACGAGCGACCACGGTGCAACTACTGCAACCGAAGCGGCCACATAGCTCGTAACTGTCGCCAGCGATGGAGAGACGAAGACCGCGAGCAAAGAAATGTGCGCGCCGATCAAGCCCCCAGTTCGGGAAACGGGAACGGCCGGGCCTAGGTGGTCAGCCCAGCCGGTCAGTATGTGTGATGGACGAGAAACAGCTTCTCACAGTTCCAGTCGAGGTTAACAACTCGAAGACCACCCACTTGATTGACACCGGCTCCGACAACATTAGACCAAATCCGGAGAAAATAGCCGCGATCGAAAAGCTCCCAGCCCCGAAAAACAAGAAAGGAGTTCAGAGTTTCCTGCGAATCTGCAATTATTATAGACGCTTCATCAAAGACTTTGCTCTAATTTGCCGGCCTTTGACTAACTTGACCAGAAAGAATGTTCCGTTTGAGTGGGATGCGGCCTGCGAGGCGGCAATGAAAGCGCTCAAAGAAGAACTGACTTCGTCGCCAGTTTTACGCCAGTTCGAGCCCGGCAAGCCAGTCGAAATCCATACCGATGCCTGCGACTACTGCATTGGTGCCGTGCTGGTACAGAGGGAAGACGGTCGAGAGCATGTCGTCGCGTACGCCAGCCGTCATCTTAACAAGGCAGAGACCAACTACAGCACAACAGAAAAGAAATGCCTGGCTGTCGTGTATGCCTGCAAGCAGTTCCGCCCGTACATTTTGGGAAGCCAATTCACCGTAGTCACCGATCAAGCCAGCCTCGCATGGCTGATGAATGTCAAGAATCCGAACGGACGCCTCATGAGATGGTCCCTGCTATTACAGGAGTTCGACATGGCGCTGAAACACCGCCCTGGTGTGAAGAATGCAAATGCCGACACTCTTTCTCGCCTGCCACATGAACCGGCACCGGTCAGTGAAGAAAACTTTGCACCGCTGCTTGTGCTGGGTCGCGTGGATATAGGTAGGAAGCAGAGGGAAGACCCCTGGATGAAGGAGATGATCCAACACCTCGAGAACCCGGATTCACCCGTTGTCAGAACGCTGAGAAGAACGGCACGGTGTTTTCGAATAATCGACGGTGTGTTGCACAGGAGGGCGAAAGGATTCGAGGAAGACTACGACGCAATGGTAATTCCAAAAAGCTTGCGAGCTGAAATATTAAGAAGCTGCCACGATGATCTCACAGCGGGCCACCTCGGAGTCAAGCGCACCTGGGAGAAAATACGTAAGCGCTACTTCTGGCCTAAGATGTTCGCCCAGGTGACAAACTATGTGCTTTCTTGCCCTAACTGCCACACGCGGAAAGCCCCACCTGACAGGCCAGTCGAGTTTCTCCAGCCTATTCCCCCGACAGAGCGGCTTCAACAGGCGCGCGAAGTAGTCGCTCAGCGCGAGAAGCAGCGGCAGCAGAAAAACAAAAAGGCATACGACTCGAGGCGACGTAATGCTGTTTTCTATCCGGGAGACCTCGTGTACCTATGGACGCCTTCTCGAGCGAAAGGGAAGACCACCAAACTGCTCCATCGGTACCACGGGCCGTTCCGCCTGCTTCGGCAAGTGGCAGAAGACAACTGGGAGGTGGTCAATCGCACCGGTCGCAAGCGAGATGTCGTCAACGTCGGCCGTCTGAAGCGCTGCCACACTCGTCCGGATTCAGAAGAGGACGCCGACGACGAGTCACCAGACAGCGATTGTGATGGTGATAGTCGTCGTGAGTTCGCGCGCAGTGTTGATGTGTCTGGAAAACCAAAACGTGCAGCGTCCCCTACAGTGCAACCCAGCGATAACGAAACGTCGGATGACAGTGCGACTGAGGTGTATTCTTACAGCCGGTCGTCCCCTGATTGTGGCCGAGCGGGGGCTGACACCGAGCCCAAAGTGGTCAAGACGCATGGGTACGATAGGGACACCGAGGAGTACTACAGTGCAGATGAAGGAACAAACTAAAATAACTGTCGGACTGCCCGTTCCAGCAGACAACTTGTGTTTTGTGTAAAAATATACATACGAACATTTTGAGAGTGCAATGTAAGGTTTTCGATTGCATTGTTAAATCTGTATGTTTGTGCATCCTGCCTGTGTCATGTAAATCCAAATAAGTTTCGCGTTCATTTTGTCATGCCTTGTTTAGAATAGCAGATGTATTAAGTTTAGTCCTGTTGCGCGTCACTGTCTGGTGGATTTTCTTACTTTATTGCCTTGTATCAAGTGTGCCCGCCTTTCCTTTGTATTCGATTCTTGTAAACGAGTGGGACACTCTTTTTCGTAGGAGGGAGGTGTCGCGTAGCAAGCTTCGCGGGTTTCGCGCGCCAGTTTCTCTGACAGGCTGAATGTGTTCTTCTCCCAGCGGTGCGACTGTTGCTGTCCGTGTGCTCCCTGCTGTGCGGAGAGCCATTAGAGGGGCTCACACTCCGACATTTGGCAGAGCCGTTTTCTCTGGGGCTCTTTGTAAGCAGGCATTGTGCGTCTCCTCCCCGGCCTTGTGTGAATGTTTAGTTAGAGTAAAACGCAGTAAACTGCGAGGGGAAGAGGTCGCCCACGGCCGCGTCCGGGCCACCAGAGCGGGCGCGCGGACCCCCTGTGGTTTGCAGGAGAGTCGCGCGAAGTGATTGCCTCGGGCGGCACACTGCCCGGCGGACCAGATATGCCGGAGACGGGCCGCGAGGGCTGAAGGCGCGGACGGCGGGTCGCGTGGTGCACCGACTGCGAGGTTTGCGTTCCCTGTGTTTCGGGTGTCGTTTTGTGTGTTTGTATCTGTGTGCCGAGTGGAAATGCGCACGTCTTCGGGGAATTTTACGCGGTGCTCTCGAGTAAACAGCCTCGTGGGCACCGGCGTGCTATTGGCTGCTCTGTTTTAAAGAAATCCTTGTCATTGGCTCCGACAACAGCATTTCCGATTGGCTACTAAAAGTGTCCCCAGAATCCTGGGCAAACGTATTTAAGAGCGGAGTTTTGGCGCGAAGAGGGACTCGGGAGAGGAACGGCTGCGGTCCTGCTGCTCGGGACCTCCGCTCCAAAGATGCTGCACGCCCCGGGGTATGACTGACTGTTTTACTATGTGACCTCTTATATTTTTGTCTCAGTTTCCAAGTTTAACCAGTGATTCGCATCTACCTTTAATAAATTAAGTTGACCAATGCATCTAATCGACGCCTGCTGGTTCCCTTCTTCGATGCGGCGGAGCAACCGTTCCGTCCCGACGTACGCTTCGCTACAATATGAAGACTTTATGACGTCGCACGCATCGCATGACAATCATGTGCACACCATGCGAGAGAAACTGTGTAAGGCGGACAGATTTCTCCGCATTTTACATATCATACCCACTCTGCATTCTCATTATTCCATATGCGAGGGACATGCATAATGTTGCATCTGCTGACGCCTACCGCCTCCAGGTGCAAGAAGTTCAGTGCTGACACTGGTTGGCACCAAGTGTGTACAGCGTCTGGAAGGAATGGGTTGTGTATTTCAGGACTGAAACCGGATGTCGGTGCTGATAAAGGCCTCTCATGAGCGTCTAGGAAAGTCAGATTGCTTTAAGGAACGAGGAGACATGAGGGCATATTGTGATTAGGCCCTATTTACGTACAGGAAAGCGTTTTGCATCGACGCTTATGGGCATGAAGGAATCGAAATTTATACACGCTGTTATGAAAGTGATCAAGGTAGGTTTGGGCAGTCTCTGCAAGTCTTCAAAGCACACTCTGTTTGTGCCGCAGCACAAGTAGGCACGGTAGAAATACCTTTTCTCTCTGTGAAAGAAATAACTAGCGCAAATGTCAGGCGCCAACTTCTATTTCAGGGTTTACCCAAATTAATAAAAAATAGGAAATTATTGCTCACATGGGAACCATGCTGGTCAGCGCCCGCCGAAAAGATACGGACCGTCGCCTGGAGGGATATGAATTCAACTTTGTGAAATTTGATTTGCTAACTGTTTAAGTATGCATTTTAACACTTTTTACGCATTTTATGTTATCGTACCTGGTGAACCGAGGTTTTACTTCCATTAACTGTTTCCAGGATATTCTTTACTTAACTTCCTGTGGCAATCCGACCAAGAGCGCATGACCCCAAGGCGACGCAGTCATGGACGCTAGGCGCTGCCACTGAAATTTTCGAATAATTTGGCTACTGTTAATAAGGTGTAGCTACAAACTGCTTCTGTCGTTTTACCAAAACACCAGTGCTGCCGCACTGTGGCAGAGGGGACCTCGGCCTGGAAACTTTTGCAGGATGTGGTACGAGATAAGATATATCTTCGCGTCTTTGTTTGCTGGGCGCGCTTCCTCCTCAGTTGAGGAGCCCAATTTGAACACTCGCAATTTCAGAGTGAAAGTTCCGCTGTCATAGATACTTTGCAATCTGCATAATATGCCGCGTGCAGAAGGAAAATTTGGAGATTTTTTAAAAATTAATGCCCCAGACTGGTTATCAGAAGAAGGATACGCCGATGCGAAGACAAAACGCCTGGCAACGAGTGATTCATTTGTATGAAAAATATGTTGTTTTTATGCAGCGTCCCCCTTTCATTCGCTAGACACAGTACATCAGGCAGTCTGGAAGATGTCTAAACTCAAGCCTCAGGAAATACGATAGGGCATGTAAGCAGACTCCTCCACCCCGGAATTCAGATTTCCCACTGTTACCATTGTGATTGTAAGCCTTGATTCGCATACACGAGCACCTTGACAACACTCCGAAAGGATATTGTTGAAGCATACGAGGTTCGGTCTGCCTGTCTCAAACAATGTCTGGGGACTGTGTACTCTGCGCTAATGAGAAGCGAATCGGAAATTCTAGCGGAGTTATTTTCTTGGAAAATTGTAAAGCGCCAGATCCTTATGGTTTACTTCTGTTTAACGTAGTGTAATATCGTGAGTAATTTTCTAAACGCAATGACGTCTGGTTTCACAGCGACAGCTGTTAAATATACGCTGCCCGATTCTGCGGTGTTGGCATTAATTGGTTAGCATGCATCAGCATCACACGTGACGCAGAATCATTCATTACGTAGTGACATCCGTCATGTTATCAGGCGTTCGTTTTAAAAGAGTCTCTGTTCCATACAGTTAATCAGCTTTGAGTGCTCGCTGTTGTCCCTGTGTATTCGTTTTGGTAACCTGTATGTGCGTTAATTGAAAATACGCGAGATATTCTACATAGTTCAGGTTTTGTCCTCTTAGGAATACGAGAACGGTAGCTTGACGTGAAAGGATGCATGGGCGAACAAGCGGGTAGGTACAGAGTGAATCGAATACATAACATTGCCATTGCACTGAGAGAAAGCTGTAGCTTTGTATTTTAGTTACTTTTCTATTCATTTGCTATAGTTGACTATACCAAACAGCACGCAAATACCCGTTTTGATTGTCATAAAACGCACTGTCTTGCAAACAAGCTATAGATGTAAAAAATTGAAGGGGACGCTGAAGTTGCGCCTTAAGATATACGAGACAGCGTGATGGGTTAATTCCCATATACGAAGAAGGTAATTCTCTACTTTCATATACCCATGGCACTGGCGCAGTGGTGCAGCGGTTAAGCTATGTGCCACCGCCCTGCGAGGGCAGGTGCTCCCATTGTCGGGTCTTATGCGGCCCAGGCTAAGGAAGGATAAAGGAGGGAGTGAGTGAAGCAAGGAAGAAAGGGGCGCGTAGTGGAGGGCTCCAGATCAATTTCGACCACCTGGGGATGTCGCAGTACGTGGACGCCTTTTTCGTTTCGCCTCCATTGAATCGCGGCCGCCGCCACCTACCGGGTACTAACCCAGGAGCTCCGGCTTAGTAGCCGAGCGCTCTAACCACTGAGCTACAGCGGCGGGTAAGACTGCTTTACATTGAGGTTTATCGTAAATAAATTATGCTTCAGGATAAAGTTCAGAATACAGTTTCCTTCACTCCGAATGTCAAATCTACAAGGATCTAATATTGTGATAACCTTGTACATATGCAACTCAACTGGGACAGAAGGTGTCCGTTTGGAGTGTTCTACATACTAAGCCGCAATAAGATGTCCAGCAACGATCACGTCAGTATATACGCTTCCTAATCCTAGTTTCTCCTACCGCAGCTGCCATGGCTGTTCTGATTGCCGCGAAATATCACGCGTCACAGAACGTCGCAGCATCCTGTGGTGGTCTTGCAGCTTTGTAAGCATGGATTTGGTCACGCCATACGCCCACTACTGCCGATGTCAAAACCGTGCAATACTGATGTGCCTTGAGGCTCTAATCTCCCATTGCTATATTTTTACCTTTTGCACACCACAAGCAAAGTTGTCCAGCCACATGGACGGCCTGACCAGCCGCACGGGCTGCGCTTGGGTTGAGGGGAGCAACTCCTGCATTGTGAGGCTCCAGTAAGGATTAAAATGGGCTTGCCGGAAAACCACTACCTGTTTTTCTTCATATGAAATATGCCACTCTTTTGAAGACACAAAGTGCTTGTGGCATCCTCAGTACACTCTTTAAACTTGCTGAAACGTTTAGAGAGCAAGCGTCTAGTAACGCCCGTGGAAAAAACATTGCCTGCTGTCGAAATACCCAAAAACCTTTCTCCCACACTGCCCAGCTTTGCACATATGCGCTTATGCTCAGTGAAATGTAGGCTGTTTACTCATGACCAGAGATAACAAGAAAACTTCCCGATCCTTCAACCTTTCAGGATGGGTGCCGTAGAGGACCTACGTTCGAACTGTTCGACGCCGTCTTTCCGCCTGAGTTGTGTGCTGTTGATTATTTTGTTTATAACTCATTGCACGCTGGATGGACGGACTGATTAAATGAACTTTGCATTCCAATATACCTTTTTAAGCTGGAGAATTGTGTCTCAAAAAATTTCCTGGCATTTTGTTTCTGGACAGTGAATATATCTGCGGTGGCGCTGTTTTTTTTAGCTCACAATGCAGAGAGATCAACCTGGAGCTGGGCTGCAAGTGTGACTGAGAGTAAAGAGAATGTGCTACAGGGAAGAATTCAGATAGATATTTTTTCTTCGATTTCTTAGGACTTCTGCTTACTTCATCCTCATCGCCATGCAGGCTTCGTCCGTACAGTACGAGATCATATCACTGATCTTTAGTGAGCCGTCACTATCTGAAAAAAATTTCTGCGTCAATTTCTTCCGCCTCTGGATTCTATGTTTCTTCAATCTTGCCGCTATCCGTCGAATTGCCCATTGTATATCTGACAAGCCTTACAACAGGCCTCGTGAAAATCGAGCTTATGTGCGTGAACAGACTCCTTAACGCGGTTGGACATAAACTGCCAACTTCAACCGAGAGTTTCATCGGCACTGCAAACGTCCTGTAGGTGCTTTCATTGCGGATATCGGCAGCCTTGCGTGAAATAGGCAGAATGCATGCACGCGATATCATCGCGGTTTTGCTACCACTGTCTTCACAATCTTGACAAGCACAAATCGCCGAGCTTCATTTTTTTTTTGCCATCTTTTGTTCTTGGTTCTTATCAGAGGCTCGTCATCACGCCACATGGAAGTTAGGTCTTCCGCGGTTAGCAGGACACTCTTTTGTTCTTGGTCAAAGCTCGTTGACTATATCGTGCATTATAACATTTCCGGCAGATCGATCACCTGCGCGCGTAATAACCTTGCTCGAACAATAAGGAAGGAACGGAAGGAAGGCGCTCGTATGACGTCGCTTGCCGGCGCCGTAGTGTACCGGGCGCTGATACTGGGTCAGGGGCGTGTTTTCAGCCCGCCAGAGCAGCAGCGTTCGCCTGATTTCAGCGGCGTACGTAACGAGCTCAAGTGCTGCGCAGAAAAACGAAAAGCGTGCCACGCTCGTTCTGCTCCAGATTTCACGCAATTTGTACGGACCGATACACTTGATTTCCAGAAAGCAGCCTTCAGCCCCTTGGCAGCATGCCTCTCGTAACTGACCTTCACGTAGGAACCCCTGGACACTGGCTTGCACATGAACGATGGCCAGCGACGGAAGTTCGATGTACTGCACCCCAAATTACTGTAGGATGAGAAGGAAGCACTGGCATGCCATCAGCTGACGCGCCACGGGGCCTCTTCATGCTGGCACATCGGTTCATCACTCGCGGTCCTCAGGACACGGTATACAATCTTGGTGCGCTCAGGACAAGCTGGCACAGAACACTGTGTGATAGCATCCTCTGACATAAAGGGTAGCGAAAGAAAAAGCGTGGATGTCTGCAGGGTGCTGGGGCGGATAAGCGCACTGCATGCAACAGAGTATAGGGTGCTCCTCTCAGCAGGAGGCTGCATTCTTGTCGCGCTGCTCTTAATGGAGCTCCAATAGGAACCCACGCATACGCCGAGGCTGTTACTTACGGCCGAAAATGCTCGGGTGCTCTTCTGCTATCCAGGGGAGCTTGGAATTGCATTGGTAAGCTGGAAACCCTCTGAACCCTGTATGTATCGTAGCGCTAGCTGTAAGAGGGACGGTGGCCTGTCTTATAATGTTGGGCGTCTGCTCAGGTCTACTTGTTCCCAGGATGGCCACATGTGTTGACCGGGGTACACACTGGCCCTAGCACAGGTAAACTTTTGTGGACAGACGAATGGACGGACAAATACGAGCAAACACGGGACACCTCAGGGCGGGAGAGGCTACCTGATGGTTCCATCCATGGTCCTAAAGGTGCCTCTTTGCTTCTCCGGTCTCGTTTTCTTCGCTCATATCAAACAACCTCGAGCGGTGCTACTTTGCGGAATAGTGCGCTAGAAGTAACGCGCATGGGCGCGCAGCAGACTTCCGTCCACGCTTTAAACAGAGTACGGCGTTCGTAGTGGCCTTCCGATAGCAGGGCGTGGCCCGTACCGCCATGGTAACGGAAGATTCTCCATCTGCCTGTACGTGGTCGGACAGGGCGCTGTGCTATGAGCGCGTCAGCTGCGGACGTCACTTAAGCAAAGCCGCCAGTTCATCGGATGCAAGGAGGTCCGCACGTACTCCCGCAACTACTCCGCGCAGTATATATAGCGCTCGACGGGAGATCGTCCCTTCAACGCGGTTCTTGCGTGGCCACGCTGTGTCGTTTGCATGGCTGCCACTCGAGGCCCGCCTCGCCAAACACTCCGCCGGCGTACTTGACCCGCGAAAGTCTGACTTCCGGCGCGACTAATTTTGTCCCGCGTGCCGAGCAACTCGAGCGGTCGGCTCGAGAAGCGTGTTCCTTTGCTGTCATGACTCGCATCGACTATAGGCCTAGGGATAGTAAATGACGGAGGGGTCAGTCAACCGACAGATGCTTTGTCTTGGCGAACGAAAATTCCGCAAAGGCGGAGAACGCAGGTACGGCCCTTGGTTCTGAATGAGTCTGTTCATTCAGATAAACGCCATTGTGACATTCGTGTTAAAAAAAAATCCGCTCACCTTGCTTCGCTTGTGTCTCGTGGCACTCGAACCCACTTCTTATACCGAATTAACGTCTGCGGTGGCTCAGCGTATTTGGACTTCAGCTAAGATTTTATGGGTTGAATATCGTGCGCGGCACCCGCGTTTCGATGATGACTAAGCGCAAAATGATCAGTGTACTGAAATTTGAGTGCGTACTGGAGAATTGGAAAAACAGCGCAATCAAAGACGAGACACAAGAGAAGGACAAAACACCAGCGCTGGTGTTTTGTCCTTCTCTTGTCTCTCCTCTTTGATTGCGCTGTTTCTCCAATTCGTAAAACATGTACCAATCAGCCCGTATTTGCCCTCTTCTGGTACTGGAGAACCGCAGCTGTCCGAAATAAATACGGGGTGCCCTATTAAGGCGTGTCTCATACCTTAAGTCATTCCTTTCTGAAGTAAAAATTTATGAACGAATAATCTTTCCGACAGCGGTTCAGCTATCGGCGGAAGCAGCTTCGCGAGGTACGATGGGAATTGGGCAAATACCGAAGCCATTTAACATGTTAGTGGGCCTGCTCTCCTGTGTTCGCTTATGTTACTGGTCGCAGAAGAAAGGAACCAGCCTCTCTTGCAGTACGTCATTTAATTTTATTAAATCAGATACTTCCATGATGGAATTACATAACTGGTAGGATAATATGGCAGCACAGCGACAAGAACAAGGTTTAGTGTTATTTTTGGACAGGAATAAGAGGCGCTCTGCAAGTTCTACGAAATGCACGCCGACTGCGGGCATGCGCATGATTGAACGGAGTTCAGTTCAATTCAGTTCAGTTCAGTTTATTACCTTAAAAGTCCCCCGTAGGGGCATTACATAAGAGGTGGGTTTTTATACAAACAATAAGGATCATGGTAAACAGTTATTGAAAAAATGGTCAGATACAAGTTGCAAAAACGAAGATGGGCAGGTAGTAGAAGCGATTTCGTGGGGAAGGCCGTTCCAGTCTGTGGCGGTTCGGAAAAAAAATGAAGCAGTGAAGGTGGTGGTCCGGGCCAAAGCCACCGCAACTTGAAGTGGATGGCTGGTTCGATATGATATGCGTGCTGCTGCTGTGATGTATGGTGCTTGATTAAGGGACGAAAAAAAGAACTTGTAGTACAGTGAAAGGCTAGCAATGCGACGTCGACAGAAAAGCGATGATAAACCAGATTCTGCTTTGAGAGATGAAACGCTGATATTATGAGTACGATGAATGAATAAATCTAACAGCGCGATTTTGAACTGATTCTAATGCGTCGGCGAGATTTGCTTGGTGAGGATTCCAAATGGGCGACGCGTATTCCAGTTTTGGCCTGACAAGTGATTTATAAGCTAGTAATTTGACATGTTCCGCGGCGTTTCGCAGATTACGTTTCAGAAAGCCTAAGGTTTTGTTAGCTGCGGCGATAATGTTAGTGACATGTGTGCTCCAAGACAAATCGTGAGAGAGCGTTACACCTAGGTATTTGTAAGACTGCACTAGTTCCAGGGGTGTGTTAAGAATTGTGTAAGGGAAACAAAAGGGACTGCGCCGGCGGGAGAAGTGCATGCATTTACATTTGTTGGCATTTAGCGTCATTAGTGAATTGTTGCACCAGTCTGAAACGCTGATTAGATCGTTCTGGAGAGCAGTTTGGTCAGATATGTTTTTGATTGTGCGGTAAATGACGCAGTCGTCTGCGAACATGCGTATATTAGAAGAAATACACTGAGGTAAATCATTAACGTATATTAAAAACAACAGAGGACCAAGGACAGATCCTTGGGGCACGCCGGAAGTTACTGGGAGGGGTCTAGATAAGTTACTGTTGATTAAAACCATTTGCGTACGATTGGACAAGAATTCCTGTATCCACATTATAACGTTAGGATCTAGGTTTAGCAGTTGAAGTTTTAGTAACAAGCGCTGGTGAGATACCTTATCAAAGGCTTTCGCAAAATCCAGATAGATTGCGTCAGTTTGCACATTAGTGTCCATGTTAGTGTGTAAGTCATGAACAAAAAGAGCTAAATGGGTTTCACAGGAGAAACCTTTGCGGAACCCATGCTGCGAGGGATGAAAAAAATTGTTACAGTCTAAGAAAGAAATAATTTGAGAGTAGATGACATAGAGAGTAGAGGTGGTTAGTAGAGGTGGAGAGTAGAGGTGGTTAAAGCGGTCATCCTGTCCTAACGGGAGGCCGTATCAATCGGTATTTTACGAGTCAGATCGAGCGCCTTTGTGGCCTCGCATAGCGCTTAGCTTGAGCTAAATAGGCTCTGGTCCCGCCCTCTCTTTACGTTAATGTGTGAATTGTGCTAACGCTTGATTCTCAACTTGAGAAAGTCTGGCTGATAAAGAAAGAAAACATGACCTTCACCGCGGAGACACTTGAAGTGCAACTTGAGCGCTGAAAAGTGTTAAGCCCGTTGACTGAACGCAAAGAAGCTGAAGCAAAGTGAATAGTGGCTCATGGGAACCTTGATCACTTGAATTACGCTTGATGAGGCGTCTTATAGCAATCTGCAAATCCCGCGCACAGTGCAGGAAACTAGAAGGAAGGTGGACTGGTGTTTTTCCATCAGGCACCTCTTTAACACGACCGTAAAAAACGCCCCGCCGCAAAGTCGGCGCCATTCTCTGTTCCGCAGACCTGGAAGCCAGTCGCCCCGGGGCTGTTATGCGTCACCTCAAAGAAGGGATCGTGCGTGCTCCGAAGCACGCCTAGGTATTTTAGGCCTGTTTGTAGTTCGCGAACCTTCTTCTTGCCCCGCCTTCTTGCGAACGTCCTCTCTCCGCCGCTCAGTCACCTTCCTTATCGCGGTGTTCTTTTTATGGCTATCGTTTTGTGTGTGTTCAGCTACTTGCAGTCCGCACCCTCCTCCCTCTTAGTTTCACTCTCAGCGCCCAGTTAGGCCTTCTCTTCACCTCAGCGCAGGGGGTGTTTGTTTGGGTTTTGAGGTCACGTTTCCCACCCGTGTTACCTGCCTTCCCCCCGCGCCCATCGGCTTTCAGCGCAGTTCACACAATTCTGGTAGCGCCGGAAGTGTTGCGGCGACAATGACTGACCCGAGAACTTTTACGCACGTAGCGTTTCAAAAGGCGTGTAGTACTTTCAAAAGGACCCATTTTAAAGGGTGCGGATTTTAGCACCCGTACTCTTTCGCAGAAGATTTTACCTGCCTTGTCTGAACAGCCCGCAAACACCTTGTCGCGTTTGCGAGAGCAGAAAGCGGGCCGTTTTCTCTCCGGTACAAGATCCTGTTGCTCGGGAAAAAAAGTTATACTTTTGATACTGCCACAGCAACGGTACAGAAAGAGCATAGTGCTTACCTCACCACCGTCATTTATCTAATCCTGGCCATGCCTCCCCTCGACGGAATATGTTCTTCTCTGTTATCATATGTACTAACATGCGCAGTCTGCTTTTAAGCGCGATAGTGCTTCTAGCCTCGTGTCTTCAACGGGCAGTAATATGCTTGTGCTGAGAGAGACCTGGTTTACCGATAATGTGAGCGACGCAAGTTCTGTCCAACTTACCGAACTTTAATCTTTTTCGTGCTGATCGCACAGGCTCCCGAGGGGATGGCGCCCTTATCGTTACAAGCTATCAGCTGCAGTGTTCCCTTAATAACATCCAATCTGACCTCGAAATATTATGGCTTCCCCCCCCCCCCCCCCACACACACACACAATAACCCCGCATTCCCCCGAAAACTGCGCGACATTTTGAAAGAACTTATAAGAAAGCGCCCTTAAGTACACGTCCTCATTTTTGGAGACTATATCTATCCTGGCACAGACAGGCTATTTTCAGACAGGATGTATCCCGGGAATTGGTGGGCGTGGGCTCAAATTTTAACCTTACCCAATTAGTAACGCAACATACTCGCATCACCGGAGATCCTGCTAACATTCTGGACCTCATACTCCCTCGCCACCCCGTGAGGCTGGACTCGATGTCTCATCTACAGGAAATTAGCGATCATAAATTCATCCATGTGTCTCTTACCTTCATTCCAATAAAAACAACTAAAAAAAACACTCCTTACAGCAAAGGAAACTATGAGACCATCAACAGGGAATCAGGAGTGTTTTTCTATCATTTCAGAATTCATTTCAGAAACAAATCATCCATGAAAACTGGTCGATATTTAAACATAAAACGAACGAACTGAATAACAAATATATTCTCGAATGCAGTTTCTATGCAAACTGGTAGAAACCATGGTAGTGTCAACTCTCTGGGAAGACTAGAGAGAAAAAAAAAGAAACATTTGTTCCGTAGTGAAAAACATAATGATAATATGGGAGAAAATGTTACGATGCTGAAAAAACATACCTGTTTTAAAAGCACAATCTATGCCACCTGTTGCCGTTGGACTCAGTGATGATTCAAGGCGCGCTGTGCACGATGTTGAGTGGGCTAACATATTTAATTATGCCTTCACATCTGCATTGGCTGAAGAACAGGAACCTCCGCCCCTCATAACGGCCAATGAACAAACAACCGAAATGTCACCCGTTACTTATTTCTATGAAACCAGCATATCACGTCTTATAGATGAACTAAAAGTGTCATCATCTGCCGGCTTTGTCGAAATCAATACAAAGAAGCCGATGCGGTGGCTCAGTGGTTATGGTGTTCGGCTGCTGACCCGAAAGACGCGGGTTTGATCCCGGCCGCGGCGGCCGAATTTCGGTGAAGGCGAAATTCTAGAGGCCAGTGCACTGTGCGATGTCAGTGCACGATAAAGAACCCCAGGTGGTCGAAATTTCCGGAGCCCTTCACTACGGCGTCTCTCATAGCCTGAGCCGTTTTGGGGCGTTAAGTACCATAAACCTGGTCACCCAAACCGAAATCAATACAAAGGTACTGAAAAGCAATCATACATGTGCCAAGTTTTTATGCTTGCTGTTCTTGCAGTCTTTTTCTACTCGTGTCATAGTGTCATATCCATGACTGGAAAGTGGGGAAGGTTGTTCGGGTTCACAAGTCGGGTAACAAATATCTACCAGTTAATTATGCCGCTCCATATAACTGACCAGCATACAGTGCAAACTAATGGAACATGTCATTTGCTCTTTAACGGTGCAGTTTCTAGATTTAAATGATTTCTTTCATTCATCGCAGCGTGAATTTCGCTAGGGATGCACCTTTGAAAGTGAACTAGCCATTTCCGTTCGTGACCTGCATGCCAGCCTTGATACTAAGCTCCAGAGTGACGCAGTTTTCCTCGACATTGCTGAGACATGTGACAGGTTACCTCATAACCGCTTATTTCTTAAACTTTCTTCTACTGGCATCGTGACATAACAGCATGGATAACCGAATTCTTAACCTACCGCTCCCAACCAGTCGTCATCAACAAACAAATGTCTCATTTTTACCTATTTCCTTGGTGTGCTCCAAAGCCACTCCTTGGACCGCTTTTATATCTAATTCATATTAGCGACCTACTTGAGCAGTTACACTGCATATTCGGATGGTTGCTGACAACTGTGTTATTTATAAATTAGTCACTAACAACTTTAACCAACAATTTCCACAAGTTATAGCCTAACTCAAGTACGAAACTGGCGCAATGACTGGCTAATGACACTTACCCCAAGTAAATGAAAATATACTATATCTTTCCACCCGCCGCCGCGGTGGCTCAGCGGTTACGGTGCTCGGCTGCTGACCCGAAAGACGCGGGTTCGATCCCGGCCGCGGCGGCTAGAATTTCTTTGGAGGAGAAATTCTAGAGGCCCGTGTACTGTGCGATGTCAGTGCACGTTAAAGATCCCCAGGTGGTCGAAATTTCCGGAGCCCTTCACTACGGCGTCTCTCATAGCATTAGTCGCTTTGGGACGTTAAACCCCATAAACCATAAACCAAATATCTTTCCACCGTTGCTGTGAGCCTCTTTTGTTCCACTACAGGGTATCTAACGCTAATGTGGACGTTGTCAAATATTAAGATATCTTTGTGTTCGTCTTTTTCATGATCTTACGTGGCATACGCATATTTCAAACACTATCCGTCAACAAAACACTTGGATTTTTAAAGCGTCATTTCCACTCTGTCCTCAGCACATGAAGCACGTCGCATACAAATCACAGGCTATATCAAGCTTAGAAATCGCATCTCCCATCTTGTCCCGTAACAAGCATATCTCTGTAACTCAATTGAAGCAGTTTAGAACCGAGCAACTAGATTCATTTTGATATCGGCATATCATAACTGTTGATATCGGCATATCATCTTTAAAATCGCAGTCCAACCTACCTACCCTTGCTCATCGCCGCCACATTGCTAGTTTGTTCGTTTCCTAGGCTCTTTTATTCTGGGCTACGACAGGGACCCTCTGCGCACCTCCACCACGCATCTCTCTTTACATTGGCCACCAGCAGCAAGTATTACCACCGCGCCCGCACACATACATTCTCTTCGTCATTCTTCTCCGGACAGCCAGCGACTGGAACGGTCTTCCCCGAGAAATTACTGCTATCACCTACCCATCTATGTTCCTTGTACGAATCGCACCCCAACTTGCATAATGAAAATGTTTTCTTTGTACACCTTATGTAATACCCTCTAACGAGGGTCTTTAAGGCTTTAAAGTTAAGTGAAGTGAAGTGTGCCAGCGTCCTTCGGTTGCAGGGTGAACGAGTCCGTTAGTTCCGCCTGGGTAATGCAGCTTTCTGGGATTCTGCGCCTCACCTACGATACTGTCCCGCTAAACATTGCCTCCATGGCACAAATGTTCCGGTCGCCAACTGCGCAGTGGTGGGGAAACGGAGGCCGAAGTCCTCTATTGCGGTGCGCTGTTATTCTGGTAACTTCTAGTCCAGCGTAGATTTTTGCATATTTCAACCTTATATCTTTAAAGGTGCCATGTAGCCTTGAGACGCCTTAACATTATTTGCACAACCATTACACATAAACCAGTGCAGAGTTCATAGATTGGTAACCTTTAGCAGACGTATTTCCTTATCAATTGGTAGCGAGGTGCTAGAAGCAGTAAGGGAATATCTCTACTTAGGGCAGGTGGTGACCACAGATCCGGATCACGAGAATGATGTAACTAGAAGAATAAGAATAGGGTGGAGCGCATTTGGCTGGTTCTCTCAGATCATGAATGGCAGTTTGCCAATATCCCTCAGGAGAACGCATATAACAGCTGTATCTTGCAGGTACACACCTACTGGTCAGAAACGTGCAGGCTAACGAACAGGGTTCACCTTAAGTTGAGGACAACGCAGCGAGCTATGGAAAGAAAAACGATTGGCCTAATGTTAGGAGACCGTGCCGAAAGATCAGATTTTACTGTCTGTTAAGGAATGCATTGAGGAAAACGGCGACGTGTCCTTCCAGAACTTAACAGGATTGTCTGTAGATAATTTTTTATCCTTATTGCCGTTTTACTTGAATGTTACTTTTATTGTTTTTAACTACCAGCCCTTTTTTGCAGCGAAATGGCATTTCCATAGGGTCATGTGTAGCCCCTATTCTCTGCGACATTTTTTTTTAGCTAAGGTAGATAAGCGGTTAGACGAGAATTTCAAAACGGGGGGGGGGGGGGGGGGGGCGGCAGTTTAACGGTTTTTAAATATGTAGATGATTTTTTATCAAAGTAGGAGACCATCACTTACCCCTCTACAGTAGGTGATGTTTTAGATACTTTTAACAAACATGGTCTTGGTTTGACTTTTACCCATGAACTGCCAGAAGTTTCGGTTTATACCTTCAATTAACGTTATGTGAAGAACACGTCTGATGGGGCTATTACCCACGAGCGAAGAACGAGTTGTTGCCGTATGACTCGGCGCACTCCAAGACTATCAAGACAGGAATAGCGTCGCTGTGCTTGGAATCTTCTCTCCAAAAATCGTGCCCACATCAAATGTTTCAGAGATTTAATTATCAGATAAGCCGGCTTGTGGCTGCAGGGTTTCCCTGGTCGGTTCTGACAGCAGTCTCTGAGGTCATCCTTCAGAAGTTCAAACGTGGAACGGGTTGATAAACGGCTGATGCTCTTCAAAAGGCCCCTAGGCCAAAGGTTGTGCCCTGCCTCCACAAAATCTCACACAACCTCAAAAAGTTGCTAGCAGGCATGGTGTACCTGTTTTGTTCTCGGCTCCCAACAAGTTGGGAAAGTTCTGCCCGCGAATTTGCAGTGCAAAAAAGCGCGAGTGCCTGAAAAAGCATCAGAAGCCGTTTGTAAGGTGTTCCACTGGAGTTGTTTATTCCAGTGCCCTGTCTTGTGGAAAGTTTTATGTAGGGCAAACTGGACTTTGTGTCAATGACCGTCTAGGGGAACACGCCCTCAATTTAGAAAAAAAAAGACGATAAATACAAGCATCTTGTTGCACATGTAAGTAAATGTAGAGCATGTGTGGCCCGGCTTGAGGACACAAAGGTTCTTGGTAAGAGTAAAGATAGGACAGCACGGATAAGCCTAGAAGCCTATCACATACAGAAACATGGCAGCGAGTGCATCAGAGAACCTTCTTTATCTCTGTTCCAGGCTGAGATTGACTTTTTAAAAGCAGCTACCTCTTGATTCGATGGGAAGATAAACGGAAGTGTGATGGCCTGGCCTACCCGCGCATGCGCTCGCGATTTGATGGCTCTGACACAACCCTTGTTTTTTTGTAATCCTTTCCATCACGGTCCTTCGGCCTATAAAAGGTGTGGCTTTCGACGAATAAATCCAGTTGACAGTTAGCGCTTGTGTGTGTGTGTGTTTCGTCTCCCTTGTCCGTGTCTTTGTTTGCGCTATAACATTTCTACTTCAAAGAGACCGGAAGCGGGCAGAGTGGGTCAGAGACCAAACGCGAGTTAATGACATCCTAGTCGAAATAAAGAAGAATAAATGAGTTTGGACAGGACATGTAATGCGAAGGCAAGATGATGGTTTGGTTTGGTTTGGTTTATTGGGGTTTAACGTCCCAAAGCAACTCAGGCTATGAGGGACACCGTAGTGAAGGGCTCCGGAAATTTCGACCACCTGGGGTTCTTTAACGTGCTCTGACATCGCAGAGCACACGGGCCTCTAGAATTTCGCCTCCATCGAAATTCAGCCGCCGCGGCCGGGATCGAACCCGCGTCTTTCGGATCAGCAGCCGAGCGCCATAACCACTGAGCCACCGCGGCGGGGCGAAGGCAAGATGACCGCTGGTCATTAAGGGTAATGGAGTGGATTCCAAGACACGGCAAGCGTAGCAGCGGGCGGCAGAAAGTTAGGCGGGCGGATGAGATTAACAAGTTTACGGGGATACGGTGGCTGCAAGTGGGACAGGACAGGGTTAATTGGAGAGGTACGGGAGAGGTCTTTGCCCTGCAGTGGGCGTAATCAGGCTGATGATGACGACGTTCTTGTGCTCCTATTAAATTTTTCTTTCTTATGTCCATTCTTACAATAATACCTATAAAACGCTGTCTAATACGAAACGGCACTTGAAGAGCTAGCATTCAGTACAGTGCCATGCTTATTAAACAAAGCGTACTTCTATTCTATATCCCACAATGGGAGTGTTCCGCTAGAAGTGCGGGAATGTAGGCAGAAATCAAAGACCACAAACAAGGTTGCTCATTCGAAGCGTTTCGAGCTGAGAATTCTATGCAAGTCACACAAAGCACCGATTAACGAGCCGAGGAGCTCATGGTTGGACGCTCGCTAGTATTAATATCTCTTGGATCTCCGACCACAGAATCATTCCAGAAAGTGTGCAGGTACTAGCAATGGCCACTACTTGTGGCAGTGAACGAGAATGGCGCAAGATACCTCAATAGTTTTAACTACCCAGGCAAGCAGTTCTGGAGCGTGCGGCGCCGTGACTTCCGCGGCAGCCAATGTGCAGAGTGCGAGCTAGCCCCCAATTGTTCTTGCATGTTGAATGACTTCAGAATTGGACCCGTGAGTCGTGAACTCCAGCTGCGGCTTTCGATGCGCTACAAGATTTTAAAGATACGAGGTAGGTTCGCTGAAGTGTAGTTACTGGATGTATAGTCAACCTTGGTAAGACACTGTCGAGACACATTTGTTTATTTAGTAGTCGAAGCTTTATGTCAGCTGTCGTTAAGCTTATGTCGTGACGTTCTGCACCAGAAGATCCCGATCCACTTTGTCTGCGCACACAAGGCGGCCGCTGTGTCGCTTCGTGTTGCGGACCCCTGCTCCATATGCAACTTGGGTTACCGCGCAGCCGCCGCGCTTTTTAGGCCCTGCATCGCAAACACCCCGCGAGCATTAGGCGGCGCGCGCGACACTGCGTTGCTATTGGGTCCAGCTGCGTCCCTTGGGGGCTCGTCGCTCATTCCGACGGCGGCGGCGCGACTCTATCGCGCGAGTGACGTGCCCGCTTTGAGCCGGTCCCGACGTGGCGGAAAACCGCGCCCGGCGTTGTCCATGTGAAGATCGGTATAAATAAAGATGACCGCCGACTGACGGCGCCCTAGGCGCCTGGCGCTCTGCGGAGGCAGAAGTCGCGGCTGAGTCGCTCGCCGAGAACGTGCTGGGTGTCGCCCTGGGCAGCCGCCGTCGCTATATCTGTACTCCGCGACCCCGCGCGCACTGAATGACAATAAAGGGCGCGGGGCGGATCGTTCTTGCATAGCTGCGCGAGCAGTTTCCGGCAGCGTTCTGACGTTGGATGATTAAGGGATTGCGAACAGAACTGTGCGGACGACGCCACAATGTTAACGCCAAGTTCAGCACTGGTTGCGTAATGCAGGCAGGTTGTTACTTCTTGACGGTAAAATAGGTCGTTATCCAAGAACGAAGGATGTCGGCCGAAACGCGTTGTTTATTATGCTTCAGCTAGGCTCATGTCGTCATAGCAAGGGGCGTAGCAAATGGACATTGGAGCGCTTTACCTACCCCGACAAAGCTCACCCCTCTCTGTACTCGATTGCCATCCACCCCTACGTGCCAACCTGCGGCCTACCGTTGATATAGCAGTAATCTGAATTACTCAGCTTAGGTCTAGGCATATCCCAGCGCTGCGCCACCGTTCCAGCAACTCTGAAACAGCATGGTTGTCGATGATAGATGTCAAGTGACCCAGCAACACTGGTTACTTAACAAGGCCACCAATAGTGCTGTTTCGGCGTAGAGAGCACTCTAAATGGGCTTACTTAGTGGGAAACGCGGACGAGAGGACTGAGACAACGGAAGGAGGCGATCTTTGTCGCCTGAGCAGAGGCTGGACGACGGAACAGTGAGAAATACGTGAGGGGCTGTGGGGTGTCCGCAGAAACATCGGGCTAGAAGCCGGCGAATACGCCTTCAGCACCAACGCATTTCACTCCCCAATTTTCAGCATTACGTAATGTAATAAAATGCTGGCGAAGTGCGGCTGTTGGGACTACGCTCAGTGCAGACTCGAGCGGCGTGGCACCCGCCTGAGTCCATTCCCCAGGTGGCGCCCGTGTATAAATGAGGAAGCGTGGCCGACTTGTGTGAGCTCGGGAATGCGCCGGACGCCACCTCTGCCCTCGGCTGACGAGACCCGACCTCTGTCAGGCAGCGGCGACCGGAAAAGCCCCTCTTCCTGGTCTCCGAAAGAGGAGCGGAGGAAGCAACGGCGCCAGAGCATCGGCAGCAAGAAAACAAGTTCATGAAAGCATCTACAAACAGGGTGCATTTTATTCCAACGAGATGTGACGGCGTCTCGAGGACGAGCGGCCGTGTAAATTGACCTTCCTACGCTCCAATCAAGGATGTGCGGCGTAGCCCAGCTCGACTTCTAAGAGTTCCACAGTCGAATTGAATATTTTTCGTATGTTTACAAAAATGATTTACGGGGTATTTGGCAGGAGTTTTGCAGGCACAGTTTCACTGGGCCGCAATAGCAACCCGACTTCTTGAATTGATCTCTTTTATATGGCAGGTACGTGCACAGAAAAATGAAAATAAACAGACAAAAGGTTCCGACACTTTTCGCCCTCAGCGGGTTGAAGTGATGGTAACTCTCAACGGTCACAGCGCTCACTGCAATGCCGGGACTGCCCAGACCATGTGACCACGCAGTGCATCCATACCTTCCCTGCCTGGAAGTATTCTTTGGTCAGCAGGGCAAGGCATTCTACGACGGCGTTAAATCCAGAGAGAGCCCCACATACAGCAGCTGTCGCTAAAAAGAAAGGCGAAGAAAAAACGGAAAGGGCAAGTAATACAATGATGCAGTGAAGAAGTAACGGAATAAAGAGAAGAAAGGGTAACGACGAAATGAGATAGAGGGGAAAAAATAAAAGAAAGCGAAGACAAAAAGCTTAGCTCGCGCATTGACAACTGCTTAACCTACCTGGTTCACGTAGAATACCTGACCTTTCCGTGGCATTATCTCGCTTGCTATCGATTCTGATGGGCTTTCGCCTGACCAGCTCTCAAGTTAGTGCCATCTTCAACGCATGCGCTGAGTACATTAGAAGCGCTCCTACCGCAAGAAGGCGCGCACCGAATTGTCCTTTCGTTTGCCAAAAGATAAAAACCTCGCAACGGAAGGCGGTCGTCACCGCGGTTCAACGCGAGTGGAAAGGCTGCGCCGGAAGTTGTTTTCTTCGCCCGGTCCACTTCTTCGGCCTCTTCTGCCGGCGTGGGAACGTAATTGGCACGAGCAAACAGATTACGCTAACAATGAATGCGTCACTCGTCTGTCAGTCCAGCCGCTGCTGTGTCGTGCAAACGCCGACTCAGTGCGTGAAGGCCTTCGTGCGTTCAATGTGGCACGCTGTGCGATGGTGCACAAGGCTCCCGGGTCGTTCGGTTACGAGTCCGCCGTCGTGTTGGCCGTGCCAGCTGAGCAGACGGCAACGTGAAGTGGCGCCACTTCATCATAGTCGCTTTCGATGAGCACGTGACATAGGCAGGCGTCCTTCGCCTTGCTTGTCCGATTGGGTTGTCTGCTCGAGGTTGTAGACAACGTCTGATCTGATCGGTGATCTACCGGAGACGTGGGCAATTCAACAGACAGCTGATGGCCGCTTAGGCAGAACACTGCTACAAAATTTGTTGTAGCTTTTATTCTGTCAGCAACACATCCGCCCATCTCTTCCTGACTACTGTGATCTTCTGGTCTGAGACATTTTTATCGCTAACTAGGCGGAGTGCGTAGCGCTGCAAGTTAAAGGTACTGTTCCCGTCCGAGTTGTGCTGTATGGGTGTTCCTATTAAAGTCTACCCCAAAGCTATCTACGGATGTGCCGCAAGAACAGCTCTAACGTTGTTCCTCGCTAACTAACGACTGAGCTAGAGCATTAGGCAAGAACTTTTCACTGCCTTACACAGTGCGCTCAGGTGCCTATGCTCGCCTCAAGCACTTAACCGCTCGGCCAGCGACAACCCGACGCTGTGCGCGGCGGCGCTCGGGGTGTTTTTCGCAACTCTGAACGCCCCATCCAGCCACAGTGCGGCTGGCCAGCTTAGGCGTACTGGCGCGCGCCGGCCGGCCCCGGTCGCCGCGGAGGCCGTTTGTCACACCGCGAGAAGCGTGAAAAGTTGTGCGCGAGTAGGGGCTAACGCAACCCGGAGATACGACGACGACGAGTCGGCGGGATTAATTTGTCCTAATTGTTGCCGCCGGGTCGTTAGTGAGAATCTTAATTTACTTTCATCGGGCCACCTGGGGGTTGGTGGTGGGAGAGCAGAGCACTTGCCACACCGGCTCTTCTTGCTGCTCTTTACTCTTCGGCGTTGGTTTCCCCCCACGCGGCCTGGCCTGTGCAACAGGGAGTGCCCCTGAGTTCGCTCCCGTGTCTGGGCGAGGCCGCGCAGGTCGCGTGCGTGTGTGGTCATGTGGCGCGAGCTGAAGGATGTGTCCGCTTTGGCCGCCGATTGGCGTGGTTCTCATTAGCGAAGTTAATGGGCGACAGAACGGCCACCTGTGACCGTGTACCTGCTGCCGTAGAACGCACCAGCCGGCATGCGCAGAATACTGCATCCCGACCAGCACCGGCACACTCGCGTTTGAAAAGCTCGCGCTCTGTTCATTGCACACGTACTATCAGCGTCAAATGAAACGCGAACAAAACACCTGAAACGCGAGCACAAAAAAATCAAGCATATTAGCGGCTGGAGATGAAATACAGGCGTGGCCTAATAACGCTTCGGAAGAGCGGTCTTTTCGGCTTCGATGGGAAAATCAACTGCTCTTGCATATTGTAAGAACAAAATGCTCTTGTAAGAACAAATAGAATCCTGTACCTAGGAACACCACCTCCTGCTCAAGACCCCAACCCCTAAACCCCGGCCCATTTTACAGAATAAAGTTTTATACTACTACTACATACATGTATTTTGCCTCCCTGGTATAATATCTACGAGTTGTGCTGTTTGCGTTTCAATTCGCTTGTTCGCGTTTCAATTGACGCTGATAGTACATTTCTCAGCTAGGGAACGAACGGTGCCAGTGTTAACCAGTTGCACCACGAAAGAGCGTCTTGTATGCGCGTCTGCACCGAGCCCCGCATTTCGTTGCCACTGAAGTGGAAGACAGTGCAGCAGTGCGTAGATCAGATCAGGTGCCGGACTTTGCAAGTAGTTGTTTGAGCATTACACAGTGTACAGGTCTCTCCAAGACGAAACTGAGGAAATCTTGAGCATTCAGATAATAGTGACGCGATATATTTCTTTTTTGTTTCTTTTCAATACGGTAGGTACCGTTATGATTCCCTAGCAGCTCGGTGAACACAAAATGTACAGTGAATTAAAAGTTGCATGGTAACAACGGGCACAAAACAAACTTTGCGTGGGCAAAAACGAACACCAAATTAGAGCAGGTTTTAAAAGAAGAAACGATCAGTACGCGGCGAAGAGTGGAAACATGTGCTCAATTCAAAGAGACAAAATCCACGCGAAACTGCATAAGGTGAGCAACAATATTAACAATACAAAGAAATCTGACTTTTGTGTTCACCTGTTCATTGGAAATCATAAGGCGAAGTGAGGGTGGCGCAAATGCAAGTTCATCGTTAAAAGATGAAGGAAAAGGTCACATTCACAACGCCTACGTATTTGACTGAGAACATTATTCAGCTCAGGTTATGGCCTCAATCTTTGCAGAACTCTGTGCATGGTAATCGAGGCGTCTAGTTGATTCCATTTTCGGGTAGAGAGAAAAAAAAATGAATTCTTAAATGCATCACTGTTATTTTCCCATGTTTGTGCCGTGTCGGTCGAGAATATACGTGTACACACTGATATTATAATTGTTATGTAACAGTCGGTACAGAAATTTTAATCGCGCATTCTTAGGTCTAGTTGAGAGGGTCGCAGTCCTGGTGCAACTGCCAGGTCACTTGGGAAGTTAGTGTGCTCATACTTGTTATAAATGAATCGCAGTGTCTTTCTTTGTATCTTTTCCAGTTTCTCACTGTTAGTTCCTGCTTGTGGAAACTAGACACTGTGAGCGTATTCTAGTGTACCTATTGAACGTTTTATATTTTATAAGAGCTTAGCTGTTGGTGGTGCGAACCTGAGCCACCTTCTCTGCGAAAAAAAAAAGTTTTCGCAATGTTGGTGCTGATATATTAGCAGTGTTTGCATCCCATCGGAAGTCAGCAGTTAGTGTGACACCGGGATAATGCTGATGAACTTAACTGAGTGGAGTGCCGTGAATCTGCAAGAGAAGCATGAGAATTCTTTCCGCGTTACGGATATGGATATAGACTTTTTCAATTGTATTGTCATAGCTTTTACTTCTCCGTGCATGATGCAGTCTTCTTCTCGATAAAGCTTGCTATCACAGTTAGCTTGTGCAGTGATATAATTAATAAAATTAAAAATAATAGCGAACCAAGGGCGGAGCTTTGCGAAACCCCTATGTAATACCCCCTTATGTAATACCCCCTAACTACCCCCTAAACCTTGTCTCTGGAGGGCTGACCGCTTGGTCGTTTTTTTTTTCTTTTTCAGCGGCGCTTTTTCCTCCTTTATGCGTGACGAGCACAGTTTTTCTGTCCTCTAATTAGTTGCTATCGTGGCACCTAATATCCAGAAGTCTTTTCCAAACTGAATAGCATAATAACCAAAACATTCGTCTTTTTGTACAGACTGGTTTCTCCCTTTCTTATTGAAGGTAACTGTACGATTGGCCACTACTGCCCTATTGCTGTTGTTCTCATAGACTGGACTATAGCGACTGCCAAAGCGGCTGGCGGGAGCCAATCACAAACTGTTCTGACGTGCAAGATCCATAGGCGGTCCTTTCTGATCTTTTGGCGCTGGCAGTAGCGGCTTAGTTCAGTGCAAACAAGAGGCACCCTACGAATCTGTTTCCCGAATAAGGGCGCTCACCTGAAGCATACAACTAAATTATTCACAACCACGAGCCCCGCACTTAGTCGTCGCATTGTAGCTGTCATATAACCTCGCGGTCCTCTTCTTTTAGTGGCTTTACAGGGCCTCGTTAAGTATGCAGTGATTTTAGGTCCCGTTCTTGGCAAAACGGGCAACATTACTGAGGGCAACATTACCCCTAAAGCATAGCGGCGCCGACACCGAAACAGAAGGTGTATCTTGCGAATCGTTCTGAATATTTCCGCCCGAATGGTATCCAGCAGAGAAAAAAAAAGGCTTTCTATACTCCAGGGCGCAGAGCAGCACTCGAAACAACGCGGCCGCAAGTCGAGTGGCTGCAAATCGAGTGGCTTCGTTTCGTGACGCCTCAATCTGCTCAGTCACCGCATTACCGTCGCGCGCTATGAGCCTGAATTGGCGAATGGCAGTTGCTAGCGAATAACTCGTCCTCAGTATCTCTTTCGGTCAGCATCTGTTTCTAGGAGTGCAATACACTAGATTATACGAACTCAACCTCGCTGCCTCTATTACACTGCTGTATAGGGGCAATTAAAGCTAAATAACCCAGTATCTACATAGAAAAAGAGCTTCATTGTAAGAAACTGCACACAGTAAGCGGACCTTCTCAGGGTTCAATTAGACCTCTCTTGTTGTACCTAGCGAACATACTTGTTTCATATCCTGCTACACAATCTTTCGGAACCACCATTCCTAAGTGCCTGCTGTGTGAACGCTCCTTGTCGATATATGCTGCGTAAAGAACACAGTCATCACTCCTGGTGTCATGTAACAAGTCTTCTCTCTTAGCAGTGCTAAGACAAGGACCATTTGCAACCAACTCGCCCCAAAGCGCGCACGAAGTGCTTCGTGTGTGCGAGTCTGTTTTCTTGACTCGTCCGTAGTGTTGTCTAAATCGGGGGTGTTCCGTGCCGTAATCAAATATTCCCTGAGGTATACCCGAAATTCCCTGCTCCAGACCGTTTCTCTCTGCTGAAGCTTGAGAACAACGCTAATCTGTAAAAATGCAGACTACTTTGGTTATAAACGTTACCTGAAAAACATTAAAAATTCACTTTGGGCCAAATTTTTCCCGTCAGATTATCCCGAATAGGGAGAAACCACGCATGAAGCATGTACTGATTTGCACAGCGCGCAGCATTTAGGTTCTCCCTTTGACCTTAATTATTCCTTGTCGCCAGAACGGGCGCGCAGCGTAGCGTTAGCCAGTTACAAATGTCGGATAGGACGCATTTGTTGAATAACTGCCGTTACAGTGTAGTGTCTACGCTACATTTTCTCTATGTCTTTTGTTTTGTCGTATCATATTTCGACATTCAGACATTTACATGTATGTATTTTGTTCTTTTCCAGAGGTTATCAACGTTCGTCAGCGTCACAATAAGCCTTCTTGTCGGGGCAGTCATACTAAGTGAGTATTCTCTTTTGGCTTCTCTGAATTAAGGGTACCAATTGCAAAATAGTTAAATTTTTATCAATTTAAAGCAATTATTTTATAAAAAATTCATGCTTGCGTTTACTGCCGGGTCATTTTGGATTCGCTCATGAATTTGCTTTGAGAACAAAGCATGGGAAGTTCCATCTGTGCGCTGGGTGCTTATTTCTAGCGGCCCACTAATCTTCGTACTGGCTTGAGATTTTAATAACGCCCGCAAAGCCGTAACCAAATTTTTTCTGCAGTTTTCAGTGCTTGAAAAAGTGCTGTTTTTTCTTTATTTTGTCGAGAAGTTTCCCGCGTCACAGGACTTTGGGCGAACGTAGATACGAGAGGAGTTTTCAGCGCTGGGAATAGTAAAGAATATATTTTATAGCGCATTTACTCTCTGAATTTATTTTCAAGA
Source organism: Amblyomma mixtum (assembly GCF_055824585.1). Classification (NCBI taxonomy): domain Eukaryota; kingdom Metazoa; phylum Arthropoda; class Arachnida; order Ixodida; family Ixodidae; genus Amblyomma; species Amblyomma mixtum. The sequence continues at coordinate 176,024,580 of NC_143016.1, forward strand.
GTTCTTGACCCACTAAAAGAAGAAGCTTTGGCATTGTTATCTTCCGTGAAACACACAGCGGCGTATGCTGAGCTCTCCTTGGGTAATCGCTAATCAGCTTACTTTGCGTTTGAACACAAATTTTCAATTTATGCCGGTTCATGCAAGGCGTGATTTCATTCAGGCTGCTAGACTTTTTGACGACAAGAGAGGTGCCCTAAAATCGCGCAATTTCAATGTATGGGGCGATATTTTTTTTTTTCATAGTGAGGCAAATGCATAAAGCAGATATCTAGAAAAAATAATAAAGAAATTTTTACGTGTCCATCGCTTGAAGATTCTGAGGGCATCTTCCGACAGAATATTTGCACATGTCAAATGAGCTACCACAAAATACGACTGCAAACATTGCAAGGGTGTTTTTTTTAGCATTTATATCCAAATTTTGCATTTGACTCTTACAGATATAATGCAGCATAGATAGATTGTTTTTTTTTTTTCAGAATATTTTGTTTCAGGTGAGACCAGCCTCCTACTTAAAGAGCAACTTAGAGTAACTTAAACGGCAACTTGGGCAAGAATTAGAGCAGGGTATGTTGCTTGGCTAGGTGGTTTTTGGACGGGTCCGTCGAGCGCAGTAGGGTCTCCCATTCCTCCCATGTAGTCTGCAGCTCCGGTATTTAACAGGGCCATGTGTGTGAAACATGCGGGTAAAGACTGCGAAATCGTTTTGCTCTAGTATTTAAAAGAGGGGCCGAATAAATCGGCGTCGGCGTTGAGGCTTCTCTGCAGTGCACAGCGATGGGCAGAGGCCCCTATAATGACGTCACATACGATGGCGCTGTTGCCAGCGAAACAACGGCTGTTTCATGGAAGAAAACCAACGCCATCGAAGGGGACACTCACGAAGCATTGTTTGGCGGCATTGGACGTCGCGACATCGACGTTGATGTCACCATTTTAAATTCCAGAGCAAAGATACTTTGAATGCTTTACCTGGATGCTTCATAGGTTCGAATTCTTGAATAACCTGGAAATCTAAAAAAAAAAAAAACACATTTCAACTTACCTTTGAAGAAAGAAAAACTTGAGTATAGCCTTTTGCTGTCATGATTTTTGCAATAAGCATTGCAAAGAATGCGGATGTGAGGAACAAATAACTCCTGTTGCTTGCTGCTCATCCTGCTGACTCCACGTTAGCTGGGGCTACATTTGCACAGCGGACCTCCTGTTCTCGCAGCATGCGCGGTAGTCACTAAGCTTCCCAGTCTCGTTGCCACTTTCCATGATCATTGTATTCAAAAAATGTTACATCGGATGACACCTTTTTCTTGTTGCCCGCAACATTCTTCGGGAGGAGGCCATCTAAACTTTGAATGATTAGTCTGTATATCTTCACAGGAGAAAGCTGAGTGAGGTGGAGACTCTTCATGGTATTATTGTGGGTACAAGGACCCATTTGCACGTTCTGTGTCTTCATTTCTACGTCTCTGTACAGATTTCGCCCACAAAAACGGCTGTAATGTATAATTGTTGTTTCGCTTGTTTTTTTATCTTATAACCCGTTCAGTGATTTCGGGCACAACGAACAAGGTGCTAGCCTTCATTCTCGTCTTGTTATAAGAGCTTGCAGGTTCAGTGTTATTATTTTGCATACTTGTATATTTGTGGACTGCCTGGAAGTATTCTGCCTTAAAATACCGCATTTACTCGGAGGTCGACGCCTATACATTGGGCTCCCCGAGAAATGAAAAAAAGTATTTGAATATAAGTCGACCCATATCTTTTGAAAAGCATGCACATACGACGTAGGACAGGCACACGCTTTATCTGACTTCAATCTCTGAAAAGCGAGCAAATATACAGAAACCTAGGCATGCGCAGAAAGAAAACTGATATGCAATCAATAGAACCGTTCAAGATATGAAATCTTAGCTTTAAAAAGGTTCACAGATGTATCGCTAACACAACTTTTTCCTCTTTTTCTTATGCGGTACACCTTCAAAACCTCCCGTGCTTTACTATTACCGCTGCTGCCCAGAACGCCAAAATATACTGCTTTCTAAGCTGTCTACCACGATAAGACCACAGAAATGAGCGAAAGAGCAATGCGGGTACACATAGCAATTCACTGCGTGCACCCGCATGATGATGATGAAGACCTGCGTCACGAATATTGGTCGAGGTTCTTTGGTCACGAATATAGGTCGATAACTAATTAAGGGCAACATTTCTGAAAAAAAAAAGGTCGACCTATATGCGAGTAAATAAGGTAAGCGCGCCCTTCGTAAGAATGCATTTGGGCAGCGCCACTAATCTGCAGTCTAATGGTCTTCAATAGCGTTGCCTCGGAAAATCTCACCAGCTTTTAAAAGGGGCTGAGGAACCGTATCGGGCTTGGCTTGCGTAGCTCCGTGCCTAAAATTCACGCCAACACACAGCTCCCCTCACCCTATTGAAATACCCAGATAGAGTTAATAATAACTGGCTGTATACTTAAGCAACGTCTGGTGGCTCGGAGAATCCAACCTGCACCCCGAGGAACATAAATGCTTGTTCCGCAGAACCCAGTCTGAGAACCTCTGCTTTAGGAGTACGTTTTCTTCGGCGTTTAAAGCTTGTTTCTTGGGCCTTTTAACGCTTTCGCTAAGCTATTTCTTCGTAACTACTGACCTCCGTCGCAAAACACTAACGAAAAATCTAGAATAGCTCGATAAGAACCTAGTATTCGCACGTGATACGGTCAGCGCAGCGGGCGGTTTGTTGACACACGTGAAGACCCATTTGGTTCATACTGAAACAAACTGGCTTTGTATTCGGCTGTTTTGTTTATTCGACGCATATTGTTTGGAATGACGCGTTGTACCGAAATCTGCTCATTTCGGCCTGGTGCTGGTAGCGGCCATATTGTCTCTCGGCCCACTTCGTAATGACAGAAAAAAAAACTGAGATAGTTTTGGTTTCGCCATTTGGCTCATTTTGAAAAAAAAAAATCCTTAGATTAAAATTTCACTTCTTTAGCACTGTTGGTCCCTTACAAGCTGATGCTGAAAATATAAAACTGCGTCCGTTTAAGCACTTGAAGGGATAAAGTTGGAATATCAAATTTATTGCGCAGAGAAATGTGCGAACTTCTTCTTAACTACCCCGCTTTCCGCTTAAGTGTAAACTAAAACGGCAATTTTATCAGGAATTGGCGATTTTCGCAGAATGCTACAGTCTCATTTCGTTTCTTGGAAAAAAAAACAGCGCTAAACGAAAGGACAACGAAAAAGAGTACAAAAGGACTGGCGCTGACTATCAACTGAAGGCTTTATTAGGAACAACACGCAATATATACTCCAATGACAACCAAGAACGCATGGCAACACCAAAAGCTACAATGATACATCAATCACCTGGATCATGATACTTCAGTTCACAGTCATGAACTGTTACAGAAAGGATGCTCACGCACGAGTCACTGTTTTTTTTTGTCCAGGTGATTGATGTATCATTGTAGCTTTTGGTGTTGCCATGCGTTCTTGGTTGTCATTGGAGTATATATTGCGTGTTGTTCCTAATAAAGCCTTCAGTTGATAGTCAGCGCCGGTCCTGTTGTACTCCTTTTCGTTGTCCTTTCGTTTAGCGCTGTTTTTTTCCAAGAAACATGTACCAACTAGCTCAACTCTCCGTTTTATTGAAATCTCATTTTGTTAAAAAACTTCGGATCTGTAGGAATGAGACGACAAGCTGCTTGTAACTTTTTTATTTTCTTCACTTTATTGTTTATAAATTTGGCTCTTTTATCCAGACTTTGCCTGCATGAAGCGGCGCATTATTCCTTTATATTATATTTCCTGAAGTTCGTAAAACTTCACGAAAATACGTGCGGTGATCGGCAACTGACGGCATTTGTGTTATTATCTTTGTACTTGAAAAGAAAATCTAGATTCAATAATGAATAACTTCTCAAGAGTGCTAAATTCTTGGGCGATGAATAAAATTTAATTCTGCGCAGAAATCGTGCGCTCAAAACAGTCCACCGCTTAGGTCAGCACGTCTGAAGCAATGAGCAAGGGTATCGTTATCATCAGCCTGACTACGCCCACTGCAGGGCAAAGGCCTCTCCCATTTCTCTCCAATCAACCCTGTACTTACTTTGCCAGTTGCGGCCACGTATCCCCGCAAACCTCTTAATCTCATTCGCCCACCTAACTTTCTCCGGCCTCCGGCTTGCCTTCTCTTGGAATCCACTCCGTTCCCTTCGTACTGGTTGCAAAATGCAGGTGAACGAACGAAAGTGCTAGATGTCTACCGCATTGTAGTCGCGAACACAAATCGCACGAATAGCATGGTTAAGACAGAAATCACAGCGAACAAACAAGTTGAGTGCTTGAGAGCCCGAGAGAGGGGAGGAGAGGCGGTGCATGAAGGTTTACTAGATCCTCATTGAAAACAGAAGATAATAAAAGGGAAATCATGAGATTGGAAACATGCACGTTAAGAATACATAGCACGTGGAGATGAACTCCAAAATAGGTACGCATAAAAACGAAGAAGAAGAACATAGGAAAAGAATAACGAACCTGTACGCATTCAATTATATGCAAAGGGTGGTTAAGCTACCGTATTTGGAGACACTGCGATCGTCATTCAGGAAAAAAAAATGAATGCTTAATAAGGCCTCCAGTGCCGACAGTCACGCTTTCCACAGCCTAAGCAATTTTTTCAATTGTGGCAGGTCGTTTGCCTAATCAGTGTGGCGATAATCACCGCACCTTAATCTTGGGGAAGCACCAGTTCAACTCTTCCCATGCGTGACTGAACGTGCAGCAATGCGGCGCATCTCGAAGCGTTGCGGGAAGCTGCCTTTAAAGCCTTCCTGTCGTAGTTGACGAGTGGTGAAAGGAACACACCGTTACGCATCGGAACTACACGATGGGATTTAGTGTGCACAGAGGTCTGCTGCACGGATTAGCCGCGCAGTGTAGCTTGCGAATCATTCAGTTATGCAAGTGGTTTCTTCGGTCGTGTGCCTAAGCGCTTGTTAGTGCAGGTTATTCGTGCGGGCACTGATTCTAGAGACCCATTTATTTCCCTCGAAAAGCGCCGCTAGGTGTATTACAGAAAAATAGTGAGTCGGTAAATAAGAGAATAAAAGAGAGCAATTCCTATAAAGGCAGTCAATAAGCGCGGAGATGCCTAGGAGGACGCGTTAGCTGGAAAAGCATAAAGAAAGTTGGTTCTCTAAGGTGGGCCTTAACACACTGTTTCTAAATCAGTGGACGGCGTTGAAGTAAGGCAGAGTTTAGCAAGTTGCTTTAGTCTCCGATGAGGGTAATAAATGCGTTCGAGGCTTGGATAGGTGTGCAGTTAAAGAATAATCGGGGAATACTGTAGCTGCCAAACCGCGCCAAAGAATTGTGAGAGTGAAGATAGCACTGCTTATGAAAGGGCCGTACTCCTGCAGCTGGGGCATTTTTTGGAATTTTGAGTCTTGGGATCCAAGTGTGCAAGTTTGTGTCGTAATTAAATGACGGAGTAATGAATTGATGAAATGAGGTGAGCTGGGCGGTTCGAGGCATAATTTAGAGATGTTTCTGAGCAACATGAAATTACACTGCTCTGCAGGCACTCTACGTATTGCGCGTGAATGTTTTGCGTTGTTTTCTTTTGGCAAGTGAGGGTACGCGGCAATAACTTTCCCGTAATGAGAACGCCAAGGGAACAACATTATTTATTTTATGCAGTGTTGAGCTGAGGGGATGCGTGTAGGAACGGTTCTAACGTTTCCGACTAACAAGCATGAGCGGACACATAGGAATGTCCGCCCTTGGCCGAACGTTTAGAAGTTATCCGAGGGCGAATGGAACTCTCGCTCTTCTACAATAGCAGTGTTTCGCTGATATCATACTGCACTACGCTGCGCTTTGGTAGCACTAGCAGCCGTATGGAGTGTGTCATACTCTATGACAGCATTCAACGCTTGCGAGCTCTTAACGTGTGTCGAGGCACTTCAACGGGGCTACCCGATCGCGTGGATATGTCGCCCACTGTTGTGCGACTCGCACTGACCTTATGATTCAAAGTGCTGACTGTATAGCACAAGGCTCTGCCGCCGCAGATATGTACATTTGTGTCAGTTCATAATTTTACATTTTCTTCTTTTGAGTTTGGAGGTGAAAAAGGCAGATGACGAAAAGCTAGTCTTAAGAAGCTTTCGCGGGAGCAAAAGTCTAAACTCGGTGCCCCGTGCATGAGAGGAATAAAAACGGCCACCTGCTCAGGGGTAATTGCGATCACGTCTTCGGTAAAGTTGGCCCGGGAACCTACAATTGTTAGCTGTTCCATGTTTAGTGCAATGTGCTTCCGTTGCTTCCCTTGTTAGTGCTTCATTTGTTAGTGCAACATGCATGAAAGGTTTTTTCACTGACAGCACTCTTTTCTACCTCCCTTCTTCCATCATTATTCCCCTCTTCCCTCCCCTATGCAGAGTAGCATGTCAGCGAATATTCACTCCTGCTAAAATCTCTGCTTTTCAATAAAGAGCTCTCTCTCTCTCAACCCGTTCCAGCTGGCATGTCATGGCGCAGCGCAGGCGGGTAATTTGGATCGTTAGCGTTAAAAAGAAGTAAACTCTCTCTTCTGTTTCACTTCCAGTACACCCCTTCCCTACTGCTGGGTGGCAAACTGATAATTGCGCGTTGAACCCTGCTTTCATTTCTTTCATTTATTTACCCGGTCTCTGCCTTGTCGTGAAAAGCGGACGCAGTCCTTTCATTCAAAAATCTTTATGCTAGTCGAAACTGCCTCAGAGAGACATATTGTGGATAGAAACACTACACTGGCAGAAGCACAAACAGCAGCCTTTCAAAACCGAATCAGAACGGCGAGACGACGTGCTGAAGGGATAAACAGCTACGCCGTATGTGCTATCTTCGAATTTCTCTCTAAGCGTGTCAGCGATGACGTTCTCGTCAAGGAAGCGAGAGCCGGCCGCCCCCGAACTACGCGGAAGCCTCCGCTCATTTCTCTTCCATGAATGTCCGCGATGAAAGCGCGGCGAACGAACGCCTTCGATCACGCGGCGCAATACAAGCGGCGCGCACTGTCTATGGGCGGGAGCTAATTTGTCCTCAACGGTATCTTCCTTGGCACCGGACGCCGTGGGACGCCCGCTAGCGCCATGAACGGCTCATCCCTCCCTCTTCAGCGCTCGAAGATGGCACTCGAGAAAAAAAAAAAAAAGCGTGGGGTCCGCGTGCCCACCGCTCGCGCCACGCTGGGCGCGGCCGTCCTTGGTCTCGCCGACACACGGGGGGACACCGTTAATTGACGCTCGCCGCAGCGTTTCCTCTCCTCGATAGACCTTGACATTGTTGGAAGGCCTCGCCTATTCTTGTCCCTCCGTTCCGACAGCGCAGCCTTTTTCCTCGCCGGGAAGCCCTCCGTACCCTCTAATTGCTAGCCCGGTAACGTGTGTTGCCGGTCCCGTTGTTGACGGGGGGTGGCGCGCGTCAATGCCTGCCGAACGCGTCGGGAATGGCGGTCTGCATTTGCCCTTTAGCCGCTCTGCCAGGGCAGGTGGCCGTGTAAAGAGCGTTCAGGTCCGTTCCGGCAGCCGTCGTTGCCAAGCCGGACAGGCGGGCTGTCCTGTCGGCTGTACACGCGCGAGCATTATGGTCGCTCGCGCTCACATGTTACGCCTCCGTCTAGCGGAGAACCGCATGCCGGAGATGCCGCGGGCTCCTTCCGCACATCGATTGTTGACGGTGATAAGCACATAGAAAACCGAAAGAACAGGCTGTCCGCACTTTTCGTTACTTTGTATTCACATCGCGGTGTGCGGCGAATTCAAGGACGCGCGAGAATTCTTCGTACCTCCTCTGCGAAGTCTGTTTTTGTTTACGCCTGCAGCGTTTCTTCCTTTGAAAGCATTTATGGAATGTTTCGCCGTCGGCTCGTTGGCCGCACGCATAATCTTGTTAGCCCACTTCCTGCATTTTGGCGCCCGGACCTGCTTTGATAGTATCTACAGTTTCCTCTGGCCACGGTGTCTATGGCCACTTCTCAACATTGTTTGTATGGTTTACTTGCTCAGCGGGTTTCAATTCAATTTAAGCAGCGCTATCGAGTATTGTCCTGAATCTAAATAACGTAAGCGCGCAGCGTGTTATGACAGCGTCCGGGTCAAGGGCACATTGGCCAGCGACGCGCTCCCTATGCGGTTTAATGTTTCAATGAAGCGATCTCCAGTAATGCGGAAATACAGTGATTTCGAAATAAAAATCTGCAACGCTTTCCCCACCGTTTCCTTCCTCCCCGGGCCTTTTACAACATCACACTGAAGGTGGGAATTTAGTTATATTCGTCTGGTTGCATATGTAAGCTCGCAACTTCTTTCAGTGCGAAAGCACTAGCAGTCCTGAAAAAGGCGACATTTGTCTAAAAACTCTCAGGTGCCCGCAAAAATAAAATAAATATTGCCGCAAGTGGGTTTTGAAGCCGCGTAGGCGCGAACAGATCAGCTTTGCTGGACACTGCAGGAGGCCGCTATGCCATCGCCGCAACCGATCACGCCTTATGTTAGAGTGCCATGCTTTCGCCTTGTCGATTGCACGTCGTTGTTTTCATCAATTTCCTTGCGTGCGCTGAAAGCAATATTAGCCCCCTACCCCGCAAAGCCCACAGATGGACGGGCAGCCTCCGAGACAGTCACGAAAGGAAAGGAAACGCGCATAACTGGCTCCCTGGGTCAGTGGACACATCATGCGCACTTTGGGCTAGGTGGCGGTAGTGACAGAGGGATGTGCGCTGCATGCGTTGGTAGAAACGCGGCACTCGAGCAGTAGCCCGCGCTGGCGTTCTTTGGGTGAACTGGCAACGATGATGCAAAAGTGAAAGGCTCAGTTGATTTAGAGGAGACGAGTGACGCTGTTGAGTGGTCAACTTAATCATCGCGCTTTCAGGTACGTGGCCGTGGTGTCAACATTAAATAAAACGTGCTTTTGCACAATACTCCATGCTTAGCAATGTTAAAGTGCCGGCCGAATTTTTTTCTCTCTTCCAGCTATACCACGGAGTTATATAAAGTATATACTTAGGTTTACTAACATTTGGAGCCCTTTGCCGCTATGCCTATTCTTACGCGACGTTCATTGAGTGGTTCCTGCATTTCGGCAACTTGTACCGTGGCATACACTGACGACTTGTGTACTTTTTTGCTTGTTATGCAAAGGAACATTTCGAGCTCAGCTGCCGTTCAGATGTCTTGAAAACAGCTCAGGCTGCAGTTTCACAACACAGAGCGAACGGCACGCAAGGCAAAGAAGCACACAAAAAAGTGGGTTTCCCCGGCTTTCTGCTTCCGACTTATGTGAGCCTTCGCTGATGTGTATTACCGTCATCACTGGGCAGTAATAATGGAAGCAACTTAAAGGTCCGCTCAAAAGGACATTTGCCTTTAATTTAGAATCCAGTGTGTAGGGAGTAATTCTTTGCGACCATGCACCGAAGCGCAGCCGCATGGCTACAAAGGAAAGCAGCTTCGAGAGAAACTTCGTAGTTGAACAAAAATTCTCTAGGTCCCGGGTTTGACACCCTGACCAGTACGAATTTTTCGCTTTCGCCCTACCCTAACCGAGCCGTCCCGGTTAGCTCAGTTTGTAGAGCGACTGGCGATCGCTGCGGTGAGACGATGGTCCCGGGTTGGAAACCCTGAAAAGGACGAATTTTTCTTCAACTACGAAGTTTTTTTTTGTGGAAGCTATGCTATAGCATTCCTTTGAATGGTGATCAGCAATCGTTACATTTTTTACAAATCTACTCCACCTTTCGCGATTCCACTAAACGCTGGACTAACCCGTAGGGAAGTTAAAGAATACCCGGGTAGCTTAATAGTCTGCGGTGACAGAGAGTGTTCGTCATATTCGCTGACAGCGCTCTTAGTGGTTACGGGCAGGCGTGGACAACAAAACAGCAGTGAGTGATGCTTTTGAGGTGCGGTGGAGTTTATTCCGGTCAAGATAATTATGACAAGGTTGTGTCTGGGCCCCAGGTGTTTCCTGCATGTTTTTCTGCACACTAAGCATCAGAAGTTGAGTTCAAGCCTACCTGCAGGAGGAAGTTGAGGTAAATTTCCTGCGTTATTGGAATTATTTGTGCTGCCGAATCGGCGTGCTGCGTTCAAGGTTTAAGTGAGGGTTTTCTTTTCTTTCACCCTTACGGGGCGCTAAATCACGAAGCGCTGTTTATAGGCATCGCAATAAACTGGCCATCATCACGCGTATCAATGTGCGGCACACTGGTGCGCAATTCAAGGCCTCGCCTACCAACGCGGCTGATTGACATTAAGCCATTCCCAGAAGAACCGCCGTGGGCGTCGCCACATTAGGCGTGACATGTTAGGTCAGGTGCAGTAGCGCGGGCAGCGCGATGATCTGTGCTTCTACGGTGGTCACTTGCGTGATGTGTGCCCCACCCATGGCGCTTTGTCTCGCCGAGACTATTAAGCGCGCCTTGGCATCATTGGAGACTGAGTCATTGGCGACCGCTGCCGTCCGCTGCCAACTTCACTGGGTTGCGCGCAGCCAGCGGCGACCAGTCAAGGCCTCTCGGCTGGTCCCCGGAGTGGAGCCCTCCTGTCGCCGGGCGTGGCCCCAGGCATTGGCAGGACATCGGAGCTCGGCCCGCGTGCGCCTTTAATTGGCTCAGCGCGGCCGGTGGTGCAGGCCGGATCTGTCGCGAACGCTGCGCGACGGAGCGTGAACCAGGAGATGATACGAATAGGTACAAGAAGGATGCGAGGAATAAAAAATTACCGACGATTACGTTACTTCCTAATGCGAAATTTGAGCGCAGCAAATAAGCTGTTTCACCTTTTCGATAGATTGAGGCAAAGAAATCGAGCAACACATGTATGCGCTATCGCACAATTTTTTTTTTTATTTTTCACACGTATTCCTTTAACAAAGACTCCACTAACAGCTCTTGACAGTCATGAAGGAAGCTTTGTGGTCGGAGAAATAGACTGATATATGTTCGACTTGGTACACCAATGCTTGATTCTCAAAGACGAGATCTATACAAGTGCCTCGCGAGGTTGTCACAGCCGTGGGACGCGTTACGAGCGAGAGGAACGGGATGTTCTCCCGCATAAGTGTTAGGAAATTGCTGTTTGTCTTTATGTCAACATTAAAGTCCCCCACTACTAACATCGGTGTGGATCGATGGACGGTTAATGCGAGTTGCAGGAAGTGCACGACGTCTTTCGTGAGTGCGGTAGGGGCGAAGTAGGCAGCTACTACCAGCAAGCCGTTGGGCAACTTTGCGGCGCACAGTTCGCCAACTTCATGTGACGTGCCAAACATTTCGACTGGTATTGCAGAGAGACCTGTGCGCAAGTAGATAGCGACTCCCGCCGCTCTGTTGTGGTCTCTGCGAGCACCACAGCAGTATAGGAAATCTATGATTTCGAGAGGCTCTTCGGGATCCATCCAGGTTTCAGCAAAGCAAAGTACAGAGGAATGGCGCAGAATGTGATCGTGGTGTACGTCCTTGGCATGTGCGGCAAGGGAGCGTACGTTAAGAATGTGGTTGTGAATGATGAATGAAGTGCTGCCAGCGAATGACGCGTCCATTGGCTGTCTGCGTGTGTTACTCATGTGTGGTTAACATGTTAAGCTTCGCCTGTAAGAGTGGAACGCGACAGCCTCTTGCAACGCTGCCAGGGAGTCCACAGAACGCCATCGCCAATTCGGCTGTACGCCTTGCTGGACGGTAAATTTATTTTTTGAGGAAAGGAAATGTATCTCTCTCGCATATCTGGGTGGACACCTGCACCTCGCCGTAAGGGAAAGGGGGAAGATGGGAGTGAACGAAGACGCCGTATTAGCTAGACGCGCCTTTGTTCATTCCAAACCATTCAGCTGGCATTACGGAGTGGCTAGCGTGCTCGTATCGCACTCCGGAGACCCTGGTTCGATCCCCCAACTCGACCAATTTCGTTCTCGGTTTTATTGATTTATGCGGTCTCACTAGAAAGGTTAATTAGGCTATTTCATATTTATATTATTGTATTTCTATCCATCGTGTTCTGTCATTAACCTGTCAATTGTTGGAACTGTCTAGGATGTTCGACACAACGTATATGAAACGAGCAACGTCTTACTGAGTGGGGAAGTGCGTGATGGTGGAGGGAACGCGGCTTCGTACTTATCTGTTTTTTTCAGCAGCCTCTGCTTCCGCGGGCGCTGTTGTCGCTGCGGCGCGCGTCTTTCTTTTCTTTTCTTCTGACCTCTTCATTCTCGTCTATATTAATTAGGCTAATTTATTACTTAAGCAATTAACTAAACTCAGTCCAACTTAGTTGCAGCATCACTATACGATCCCTTTGATTGGTTGCATGGTTACTAGCCAAAGTACAATTGGCCCCATTTGAAATTCGCGCACTGTGACGTCACGAGCATTTCGACCAATTGAAAAGCGTGACATTGGGGGCGGAGCTGGTTACGAGGCCGACGCCGACGCCGACGCGAAACCCAGGAACGGACGCCAAAGAGCTGCGCTCTAAAAAGTTCTATCAACCTCCTGTTGCCGTGCTGATAAAATCGAGCGCTCGCAATGTTGGCGCCGAGAGCCCCCGGCCCGTGCGTCACTTCTGAGTAACTCTCTCGGCAGTTTGACGGCGAAAGCAGAAGCGAGTTGTCGCGCGATCTGCCCGAGTGCAGAGTGGAGGCAGCCGGCCATTAAGGCAATCCCTGCGAGCAGATCGCGTGATGATTCCTCTGCTCGAAGGAAAGGGAAGTTGCCCATCTGGCGCGTGTGCATTCTAATGTCCTTGGTGGGAAGATTAACGAGGAAACCAACCCTCATGCAGATTTCTCTTTTTCCTGTCACCAAGCCACGAGTTTGCTCGATACGCCTTCGAGAGCGTCTGCAATGGTTATGCTAGCATTGTTACTGAAGGAAAGCTTCTGCTTAAACTGTTCTTTGCGTACAGGCGGCTCATGAAAATTGTGGAGCGAAAGTGTTGCGTACCAGTCGAGATTCTGTTTGACCATTTTCTACTAGCGGCTATCCTCTGCCAGCAGAGGAGAGGGAAAAATTCATTTCTCATATAGTTTCTCTCTGTTGCTGCTCTCTTTCTTTCGCATTCACTGTCCTTTTACTCACGCTAGTCGCAGCTCAGTTGCTTCAGGCTTCAGTGGCAGACGCCGCGGCTAGGAACACCTTTTCTTCCATTGCAATTTTAATAAGGAGCTACTAGTAATGATATTTCAAGTTGTTCGTTTCGACCTGTGTCTCTCCGGTGTGGCGACAGCGCCGGAAGGCTTCGCAAGAGCAGCGGGCCACGCAACGACGCGTGGTGTACACCACAGTTTGCTCCTGGCAGTACAGATGAAAGCAGCGCGATTCCTGCCGAACTAAACTTGGGATGTCCATGGCAAAAGTTAGCCTGTTTGTCAGCACAACAACCCAATTGCCGTCATGTTTTCTTTGCTTATTTTACAAGGAGGAGAGAAAACCTCCTGAACCTCCTTTAACACCAATCTAGTTATGCCGCATCACAAGGAAGCGCAGCTGTGAAGTACCCTTTTCGGGCGGCGAGGTTTCGGTCAATCGAGGAAGCACGCCTTATGAGCTGAGCTACCCGCCGCGGTAGCTCTGTGGTTACGGCGCGGGGCTACTGAGCCCAAGGACCCGTGTTCGAACCCAACCGCGGAGGTCGCGCTTCGATGGACATGAAATGGGGAAGGCGCATTTGGCTGTGTCATCTGAGCGAACGGCAAATAACCCCAGGCGGTCAAAATTATTTCGGAGCCCTTCACTGCGCCGGCTGTTTCACACCACTTGTTGTTGGGCTAGTTGGTAATGCATACTTCTGAAGGAACCAGCGCACAAAACACAACGGACAAGAAAAATGCGGAACACGACGGACAGGAGCGCTGAACTTACAACTTTATTTCGGAAGTATAGATGCAGCGTATATATACAGCCATGTCAGGGGGCGTACCACATAAGGAAAGCAAGAACAAGTGGAATCTACAAGGTCATGAAGAGACAAGCGGCACAAGCAAACCAAAGATCTTAACTAATATAACACGTGAAGGGGAGAAGTTTCAATGGAGGCAAGAAAAACAACAGGGAAAAAACAGGGAAAAAAACGCCAGGCCTCGTGAAGATGAAAATTGATACTGATAACAAAAACCGATAAAAACAAAAGGTAAAAACCAATAAAAGCGATAAGAGCGATAAAGTTAACACGGCAATGGAAATGAAAAAGATAAGATCCCATACAACACCAAACATCCTGAGGACGTCCTCAAATGGTCCAAACGTCCTCAAGGCTTCTAAAACATCCTCAATATGTCCTCATAATGTCCTAGGTTGGATTGTCCTGGAAACGTCCTCAGAACGATGTCCTCAGGTCATACAGGTGGGTTCGTGGTCCTCGAAATGTCCTCTCGAGGACATATCTGCGAACACGCATGCATGAAAATCACCAGCAAAATAATGCATGTAATTTGCATTCTAATATATAGCTCTATGCTGTCCTAGTTTTCCAGATGCATCACTGTGTGGCGCTAGTCTTTAGTCTGAACAGTTTCTCTCCCTTTGACAACCTCATGTAGAAAAGGTTTGTTTGGTTAACGACAGCAAGCCTAGTCCGCAAATTTCTGCGCGTGGAAACGAGAGTAACCGCATTCATGCAGGCTTTTTAATGTAAATACGTTCTACTTGAACAATGAGCATGCTTGCTGCGCACGAAGTGCAAACGACACAGACAAAAAAGTTTGGGCCGCTCCGATTCGGGCACGGGTAATGCAACGTCGTACAACCCGCATCGCTGCTGGTCGATGCCCTGTGAAAATCTATGAGTTTTGGTGTCTCGCAGTTACGAATGCCGTTCTTTTATGCGATGATGTTATCGTGCTTATCATTTCTGCTAATCGTTTCCAGCCCTCCATGATGTAAACAGTGCCGCTAGCCATGCCGCTAGCTTTTCCTTTGGCGAAAGAGCCCGAGCCACAGGCTTGAATTTTGGTGTGCCTGGGGCCATCTGTGTGTTGCTTGTAGACAAAATTCGATAAATAGTTTGCATTTTCGCAATAAAAAATTGTTTTTTTATAAAATCAATCGTTCCGTACCTCATAAAATCGCATGCCGACCGCAAAGTCATCATCATCATTATTGTGTGCGGCCAATTTGAATTCAAGCCAAGCCTAAGCCTGCATCCACAACATCGACTCAATTCTAGTACACTATACTCACGCAAGACGCAAGTGACTCGCACGTGCGCGTTTTGGTGCGCAAATCATGGATACACGCAAAGAAAAGTGAGTGATGCCTTTGTATATTTTCACGATGTGTGCCGGTAGTCATGCGCGGCAATTTTGCCGCACAAGGAAACGAAGCGTTGACGCTAGCCTGTGCTCGCTGCGTGTGCTGAAGCTGATCCAGATCAATTGCCAAAACAGTGTAAGCAAACATTCTTTGCCAGACAGGACGTGTTGAGGCCTCGTTTCAGAAGCGAAGGCATTGAACCTGGGGCAGTATTGATTTTGTAGATGCAAGCGCTGATTGCAGTCAAGATCATTTTTCAGAAGTACTTGTATTTGGGCGTGTTGGTTCATAACTTTTCAGGAGGACACAGGGGCGCAATAAAAGACACGGACATAGAAGTAGACAGGGACGAGCGCTTTTTTCACTTGGTTCCATAGTTCGGACCGGAGGATCTTGCATACTCTTTTGGCGTGGCCAAAGGACGGTTTGAAAAGACCGAACAGGCCAGTGACCTCACTTGGTATGAGGCCTTTTCGCTCGCTCGTCCCTGTCTACTTCTATGTCCGTGTCTTTTATTGCGCCCCTGTGTCCTCCTGAAAAGACCATTTTTCTCAGGTTGATGGCTAGGTTGGTTCTGAAGTGGATCACGAACGCGATGACGAGGGCATAGCGACTTTTCGACGTAAGCTTCAAATGTGGCAGTAGAATCTGGGTCGTCGCATGCCGCTGCCACGTCGCTTTTGAAAGTGCTCCGCAGCCACAGGTGTTTTTCTTCACTTCCTTCATCGGCGAGAGCTTAGCGGTTTAGCTAAGCTCTCCGACTCTAAACTCCGAACTCTCTCCGAGCTCTCTAAACTCCGAAAAAGTCGAGTGACCTTTCCGAAATGTCGGGAGAACAGTACCATCGTTTAGGTGTAGAAGCAGGGATACATATTGCAGTGATTAACTTTTATGGCAGTTGCTCATGCTGAAGGGCAGTGTTGCACTGTAAGTTGTAACTTGTATGTTCAAATATTACAAGTCATATTTACAGCACATTATTGTACTAGTAGCAGTAAGAACTTTTTGCTTCCGTGCTTGAATGCTTGAACTGAATTACACAATCAACTGCTGACTTTCCATTTATATTTCTTTAGGCAGCACAGAAGACGGCAGCTCAGAAGAGACGTAAAAAGACCGACACAGCGCACAGGGATGGCGGCAAACAGCAGTGAAGCAACTGAAGAGCTCAGCAAATAAATGTTCTTCATGAATTTTTCGCATTTTTTTCATGCAGCTTGACCAGCTATAACCTCCTCAGAATGTACTCAAAACATCATATAATACCCTTCTGAGGCTGTTCTGAGGATGTCCTGAGGCCGGACATGAGGACCTTTTCAGTACATTTTGAGGATCATTTGAGGACATCCTGAGGATAAAGAATGTCCTCAGAAAAATATCCTCAGTATGTCCTCAGGATACTTCAGTGTTGTCTGGGATGCCAACAAGTAACAAGGCAAAAATACTAACAGCTAAAATTAAGAAAACCTCGCGGAAAAACTAACAGCTAAAAAGTAAAACCCACAGAAACATAAGGTTAAGTCTTGTGTATCAAATAGCGGAAAGAAAGTTGGCAGGAAAAAAGACGGTTGCGTAAGGTGGGATAGTTAAAATGTTAGTGCCTCGAGTTTTGTGCCAGATAGGCGAGTTCTTTCTCAGATAGCGACACTGAAGGCTTGCTAATGCACTTTTCTTTTAACGCAGCTATTGTAATTGCCTCAACTATTTCACGGGGCCTCGTGCTTCTGATTGTGGCTATTACCCGAGTTTTTTTCAAAGTGCTGCAAACAACCTGTTTCTACATCTTTGCAATCCCGACAATGGATACGGATGTGGCGGCACTTTTGGGCATTTGCGTTATAATCATGTTCTTCTAGTCTTTCATTAAAGCAACGCCCTGCCTGTCCAATATACTGCTTCCCACAGGACAAATGGATGGAATAGACATCTGAATCAGTACATTGCACAAAATTCTTCTGGTGCCTGATATTGCATATACTCTCTTTTTTGCGAGTATCATTGACCTTTCTGCAAAGCTGGGAAAGTCGCTTTGGGGCTCCAAAGAAGACTTCAACTCCAACACGTTTCCCTATTTTCTTCATGTTGGGCGAAATGCGATGCAAGTTGGGCATAACAGCGACCTTTTTTCTATTGGCGTTGTTTTTTCTACGAGGCCTGTTGTTTATTCTTGCCTTTGAAACTTCTCCCCTTCACGTGTTATATTAGTTAAGATCTTTGGTTTGATTCTGCCGCTTGTCTGTGTAATAAAGTTGTTTCCATCCTTCTTCATGATTTTGTAGATTCGGATCCACTTGTTCTTGCTTTCCTTGTGTGGTACGCCCCCCTGACATGGCTGTATACATACGTTGCATCTGTACTTCCGAAATAAAGTTGTAAGTTCAGCGCTCCTGTCCGTCGTGTTCCGCCTTTTTCTTGTCCGTTGTGTTTTGTGCGCTGGTTCCTTCAGAAGTATGTTTCACACCCTCTTTCATCCCTTCTTTAACGGCGCGGTTGAGGCGTCCACCGAAAAGTGATTCAATTAGCACGTCTTCCCTTTCCTCAAAAGCACTTTTGAGTCATTAAGCCACGTCTCGTGCTCGTGAAGAGGGCCATGGTAAAAAGTCAAGTTGCGTCATGCACTCACTACGCCTCTGGATACGTAGAGGTGCGTTTCCAGGGACGTTTCGCATTTTGACTTAAAGCCAACGGCCGTATCTTGCAAAACTCAATTTGTGGAGGTACCATTTCTATTAACTTAGTCGGTATACTTCCGCATGCTCGGATAAAAAAAAGCAAGGACAACGTGGCGTTGGAAAGCGAATGCGTGCTGAATGCACAAGCCGCAGCTATAGCGTCGGTACACAAAACGAAAAGTTTTTTTTCTTTGCGGATTTCTGTGCTAGTGTGATGAGAATGAACAGCTGAACCAAATATGCCCCTATCACAGGCACCGATGTAGAGACATCCTACGTTAAATGTAGGTAGTTAAATTTAGGTAGGGCACCTCTAAAACATAGTGCCTGCGTAAATTGGAGGATTCTTACTAAACGCCTCCTCAGTACTTTTAACAGTGGCGGAAAATTGCCGTAAAGATGATAAAAGTGGTGCAGTTGTAGTTGTTCAAATATAGGAATTGGCATAAATGAAATGAAAATAAGGGTCATAGTCTATGCCAGGTCATAGTTTTCAGAGGAAACAATGTACCGCATACGTTGAGGGTTTATTTTTTTTTTTAACACAACGTTGTAGGAGACATCAGGATTTGAAGGTGCTTATGATTACATATAACTGTAATACTTTCGGTGAATATAGAAAACGCAGCATCGACCGAGGGAATACAATTGCTAAAAAAAACGATGGTCGATTTGCGTAGTTATGCCAAATGCGAATTTCGTGCGCTACGAATTCAGTTTTCCCTTCGGGTGCTGTGTTCAGATCAAGTGTTCACGGATGGCAGCTGTTCGGATAGCGACAATGGGTTAATGTCTATAGATGGGGAATCGGTCATTCTCTCCATTCATAGGTCCTGCTAGTCTTCCTACCACACCTGGCACAGTGGTGCAGCGGCCAAGCGATGCCCCACCTGCCCTTCTGGGGCAGTTGCTGCAGTCGTGTGCCGTCCTTATTTGGGTTCGACCAAGGTTGCGCTTCCCGAGCTGCCTCTCGTGATTAAACAAGCTCCCTCCTGACAAGATGTGCAGAGAGAGAGACTTTAATGAACAAAGGAGAGGTCTGCCTGGTTATGGGCCTGGCATGCTACTCCAGATGAAGGTGAAAGAAGAGGTTGAAAAAGAGAGTAAAAGGAAAAAAATAAAAGTAACATCAACCATACTCAACACTCATGCACTCACAAACACACATTATTATCAAAATATGTCCGTCTCCCTTAAATAAACTGAGAATGCTTTTGTCCCTCGCTCAGCCGAAGTCGCATCAGTCCAGGGTCCAAGGATGTGTTGCAGGTGCACGGGGCCGTCCTGACGAAGTCCTAAAGCACTTAACAGTGCCTTGCGATGGGTATTAAAGATTTGGCAACGGCAGATCAAGTAATGAAGATCCTCGCGCTAGCTAGCTACGTATATGCCTATATATACATACCTGGGCAGGTTGCCCATCACCTGGTGGGCAGGTGAGCAGCCGGCCACAAAACCGGCTTGAGAGAAACAGACAAACACAAAGGCTAAATGCGGGGAATGGCCTGGAAAAACAGCATTTCGCTAACGGACACTGAATAAGAACAAGGAATCAGACAGGGCGCTTAGACTCACAGCTAAGTTTTATTATGAATCAGAGTGTAATGTACAAAATAAAAATAAAAAAACATTAGGGGGCGATTAATTGAATTGATGCAGAGGAAACGCGACAGCCTTCTTCTTTCACTGACCAATCTCTTCCAATTATGATTCTCTTAGAATTATGAGTCCACTGTATTTCACTCCCCAATCTGTTCCAACCTGATTCTGTTTCGTTCCCGAACACGCAACTATGCAAAACGCGTCACACTGTCAGATCGCTGCGAGTCCTCATACCAGTAACAACGCAGTGGCGCAGCGGTTAGGCGATGCTCCACTGCATTTCCAGGTGGTTCTTACAAACACAGCCGCTGGTGAGGCTTGCGAGACTCAGGTTGCTCTTCTCGAGGAATGCGCGATGGAATAGCTCCCTCAAGCCTTATACCTTTGTTCGCACGCAGTTCTTCGGGAGGCTGTACACTTTGCTCTTAGGCCTGCTGCTGCATGGGCCATTTTCTTGCAATTTCTGTTTTAGAGCGCAGCACTTAGGCGCCTGTTCCTGCGTTTCGCGGCGTCGCCGTCTCCGTTGCCGTTGCCGTTGCCGTTGCCGTCGCCGTTGTCCCTTGCAACCAGCAGTGGACACCCTTTGAGCTGCGAAAGCAATGGAGCGGGAGCGCGCCAGTGGGGGGCGCAGCTGTGCATAGCAACCGTGACGTCATGCAGTAGCGGTAGAACGAGCGCGCGCTCCTACACCGCCGCTCCTTCGACAGACGTCTCGTTGCAGTTGAGTGAGTGAGACGCATATGGCTCCGAAGCGGCCCAGTGATTCCGAGCCAAGCGGTTACACCTCAATCGTGCTTTAAGCTACGTGGTGGTAGTGACAGATGTGCGCTGCATGCTTTGGCATTGACAACGTTGTGCCAGAAACGCTGCCAGCTGCCAGGGTGGCAGAGTGGGTGGGGACTTTATATAAAGACAAGCGGGAATTTCTTACCACTTATGAGGCAGATGTGGTGGTGGTGAAGTTAATCAAACAGAGCTTGAGGGTAAAAAAAAAACAAAAAAAACCCTGCTGCATGGTCGGTATCCTTAGTCCGGGACACCGCATGACGAGGCCCCGTCTCGCACCCGCTTGACCAGAGCCCTTTGGGACTCCAGTGTGGAGCAGTTGAGGAGGGCAGTCTCCCATGCCTCTCGGGTGGGGGTGGGGGAGGGGGGAAGGTGAGGATTCTGAGTACATGCCCACACCATGTGAAAGATATCGCAGATCTCTCCACAGTGCGGGCAGCGCCCATCTGTGTTCGGATCGAAGTGTTTTGCTATTGCAGGACAGAGAAGGGTTCCTGTCTGCAGGCGCCGCAGAGTTCGCTCCTCCGCCTTACTCAGCCCCTTGGCGGGTGCCGGGTAGAGACGGTGGCTGTCGCAATAATAAATTAGGATTTCGCGGAACCGCAGAAGCGGTTTATGAGCTTCTGAGCCATGAGAGCTAGGATGAGGAGCCCGGTGTGTGAGCGCTCGGGCGGCCGCATCAGCGGCCTCAATGCCTCGTAGACCCTGGTGGCCAGGAGCCCAGATCACTTTTGTGCGAGTTGGATCGGCGAGAGCGCGTCTTAGAATTTGCGAGGCAAGAGGTGATATTTCGCCTGCAAGATAATGTTCACAGGCCCGGCGAGAGTCTGTGATTACCGTTTTCGATTTTGGATCGGCGGCAGCGAGAGCTATTGCGACTTCCTCCGCTCGTGTTGAATTTGGGGCCCGAAAAGATAGCCCATCGACATTCATTCCCTGGTGGACTACGGCAGCCGTGAAGAATCCCGCGGGCGACGGCCCTGTGATGTCCACGTAATAGACGCCCTCTTTATAGCCATATTGCCTCTCAAGCGTGCGAACCCGCGCTTGTCGTCTGCCTTCGTGTGAAGCCATGTCCATGTTACGCGGGAGCGGAGCGACCAAGAGCATGTGGCGCCACAGCACCAGGATGTTCTCCGTCCCCTCTGATATGCATGTGTGTTGGATGTGTAAGCGGTTTAGCAGGCGGCGCCCAGGCACCGTCTGCAATAGCCGCGTATATTGGTTCACGAGGTGGGCCTCCCGCAACTCCTGATAGGAGTTTACCACTCCCAACGCCTTCAGTTTGGCGTTGGAGGTAGCCACCGGGAGGTCCAGTGCTCGCTTTGTTGCCTTCCTGATGATGGCGTCAATGCGCTCGTCTTGTTGTTTGGTGGTGGTGCGGCACGGCGTAGAGGATCCGGCTGGTCACGAAGGCATAGGTGAGCCGTAGCGCGTCCCTGCCCCGCAGACCACCCCGCTTGTTGGAAACACGGCGGATCATGCGCCCTACCTGTTCACCTATGCTCTTGAGTTTCGCTATAGTAGAGTCCGGCCTAAGTTTGTGATTGATGAACAGACCCAGGATCCGGAGCTCCGCCACTTCTCTGATGGGACCGGCCGACATAGATATGTGTAGAGACGTGTTGTCTTTGTGGTTTGTCCTGACGTGTAGAAGCTCTGATTTGGCGGGAGCACATTGGAGACCACAGTCGGCAGCATATGCTTCGACTATGGAGGCGCGGCCTGCTGAAGGCGGTCCTCCATCTCCCCAAGGCTCCCCTCGGTGGTCCAGATTGTAATGTCGTCTGCGTAGAGTGCGTGTTTTATGCCATCCACCTGAGCCAGTCGGCCGGGCAGGTGCATCATGGCGATGTTGAAAAGGAGCGGCGATAACACCGCCCCCTGTGGTGTACCTCGTGTACCCATAGAGTACGGGCCGTATTCCTCGTCCTCGATCCGGAGGAGTGCCTGACGCGCAGAGAGGAAGTCTCTGACATAGGCGAAGACCTTCGCCCCGCAGTTAGTGGTGTTCAAGTTAGAGAGTATGGTGCCATGTTTAACATTGTCAAAGGCCCCTTAAGATCGAGGGCGAGAATGGCCTTGTCGTTTTGTTGCATGGCTGTGGGTCGTATTATGTCCCTCTGTAGTTGGAGTAGGACATCCTGTGCAGACATGTGCGGGCGGAACCCGAACATAGTGTCTGCAAAGAGGCCCTTACCCTCCATGTATGGAGAGAGGCGATCCCGAACCATCGTCTCCATGAGTTTTCCCACACACGAGGTTAATGAGATGGGTCTCAAGTTGTCCGTAGTCACGCCTTTACCTGCTTTGGGGATGAACGTTACAAGCGATGTTTTCCATTCGAGCGGGAGCGGACACCCATCCCAGATCTGATTTATGTATTGTAGCAAATGGAGGTATGCAGAGTCGGAGAGGTTCGCCAACAGTTTCACTGTTATGCGATCCCGACCCGGTGCCCCACCTCGGCGCATTTTAGCCAGGGCCGCCTTAAGGTCATGCAACTCAAAAGGGGCGTCTAAATCCTGATTTGGCTTGCCGGAGTACGTGTACTCGGGCCCAACCGGGTCATTTGTGCGGCAGAGATACCTGTCGCACAAAGTGTCCGCAAGTTGCGCCGTACTCGTACCTTGGTACCCGTGCAGAGCCCGCCGGAGCTGTTTTTGCGTCTCCCCTTTCGTTTGAGAATGGTCGATGAGGCTGCGCAAGAGACGCCAAGTCCCCTTCGAGCTCATCTGACGCGCTGCCGAGTTGCAGCGTTCTATCCAATTGGTGTCTGTGAGCTGGGCGGCATATGCCGCAGCCTGCTCCGTAAGTTGTGCAATGCGAGCTCTAAGCTTACGATTCGTCTTCTGTTTCTTCCATCGTTTTGTTAAGCTCCGGCGCGCCTCCCACAGATGCAGGAGGTGATTGTCCACTGCGGGGATCTCGTCGGTGGTGTGAAGTGTTTGCGTGTGTTGATTCTGTATGTTGGTGACCTGTGTTGCCCACTCCGCATAGCCATCGGAGAATAGTACCGGAGGGACGTCCTGAGTTCGAAATTGGTGCCAATTGGTTATTTTCGCCTGGCCCCATTTTTTACGGGCTGCTTTCGCCAAAAGCGTGATGCGGAGAAGGCAGTGGTCGCTGCCCAGGGTATGCGGCAGAACATGCCGTTGCTGTGGCTCGTAACGGCTCCCACAGCTGTGACAACCTCGCGAAATACTTGCGCAGACCTCGTCTTTGACAACCAGGCACTGGCGCAGCAAGTCGAGCATATATCCATCTATTTACCCGTCCACAAAGCTTCCTTCATGACAATCAAGAACTGTTCGTGGAGTGTTTCTTGAGGAAGGAGTATGTGTGAAAAATAACAAGTTGTTTGTAATTGTACATAAATTGTCTTGCTCAAATTCTTTGCCTCAATCTATGGAAAAGCTGGAACAGCTGATGAGCTGCGCTCAAATTTCGCATTAACGTAATCGTCGGCAATTTTTTTGCTTAGTCATTCTTCGTCCGATGGCTTTCTCCTTTCCCCTAGAGGTGGTGAGAGAAAGGGGGAGAGATGGACCTTTCACAGATGCAGAGAGGTAAAGTCCCCTCAACACCATCTAGAAGGTGGAGCCCTTCACTGAGACGTCGACGCCGACACAGCCGACGGCGGCAGACAGTTTTAGCCTTCATGACCCTTCCAATGCTATCTCTTAAAAAGAAGCATGCGCAGAAGACGTGCACGTCCTAGGTTAAATTCATTTCGGTCAAGGAGGGAGTTGGGTAAACATTTGTCTAAGACATTTTGAAGCTCCGTCCTCCACTCCGTATTCGCAAGTTGCTGCGCATCACAGGGAATCCTAAATACAGGGTGTCGACTTTTTTTTGCTAAAAATAGCTTTTTGCACTGCCACAAGCCCATTTTCACTCGGGAGTTGATGGAGACGTATATCATCAAAAAAATTACAGCCGATTTAGCTTACTTGGCCAAATGTGAAGTATTAGTACGTCGCGTCTCATTTCCCTTTCGTTTCGAGGTTAGGGTTTCAAGGTCAGGCTTCACGCAAAGATCGGCAAAATTTGTTATTGTGGGCCACAGTGGTAGCGCACTTAAAATTTTCAGACCGCTGCATCTTCAGAGGGCACTGTGATAGCGGTGCGCTCGGGTCCATTGCGCACAGAAGGAAGTTGGTGAAGACAGCGACATATGCAACGCACAGCGCGAGAGAGTGGCAGTTAAACACGAGGGCTGATCGGTAGTGCTCTCGTGCAGTGGCCAACGAAGCTGATCTGTTCGCGCCGCCCAGGGTTCGAAACTTAGGCGCGGCACAGTCGCGGCCATTTCTGCAGGACTACCTGGCTTCAGACCCTCAAACAGACTACGGGTTTTTTCGAGATTTGAAGCCTATGTGCTAGGGCATTAAAAAAAAGTTGGCAGTGGCTTAGCTCTGCTATGCAGGATATACTAGCGCGAGGTGAGGGCGAGGTGTCCACATCTTGGTGGACACCTGAACCAGAGGGAGGCCCATAACTGCCGTCTTGGAACGGTGAACACCTCGACCATGCTTTAACGTAAGTTGCAGTAGTGACAGGTGTGCTGCATGCGTTGGCATTGACAACATTGTGCCAGAAAAGCGACGCTGAAGCCATAGGCCGTCGGCGTTCATTGTGTTCATTGGTGTTGGCGTTGTCAACGTTTTACACTCCGATCATTTTAAGGAAAAGAAGGCAAGCAAGCGCGGCGAGGCACGCCAGCTGTGCGCAGTGACGTCACTTGCTCCTCGCGCATGCGCAGCACGGCTCTCCAGGAGCCACGCGAATTCGCTCAACCTCGGCCAGTGTAGCTCAGGCTACAAACAAGGCAACGGATGTGTGAGCCAGTCATCCTTATTGCTTCCTGATTGCTAGGTTCGATTTCCGGATGCCACGTGAAATTGTGACGGCAGCGCTAATATGCACATTGATGCCTCGCGTTTTCTCGTCGCACAAATTGGCGAAAATTGGGCATACTAAATACGAGGTGTTTTTAAAAGCCACAGCATGGCTACATTCAAAAGCTTGAAGCATTTATTTTGTTTACTGCGGTTGCCTGCATCTATTATGCTAACAGCCACAAAGTCAGGGATATGGGAAGGAAGCCGTAGAGCACTGCTGAAAGAAGAGAAAATGAGCTTTGCAAACAACTGTAGGTTGAGGGAGGGTGCATCATAGATGGGATGCTTGGGTCATGACGCCGCCGACACATATATCCTAACGCCAGTCCTTCATGGGATGCGTTGATTTAATTTTTGTATGAGCTTTCTCCTTGAAATAGTCTTTTACATATCTCCGGCGTGATTCAGGCTACATCGGCAGGCGCAGCTGTCAGTGCACGCGCCACTGTCATCATCATCAGCCCGAATACGCCCACTGCAGGGCAAAGGCCTCTACCATGTCTCTCCATTTAACTCTGTCCTTTGCCAGTGGTGGCCACCCTATCCACACAAACTTCTTAGTTTCATCTACCCACCCAACTTTCTGGTGCCCCCTGCTACGCTTGCCTTCTCTTGCAATCCACTCCGTTACCCTTAAGGACCAGCGGTTATCTTGCCTTCACATTACATGCCCAGTCCAAGCCCATTTCTTCCTCTTGATTTCGACAAGAATATCATTAACCAGCGTTTCTTCCCTCACCCACTCCGCCTGCTTCCTAATGTTACACCTATAGTTTTTCTTTTCATAGCTCGTTGCGTCGCCCTTAATTTAATCTGAACCCTTTTCGTTAGCCTCCACTTTTCTGCCTCATAGGTGAGTACTGGTAAGACACAGTGTTGTATACTTTTCTCTTGAGGGAAACTGGTAAACTGCCGTTCATGAACTGAGAGAACCTGCTATATGCGCTGCACCCCATTTTTATCTCATTTCACTCTCATGATCCGGATCTAGACATATTCACTTATTACTTCTATCCCCTCGCTACCAATTGTAAGCTGCTGTTCTCTTGCTAGACTGTTGAACCTTGCTTTGGTTTTCTGCGTGCTAATTTTTAGACCCACCGTTCTGCTCTGCCTAACTCATTGATCATGCTTTGCTGTTCATGTCCTGAGTGAGCAATGTCATCAGCGAATTGCTGCTAGATTACTTAGGTATTCTTCATTAACTCTTATCCCCAACTGTTCCCAATTCAGGCCTCTGAACACCTCTTGTAAACAGGCGGCGGCGAATAGCATTGGCAGGATCGTGTCTCCCTGACTGATACCCTTCCTTATTGGAATTTTATTGCTCAACTTATGGAGGCCTATGGTAGCTGTGCAGTCGTTATAGATATCTTCCAATATAACACTCTTTACATAACACTCTTCTACATCCTTATTCCGCAATGCTTGCATCACAGCTGAGGTTTCCACTGAGTCAAATGCTTTCTCGTATTCAATGAAAGCTATATATGGGGGTCGGTTATATTCTGGGCATTTCTCTATCACCTGATTAATAGTGTGAATATGCCACTGTAGTGTATTCGCACCTGAGCTACTGAACCATTTCCGGTGTTTGAGCCAATCGGCGACTTCGTGTAGTCCAGAGAGAGGAGAGGGAGACTTTAATGAATAAAAGGGAGGTCTGCCTGGTTATGGGCCTGGCATGCTACTCCAGATGGCGGTGTAGTCCAGGAGCTTCCATTAAGCGCAGCTTCATCTAGCCAGGCCACTTTCTGCCCCGATTGTCTGCTGCTGGCAGCGGCCAATGCACGTTGCATGTTTCTTACTGCCTCTCGCCTGTTGATGAAAACTGATCAGTTCTAGTAATGACAGCGTGGCGCTTTCACACAGAGCGTCTTTCTTTTTAAAGCAAAAGCTTTACTTGCCTAGCGGCGCCAATTTCGCTGTCTGCACTAATGACCTTGAACAGGAGCAGCGGAGCTGCGTAAGTAACCATGTGACGTACCACGTGACTCGCAGCAGCTGCAGCCGCTGTGAGCTGGATATCCCGTGTCTCGCTATGGACGAAGCAAATCAGCCGGGGCCGTGTCTGATCATCCGGTCGACATTGCCAAACCGTTCGAGGGATTTAACAATCGATAGGAGCGTAGATGCGCTAAACGGGCAGCCGGAACCGATGAAGAGCGGGAGATTCGAAAGCAAAGGAAAGGCGCATAACTGGCCCCCTGGGACACCGGACACCTCAGACGCGCTTTAAGCTGCATGGCGGTAGTGACAGATGTGCGCTTCATGCGTTACGATTGACAACGCTGTGATAGAAACGCAGCTGTCAACCTATAGGCTGTCGGCGTTAATTGTGTTTACTGGCGTTGGTGTGGACAACGTTTTAGACTTCGATGATTTTGAGCAACGAGAGAGCGCAGAACTGGCTCCCTGGGTCAATGGGCGCCTCAATCACACTTTGAGGTATGTGACGGGGGTTAGAGACAGGTGTGGGCTGCGTGCGTTAGAGCTGACAAGCTTGTGGCAGACAAGCGGTACTGCAGCAATAGGCCGCAGCGTTATTGGGTGAGCAACAGCTCGCGAGAAGATGAAGCAAAAGTTTGATATCGTCTTTGTGTGACCCAAATGTTCAGGCAGCCCAGTGGGGAACTGCCCTAGATCTTGTCTTTCAGAGGGAATGACGCCTCTACGTACTTTGTGGCCCGTGTTAAGACGGCAGCGAACTACTTTGCATACCACCGATTGGTGTTTGTACGAATCAAGCCAAATAGGGAGCAATAAAATGATTCTAAACAATGTCTAAACGTGTTTTAGTGTATGCATAGCAGCCAGCCTAGGTATAGGTCTAACCACAGCTAAACCAATGCTTAACAGGGGATACCGAAGCTTTCGCTTGCATAACCAGGGTTAGCTGAGCTAAGCCGCAGCCATTTTTTCAACTTAACTGTTGCTGCATACACCGCATTACGTACCTTGCTTCCTGAAAGCAGCACCAGCCTCATTGAATCGTCAGGTCTGCGCGAGTTAGATGACAGCCCTGCGCGCAAATCTGATCGCACGTAAGGATGCCCTCTGGTCAATCACGCCAGTCAAGCTGAAAGAAAAAATCAAGATGGCAAACAATTACAGGCCGTTACTTCGCGCCTTTTCGAAATGGGCTTTTTGACGCGTTGATTCCAGCTCCACCTCCAACCTATTGCCAGGCTGAGTCACGTCATCTGACACAGCGTTCCATTGTGACGTCGTCAGATGCAGGTAAATGGCATGACTGGTGGAAGGTAAGGTGTGCCGTTCCAGCTGCACGACTATAATTTTCGTAGCTAATTGGCTGTTATCCTCACAGTGTCTCGCAAGCTTTTTGAGCCAATGCATGTGACCAGTCGGTTTGGTGTGAGCGTTCCTAAAGCTTTTAAAACTAGTGCTTCCGCTTCAGTTTCGTAGTTATATAGCAGCTATCAGCGTCTCAAATTTATGACCGAAGCACATTGCCACATATAACAGCTCGGAATGTTAAAGAAAAGAATGCAAAACTCACGTCAAGGGTTTAGCCTGGAGCAACTTCTTCTACGTTTCGGAGCAGACTTACCTTCTTCTTAAGAGGGGCTAACTAGGTGGGAACCCCCAACCTAGCCAACCATGAAGAAGTTGCCTCCAAGCCAAGCCAATATGGCTGGCAGTTCCCGAGATGTGTGGCCACAGGTTTACCTTCTCTTTTTTCTAATAAGCCATCCTTGTTCCTTAATGGTCCGCCTCAAAGTTCTGTACGGGCCGAACGCGAGCGTTGAAATGTGACGTGATGTGCCTGATTACAGCAGTCACATGCTAACTCTTTTCTCTTACCTCTCTTTCCTTAATGGACAGTATGCATCTACGGCAGCGACTGGCACGTGGCCAGCGCCGTGGTGTCTAGTCCGTACCGCGCCTTCTCCGCCGACCGCATCTCCGCTCGGGTCGGTGTCCACATCGGTCTCAACAGCGTCAACATCACTCTGCGAGGTGAGAACCCTGTGGTGGCCACCTCGTTGCGCTTGCTGCTCAGTTGCAGGCGTTTGCACACAATATCAGAAGTCTTCTTGCAGGGCACTGAACAATCCTTCGATTTCAGATCACTCAGGTAACTGACTGATTGTGTCTAGTTGTTAATGAATGAACACATTTAAATGGAAAAGTGCGCCACCCGACATAGATATAGAAAAGACAAACGCCACTGCACTATGATGCTTGTGATGTCTTTGTCCACGAAAGACAACAGAACCAGCGCTGACTATCAATGTTCCATCCGGAGTAACAGTTGCATTGTTATTCTGCTACGTTGCACATTAATTGCCATGATTGCCTGCTGGGTTTCTAATTCTTAATTTTGTATACATTTTGGTTTCATCATGAGCACCAAGTCACTGCAAAATAATTACAAAGTTGCCCTGCTGATTTTAAGAAAAGTTGCGCTGCCTGAACGAAGAAGGAGAAAGACGTTTATGGATTTATTGTTTTAATGGTTGTGTAACCACCTAAAAGGCATAAAGAAGTAATTTAAAATGGAGTTTATTGTGAGTTAAGATGAGCTCATCAGCTTAAGGCAATTAGACGCCTGTGCTAAGGGGAGAAGGCACAACTCAGGGATTGTGAAGGAAAACATACCAATGTCACAGCACTGTTCAGACCTTAAGCGCTGCCTTTGATTTGTGACAGCTTCTGAAGAAGCCTATCTACACATCTTTTGTCATATCATTGGATCACATTCATTGCGCACGAAACATCTGGATGTCTCGAGAAAGCCATTGTGCAACACCATCGCACACAACTTCTGCAAAGCTATGAAATAAAATGATCAGTTTTGATGGTAATGACAAAGCAGTGTGTTTACAGCCACCAAATGGGCCTTGGAGCTTTACAGCCCAGTGATTCGAGCTCTCACAGTCTGTGCCTGGAGTTGCTAATAATGTCACTGAGAAGGCCTGGTGCGTGTGTCGCTAGAACACATTAATAGTACCATGTAGAACTGCAGCTGCGTTCTGTTTTTAAGCACAGTATAAAGTTTCATCGCACCCGAAAGCCCAGGAGAAACCTAATTCTATTTATAAAGCCTGCTTCCCTTACTGTTTTTGTTACATGGAATGCACCACACGAAAGAACATGGAGCATTTTTATTTAAAATTCTTCTCTAAAATGGCTATATCGCTATGGATGGAAGCCCTGCAATTCGAGCTATAGGCCACCTTGGCACATGCGTCGCAGAGGACCTTGCACGCTGAGCAGGTTGGTGGAAAATAAGCGCGGCATACTTTTTTTCCACGCACCGTCAGGAACCACGGAAAGTGCTCAAATTGGCGCGCTCAAATTATTGGGCTCGATTTGTTATGATGCAGTTAGAGTGCTGCATACTGCAAATTGTATCGAAGCAACTGTTCTCAGGGTGTGGGTGAGCAGAAGTGCGACTGGTTTAAACAAAGGAACTGACATGCATCCCCATCAATGCAGTCCTTCCTTCGGCTTTCTCGACACCAGATGCTTTTAGAATACTGGAGACGTATAAGCGAAGACGTAAACCAGTCTACCTGTCTAACGCCGAGGTTCAGCCTAGTTTTTCTGATGCTCGCGTGGTATGCGCACCTTTCCCCCTGACAGTAAACATTCGATGACTGTCATGCCAGACCAGCAAATGTGTAAATATCAATTTTTGTTGAAACCTAGCTAGGGTTGTTTTCACGTTGTTAAGCAGCCAGTGTGGAGCCCATTTACAAGCAAATGCTTTTTTTTTCTGGCACCGTATTTTGCACCAGTTCTTATGGTGGTTCATATGTTTTAGAATTCAAATATGGTGATACCTAATGTTTGCCAGTGATCACACCTGCTACCACAGGTCTAGCCACCAATTTATAAAAAATATGAACTACCAACTAGCCTGTTCGACCACCCTTGCAAGTTACATTCCTAGTTCCTCAGGCCCTTTTATGTGTTTCTCTGCTGAAACTTCACACCTTGTTGTGCGCCTAGCTGCTGCTGTTTGCCGTGCTCGTTGTTTGACAAATATGAACTACCAACTAGCTCGTTCTACCACCCTTGCTAGTGACCAATGGCAGCAGTGCGAAGCGAAGCATGCCCTCTGCTATGCTCGTGCATTGTTGCGCTTACGAAGGAACTGGGACACAATCAGGAACGACACAGAACAGATGTGCGCAAACTATCAACTGCAAGTTTATTTCTGAGTGCATGTATATATAGGCATTGTCGAGACAAAAACAAAAACAAAAAACAAATCCGTGATCACATCGTCATGGCAAGATATCTTTTAACGTCCTGTCCAGCAGTAAAAAACATGCATTATCTTTCTGACTTAGCTGTTTGTTTTTATTTTTCCAAAAATTCTTTTTCCTGATTTGAGAGCTCGATAGAAGGCACGCTTACACATGGCCCTTCTTTTCCTGATTGTATGCAGTATGCTTCCCAAAGTTCCCTGATTAGCTTCTCTCTTGAACCGAGCAGTATTGCTGTCTGCTTAAAGTGAGGTGTGCAATTTTTGCATCTGGCGCAATGCGCTGCCAGATTTCCCGGTGTTGTTTCTCCATCGACTTGTTTCTCCATCGACGTGACAGACCTTTTCTACTGTGTACCGCGGGAGCAGGTGCTTGAGTGCGTAGAAGAGTGCATTGGAGAATATGGCTGCGTGAAGTTTATGAATGAGAGCGCCATTAGTACCACAGATTTCCTTGCTCTGCTGAAAGCATACCTTTCATCATTGTGTGTCGAGTTCAATGGTGCTGTTTTCTCTCAAAATGACGGAATTTGCATAGGATCTGCTATAGCCCCCGTTCTCTGTGACATCTTCCTTGCCAGAGGGGACAGAGAGTTGGAAAAAACATTGGTACCGCTTGGTGTTACAAAGTGCTTCCGTTATGTAGACGACTTTTTGGTTTGTGCAGATAAAACCTTTGCCACGCCCAACGTGTTGGAAGAAACTTTGGAGCAGTTCAAAAGAGCCCACAAGGGGCTCACATTTACCCACGAGCTACCTGCAAACAACAACCTACAGTTCCTTGATCTAGCTCTCACTCTTGAACCACATATATGCTGGCAGTACAAAACGCGCAATGAGAAAGGCCTACTACCGTATGACTCTGCCCATTCCAAGCTGATCAAACGAAATATGGCCATGTCATCTTTTGAGCAGGCCATAAAGAAATCATGCAGCCACAAGATGCAAGAAAGCTTCCATCTGCAGGCAACACGCCTGAGAAAAGCAGGCTATCCGACACCTTTGCTCGTTTCCGTGGCAGAGAAAGTGCTAAGAAGGACAGTCCGAACAAAGGACCAAGGCAATGCCAAAGAAAAGAAGAGGCCTGTGGTTATCCCATACGTCCATGCACTTTCCCACAACCTGAAAAAGGTTGCACAAAGACACGACGTAAAAGTTGTTTTTTCTGCACCCAAAAAATTGAAAGCAATGTGCGCGAAAGTAAACGACGAAGACAATGCCGAGAAAGAGGTGTCATGTGGCGTCAAACATGAGACAAAGTTCGTGGAATGCCGCGAAGGTGTTGTGTATAAGATACCGCTATCATGCGGGCAAACGTACGTTGGCCAGACCAGTAGGTGCCTCAATGAGAGGCTCAGAGAACATAGGCGCAACTGCAGTCTTGTCAACTCACCGGGAAATCTGGCAGCGCATTGCGCCAGATGCAAAAATTGCACACTTCACTTTAAGCAGACAGCAATACTGCTCGGTTCAAGAGAGAAGCTAATCAGGGAACTTTGGGAAGCATACTGCATACAATCAGGAAAAGAAGGGCCATGTGTAAGTGTGCCTTCTATCGAGCTCTCAAATCAGGAAAAAGAATTTTTGGAAAAATAAAAACAAACAGCTAAGTCAGAAAGATAATGCATGTTTTTTACTGCTGGACAGGACGTTAAAAGATATCTTGCCATGACGATGTGATCACGGATTTGTTTTTTGTTTTTGTTTTTGTCTTGACAATGCCTATATATACATGCACTCAGAAATAAACTTGCAGTTGATAGTTTGCGCACATCTGTTCTGTGTCGTCCCTGATTGTGTCCCAGTTCCTTCGTAAGCGCAACAATGCACGAGAATAACAACCACCAACTAGCCCAATTTGAAACTCTCCTCTGCTATGATTTGACAAAGAATTAATTTCAATTCACAGTATGTTCAGAAGGCATAGTGCAGCTAATTTCACAAATTTATTTCTCTGTTTGAAATTTTTGGCAAACGGCTGGCACCTGGTGATTTTATCACTTCTCGTTATCGCTGCCTGTAATCGGGTTGCACTGGTCACATGGCCGGAATTGCTGCAAAACCTGAAAATACGCGCCAGCATTGTAGTTGTGTCATGAACTAGAGAAACGATGGTGTGTGAGAGCAGTGGAGGTGTGCTCACCTTCTATGTGAAACAATACTCGATTTTTTTGGTGGGACCTTGTATTTTGCTTGCAGAACCGCTGTCAAATTTCAGCGAATCTTGGTGCTCCTGTGAAGATCCACTCGTCACTGAAAGGTCCTGCGAAATGTGTTGTCTGCGTCTCACATGCGTCGACTGTGGATAAAGAGTGTGCCGCTCTGCTGTTTCTTTCTTCCTCTCTTTTGCTCTCTTTTCCAGCTATGCCCAGGTACAGCAAGAACGAAGAGATCAACTTCAACGAAAGGTTCACGTGGTTTGGGCGTAAGTTAGACCACTTTGTTTCTTATTGCTTTGCGCGGATTTGAGGAACACGTGTGCTAACGCGACTAAATTAGATTAATCGTTCACATATGCGGTAGATTTGTAAAGTAAGTAAGCTTAGCGTCCAACAGCACAACTTCTGTTTGTGAATTGACGCGCTGTTTGCGTTCCAGTGCATTAATGTACAGTCGGCGACAAAAATCTCTGGTTCATGAGCACCCTAAAGGAAACTGATAGCTCTAATATTAGCCGTCCACGCTTGTGGAGGTGAAAGCCAGAATCCTGTTCTTTCACCTACACAATTGTGGTCTTCGAGCCAGCGGCTAATAATAGAGCTGTCGGCTTTGTTTACGGCGCACGTGGTCCAGGAACTTTTGTCCTCGGCTGTATACGCTTTAATCGCGGTTTGGCATGCTATGCTGCTGTGAAGAGATTCGAGTGAATGCAGTGCACCAATGGGGAATTATTTGTTTGGCATTCCACCTATGGGTGGGGAGCCAGCCTAGATTCGGACAGCGTAAAACTCCATCTCTTGAGTTTTTTCTCTAATTGTCTTCAGGTTTTAGTCTATCAAATGATGGCAGGTGTAATGCGTTGAACTTCGTGAGAGTGTGCATACGCCGAATAAATTGCAACTGTTCAGTCTTGTGACATTTCTGGACATTTTGAGCTGTCACGGTTCTGTTGGCATCACAATAAAGTTATATTCTATTGGGTGGAATAAAAAAGTAGAATAGAATAGAAAATAGAATAGAATAGAAAGACTAGAAAAACAACATGAATAATAGGAGTATTTACACATCTTTTCTTTGCTTCAAAACACTGTCGTTGTCTTTCGTATATTGCGTATATCTCAACGAGTCCCTAGTGTCACCTGTTCTCATTTGCTTGTTGCACAGTGAGGGTCTCGCTTCTAGTAGTCTTGATGCCGTAGCCAGTGGAAGGAGGGCAGTTTTCGTGTGTGTGACTTCTTGCGCTTTCTACCTCAGTTTGGTTTGAAACAAATGGCATTACTAGTGCGGTACTGCTGCCATTCGGTGGGTGTGCCAGTGGTGAGCGCTTTAATGGTTAGGCTAGACGTTAAATAAATTCCTACGAAAGTAGAAGTGCATCATAGCGGGTAGCCGCGCTTGGTATGTGGAGCACCGCATGCGGTTATCTTGCATCATTTGTCACCTATCAGAAATGAATGGTCATTTGCCTTGATCCTCTAACAAGAAATCAATACAGAAGTATTTTCGTTTGCTTCTTTTCCTGTTCAGAGGTTGTTGAACTCTTCCACATATATCCAGAAAAGCTCATCACATCCTGTGCTCTTGTCTGTCTGTGTTCTACTTTAAAAATACCTGGAGATAATTTGCAGTAAATTCTATACAGGGCATTGCACACCTATATTGAACCTTTGTAGACTGAATGTGTGTGATGACCTGATATGCGCTAGTCTAGCTCAATGAAATTGATGCACTTTTTTCAGTGTGAGACACTGTTTTCAAAACGCTGAAAGCTGTTCTCTTTAAGCTCTTAAGCCAGTAGAGTCGGACGTGACAATAACTGCAGGGAGCAAGACACCGAACAGCTTATATCTAATAAAATGGGATACATGAAATAAATGTAGTAGCCTTCTTTCGAGACAGCTTTAAAATAACGCATTATGGCGTGTTGTCAGTTATTTCCTGATGGATGTTCCATATGTGTCATGAGTACCTCATTAAGAAATCGCGATTAAATCATCAGCTGTCTCATGTGGACTAAAAGGGGCAATGAAATGTATGCAAACCGCTGTCTAGCTTCCGTCCTTCATCCCTATGGTGCAGCCAGCACCATAAAGGCGCGCGGCCTCAGTTTTGCCATAGTTTAAGACCGGCGTTGCTTTTACGCTGTCGGGTGCCACAAAGAAGCAAGAATTGAGCAACTGTTTTGAATTGCATACCCCCATGATGGACCAGTTGGAATGTCGGAAAACCAGAAAGGAATATGCAGTAATTACGTAGATGTAGGCGTATCTAGGTGTAGATTATCACATTAATCTCACCTTGTATAACACAAAAGGAGAATTGAGAGGAGATGATAATTTTGTTCAGTTGAGGTTTTTAGGAGCGGCATCACTTGTAGAAGGCGGAGACGTGCTGGAAGATTTTAGGAGAATTTAGAATGTCGGCAGTTGCTTAACCTGTTACACATAGTCGAAAATGCAACATTCACTCACTCACTCGCTCACACACACACTCAATCACTTGCTCACACACACACACGCACGCACACACTCGTCTACTCACTCACTCACTCGCTCAATCGGAACAGCTCAAGCACTAAGGTGATTCCTCACTTTGCATTTTGTGTAGATATGCTGGTGTGTAGGTAGAGTCAGTGAGCTGGGTGTATAGGAGAGTGGCTTTCAATCGTGAGAGACCGTGTGTCTCACAAGGGAGAAGCAGAGCTGGTCGAAACAGAGGAAAGTTTGTGCCAAAAGTTGCTTTGCAACAGCATCATGTTTTGTGGCTCCCACTGACGGTACGTGTTATGGAAGCTCCTGAGCCAGATAATCCGCAGCCATGTTACTTACAACTCTGATGCCAAAAGGGGCTACTGAAGGCACACCTTGAATTCCATATGTTGGAGGTTCCTTAATCAGATTAACTATTGATAGCTGAATATGGAGATGCTCTAGAGCTTGCTTTGGGTTAGCAAAATCACCACACTTCGAGGTTCACATAGTGAAAGTTTACTAAGAGCCTTTGCAGCGGCCACAGATTCTGTCACTCTCAATGGCAGCATTCTGCAGGTCTCCATGCCCTAGATATTCCCAGGCTCTGTATCTTGGTACGAAAGAGGGTGCATATGGTCGCATTTCTTTGTAGGCGACCACCCTAAGGCGTGTATGGTGCGATCGACTGGAAAGAAATGACCTAGTCACAATATTTTTGTCTTAATGCAATACCGCTGGGTACCGTGAGCTGTAAGTTTTTATCTTGTCGACAGATGCACTTGAGGACATGTATGTGCAGTTACAATTTGAACAATGCATGGTGGCGACTATGAAATCGGGGTAAATTGAAGAAACTCTATCAGAAGCACATTACAAATTTTGTGCCGAGAACATTTTGGAGTGGGTACATGTAAAGGGAAAAGTACGGATTAAAGAACACATTCGCCCCATGCGGAATGCGAGGTGATTAGTGACGACAAAGATATCAGCTGCAATGAGAGCAAGTAGAGTTTATTTACTTACTCAGCTATTGGTGATATTTGCCAGGTCAGCAGCACTTTGGAAGGGAGCAGTTGTACATCATTTTTCTAACTACTCCCTCTCAAATTGGCTTTATTGCCGATTGGGGAGTAGGTAATACAAAAGAGTACATACCCTATCATATTGCGCCTGAGGTGTTAGGTGGTCTACTTTTGTTGGCTTCCAATCGACCATTTGAATTTATTTTAGTACTCTCAGTACAGGTCAACCGCGATGTGAGAATTGAGAAAATAATAAAAAAAACGAAAAATACAGTGTTGTTTGTAGCACATAAACATAAACAGCATTCTTGGCTTCAATCGGTTCTTTAATGGCGACGACGGAGAAGGGCTGGTCATTCTAGTCCGAGGTGGTTTGGGTGACGAAGGAGGTTAAGTACATCACAGGAGTAAGCAGGGATTGCTTTAGGCTATTGTTACTATGATACATTTCATGAAAAGCACCCAAGCGAGAAATGTGACTTTGTGTGAAAATATTTCGGAAGATTAAGTGGTCTTTTCGTTTATAAAACACTCGCATGACTGGAGTAGTTGTAGATTTATAATTATAACAATAACTGATTCGAACGTGTGGCGTTCACCAGCGACCCAGATCAAGGACGACTACAGAGAGGCGCTGGTCAAGGGCCTGCCGTACCCCATCCTGACCATTGCCGAGTACCTGAGTCAGGATCTGGAGGGGTTCTGCTGGGGAAGACGGTACCGTCTTGCCGGGTACTACGCATTTGTGTTGCTATGGTAAGAGCATTTACCAATTTTTTCTTCCCTCCTGTCAACGTGTTCGGTAAGATTATTGTAAGGGCTTAATATACAGAACATTTGAACGGTCTGTTATTACACACATTAAACTTTTGCTTATTTTGCCAACAACCTGAAGCTCTCATCTCCAATGAGTGAAGGTGCCGCGAATCGACATACACAGCGCAGTTCTTGCACACGTGCAAAAAAGAAGGCAGAATACAGAGGAAAGAAGGAGAGAGGATAGGGTGGTTGAATATGTAAAGGATAATAGGGTCTATAAGGCATAAAATGCTGAAAAGGGAGCCAAGCTGGACACAGCTAGCCTGCATAAGGAAGTGCGTAGTGCATGTTTGTGTGTTTGCACCCATGGCGTGTTTATGCCCTTTTCAAAATCTACTGCTTGCTCTGTAGAAAGTTCTTTTTTATTAGAGAATACAATGGGGCAGTTCCTTTCATCCATGCGGTGCAGTTCAAATGATTATACTCCAGCAGAAATGTTCCTGACTATGAAATTAAAGGTATAGCTGGTGCAACCACAGCATAAGCCGAACTATCAAAGTCATTCTCGCAAAAAGACGCTTGCTGAAAAGCTGTATTGACTGGCCATCATGCGGTAGCAAGGAAAAAAAAAACATTACTTGAGGCATTACGAGAGATGTCGTGTGCAGCTCCTGTGTCCCACAGTTTCAATCTACCTGTAATCTCATTGGCGTCAAGTTAGCTGCTGCGCTAACATTGTAAAAATACCGGCACATTGCGCGCAGTTCTGACACGCGAAAACTTGACGATATCGGCTGCTGATTTGCTGTTGCCAGCTGCAGGCTGCATTGAAATACTTGCGGCACAAATTTACAAGTATAATCGCTAGTGATCAACATTTTGATGTTTTTTACATGAATCACTTGCAGTTTGGCTGAAGCATTGGAAGAGTTGATGTACGTTGTAAGGGGTCACAAACAAGATCAGTATCTTAACTTTGTCGTTCTTAAATGACATTAATGTTGACGAATTAAGGCAGTTTAGATAGTACTTCAGAACTGAACTATTTTCTTGGCCTCATCAGCAATATTTCTTAATATATGACCAGGTATTCCCATTTGTAATCTAAGTATTTTGTCGATTGTTAGCAGTTGCAGCTTGACAGATGATGGCTACAGATACCCATAGTAATCTCGCACCATGACGGTGAATAACTTGTAGTAACTGATAACATGTCGACACTCGTCTGGAGATGTTCACCTGTTGACGAACATGCATCACGATCAAGTTGGGTACTACAGGGGGACATACTCTGGCATGTATTCAAATAAAGGAGCGCTTCACAAGACCACCTGGCCAAAGAATGTTCTTCAGCGTGTTTTCTGTAGCCGCAGTTAGTGAGTACACTTGTGTTTGGCTTTTCCGTAGCGTTCCCATTTCAGGTAGTCTTTTAGGGTGCTTTTTTAAAAATGAAATTCATAAACTGGCAGTTTGGTGAGCAGCAACTGAAATATGGTAATTCATGACAAAATTTTTTTTGCGGAAACATTTCGTCTTGCTTAAATATACGCATTCAGAGATTGCAATCAGTTTTTACGCTCGATGCTGAAGTGCGCAGCTTTGTAAGCCTGGAGACGTTTTCACGCAGCTTATTGTTGAATTTCACCTCTTTTTTGTGTGCGTCATAAGAGTGATAACTAATATATGCGAAAGACATTTTTTACCCTCTGCCTCCTCCCCTTAACTGCCTTCTTCTGAGCTTTCGACCATCAAGATTGCATCAGCACTCTCCAAAACACCTTAAATGAGGCTTGAGCAGCTTTCTGCATTTTTATCGTAAGATCATTTGTTTCTTGAGCATGGGAACAAAGTCTCTAAATATCGATCTTCGATGCAAAGATAAATAGATAGCAAAGGGCGCCACGGAAAGCGCAAATTCACGGTGCATTCTATGGTTAACCCTTTCGAGTGGCATTTCGGATTGTGAACTGATTTGTGAGTATAGTATTGCAAAGCTCGAAATAAATGACTTTGTCTTCTAAGGAGAGAATGCTCATTATAAAAATCATCAGCCTAATTGCATCCACGGCAAGACCCCCACACACTTCCTACTCTCATCCGCCACCTGATTATTGGCACCCCCGGCTATGCTTGCTTTCTTTGGGATGCATTCCATTACCCTGATGGACCTTGGGGTTACGGACTAGATTCCAAAAGAATGTGTCATGCCATTGGCATTGGCAAACTCACGTGCAGATACAGAGCAGCTGTTCGTGATAATTATAAAGCAGGACGGTATTGGTATTTATGCCAACACAAGCACCCCATGCAACTCCAACGAAAAGAACTCTAACAAAGACACGGTCTCTGTGTGTTCTGGAGCATATGATCTTTAATTGCTCACAGTTCCCTCCCGGATGACCAACCAGAGTCCATTCGCAGGACATCCCTGGCGCTATGGCTGCTGATGAACGTGCTGCTGTGCGCCGTGCCGCGGTATGGCGCGTACGCCATGCAGCTCACTGGCGCTGCCATGATGCTGAGCGGTGCCCTGTACGCGGCCCTGATGCCTCCCCGGCCACTGGTCATCCCCTTTGAGGGGGGGCTGCTGCGTTTCTCTTTCGGATGGTGCTTCTGGGCAGTGCTCGGAGCTGGTAAGTGTGGGGCGTAGTGTCTGGGCTTGTAGCACTGCATTTTGGTTCCTTGCAAAATGTCTCATACGTATGTACGTGGGCTTTAAAATCCAGAGTTGCACGTCAGCTACAAAACAGGCCATAGTTGTTACAATATGCGCCACGAGATGCCGCCAGGGTATGGCGGCATCGTTCTCTATACGTTTCCCGCCAGTGCAAGCTCTTGAAGCAGTCTCTCCCCGGCTCCCGGCTCGTCAAGCATGGCACCCGTGTGGGTGGCACGGCAGTCGATTAATTCCGTTCAATAAACAAGTTATTCGTTCTTGCAAGACTGTCATTTGAAACAGTAGTGGGGTGAATTCTGGATTAATTTCAACTGCTTGAGGGTTCTGTAACGTGCACTGAAATGGCACAGCACAGGGACGTTTTCGCATTTCGCCTCCATCAGCGTTTGGTATTTATGCTGCTGTCGCGCCACCAAATTTAAGCTGCATGTGAAGTATGCTTAATGATTCTGGAAAAATGCGTAAATAACTATGAAAAGAGCTCTGTAAGGAAATTGCGCATTTGGGTGGATGAGTCAAAAAGGATGTCTGGAAGCAGTTTGGGGATTATTAACCAGTGTCGTTTCTCCTGCAAAACGTTTTATGAGGCAGGTCTTGAATTCTCAACCCAAGATGAATAGAACAGGGAGCTTTAAACTTAAAACCTGATGCACTCTAGCGAATTAGAGCAGCTAAAGAATCTGGATGATTTTGAATAGTGGTACGCTGGTTTAAGAGGATACATAGGAAAAAAGTGGTAGGGTTTCAATGCTGCTAAACCAAGTAGCCTTGCCAAAGCATGTGTTTAGCCTGGTTGGCTCATGTTCTTGCTTTTCTGGGTCATCTGCACATCTTTCGATGATATTAGACTCGTGTTAGATCTGATCGAGATTACACTGATATAATCTGTTTGCGCCACAGATGGAAGGCGATGATGTGCAATGCACAGGGCGTGTGTGTGTCACAGTTTAACACAAGGCATGATCGGCTGTGGCGATAGCATAATGCCCTCGTGCAGTGGCGGATTCGGGACCCAGTCGCAGCAATAATTATTTTATAGCTGCTTGGGCTGTTGCCATACTAGGTTTAGTCAAGGTCACCTTCAAGGTCAGGCTTAGCACAAACTCGGTGAGCTGGTTAGACCTCATGGAGTAGTTCTTTCACACTTAACCAGTATTCCAATTAAAGGCGTTGAATAAACGAAACATGAAGACCTTCATCATACATCCCAGTCAAAAAAAACCGTTGGAACCAATTGGATTTCCAATGGGTTCCAATTGGTGCCAATTGGAATTGCGTTCCAATTGGATGGTCCAAATGGACTATCCAATTGGACCATTTGGGTTTCCAATTGGTTCGAATTTGAATGGTGTTCCAATTGGATGGTCCCAATGGACTATCCAATTGGACCATTTGGGTTTCCAATTGGTGAGCCCAATTGGTCTTACCCGCTGCATCCAATTGGTCC
This sequence comes from Amblyomma mixtum, assembly GCF_055824585.1. Classification (NCBI taxonomy): domain Eukaryota; kingdom Metazoa; phylum Arthropoda; class Arachnida; order Ixodida; family Ixodidae; genus Amblyomma; species Amblyomma mixtum. The sequence goes on from NC_143016.1 coordinate 176,066,624, forward strand.
GCAGAACTGCACCCAATTTATCCAATGAATGTTTGCATGTTTGATGAAAAAGGTAGAACTAATATGGTACTTACAATAAGAGCTATCAGCAGCTTAGCCTAATAAATTGTACTCATCACCTACACCACCACTGGAGCTGAAATTAAATTAAATATCTGCGCTCAGTGGGCAAGCGCCACCGGCCCCAGCATGAGAGCCTAATAAATTGGATATATAAGTTGGAGCAGAAGTGTGTTCTCTGGATGTACATATTGAGCTAATGTATGCTACTAGTGCATGAATGTGCAGTGTTGCTTGTGTGTGATGCATGTGTGTCTGTTGGCTTTGATTTCCATAGAAGCATGTTAATTTCAATTCTGTAGAAAAATGTTGATTGGCACTAGGCAAAGTGTCTCCCCGCAGTCCTCATAAATCAGTTTTCCTTTTGCACATTACAATGTGTTAAGTTGTAGAAATATTCATCCAAGATCCTAGAGCATATTATTCAAACATTTAGCTACCTTTCTCAATGAACGTAACATATTTTGTGAATATTTTCTGGGTAAAATAACTGCCTGGCCTAATGGGTCCAATTGGCTAGTCCAGTTGGATCCAATTGGTCGGGTGCTAAAAACACTACTGGAACCAATTGGTTCCAATTGGGAAATCCAATTGGAAGCAATGGGAATGTCCATTTAGTTCCAAATGGAATGTCCAATTGGTTCCAATGGTTTTTTTTGACTGGGATTGCAGAAGATTGACAAAGCAATCAGTCAGCCAATAGCAGTCGATTACATAGATATTGCTTGTTACCGTGTTGCCATTAAGAATACTACAGCCACAAAATCATCACACTGTTTGCTAAATCACTCGAAGCAGGACACCATTCCAACAAGAGCGAAATGAAGTTAAAATACTGAATGAGAAGCGATCCCCAACCCTCCTTTTTTAATGAATTGTGCATTATGAAGAAGAATCTCAAGCAGCGTGCACATGAGATATAGGAGGCCTTCAGCTTATGCACAGGATATGATTAGCGGGTGTCACCTCATCCCACTCTACTATGGTGAATTCTAACTGGCGATCCGGAGGATCGATCGCGACATTGAATAGACAATTGAAGCAAAAGACGCGCTGACGGCTGTGCAAAGCAATGGGCGGGGGGTCTGCCATGGAACAAGTTACCCCTAATCGATGACTGTATCCCAGGATCTAGCTGAATCTAAATCGGCCACGGTAACAGAAGTTTTGGTTTCAGGACCAAACAGAGATGCTCCCTATATTCAGCTGCAATTATCCATAAGAAATTGGAAATCTTTGCCACACTCCCTGACGCACGTGCTACGGGTTGCATCTTTGCTGTTTGCTGTTCTAGGTTGAGGCTTCACTTTTTGTTTCGGGTGATCACAAACATGTGAGGTCTATTACTTTGTTGTTCAGTTTTATTTTTGCCTTTTAGGGGTCTTTGTTTACTTTTAAGCTTTTGCTCTCATTTATCTCTCATTTTGACGATCCAAAGGCCAGTGATCTACTTCATTACGAGCAACCACTATTCTGGACACGTGGTTTCGTTCAGTGACTTCCTTTTCATTTGGGTCTAGTATATTGCAAGTCTTTGGAAATAAACCTCGCCTACAGTGAGTGTATGTTCTCCTTGTGGATATGCCGTAGCCACTGTTACAAAATTGTTTTACACCAGCAATGCCAACTTCATAGACGTGTGCAAAGACCGATCATCACTTTTTTTTGTATTCCTGTGCATGCAGGGGCAGTGGCAGTGGTGTGCGGGCTGTCCATAGCCGTGCTTGACATTTTCTTTCCGAACAAGTTCTCCACAATCCTCGAAGTGGACTACGACACGCCTTACCGCTACTTCGTGGGCCAGGACTACGTCGACCGCAAAACGAGCACAGTCGCTCCTCCAACAGGTGCCAAGGTACGTATCTCATTTCTTCCACTTTTATTCAGAAAGCTTCGCCACTAGTTGGAGCTGATAATGATATTGATGCCTTGCCATCCAGATAGAAAAAAAAGGTCACTCTGTATAATAAAGACAGCCCGTCAAGTATTTTAAAGGGTTATTTTTTTCAGTAAAGTTTTCACACGGTAATGCTTTATCCGTCTTTCTCTTAATTAGAGCTGATTTTGTGCACACATCTCCTTTAAATCTGGGTGCAGAAATAGAAACGTATTCATTCGCAGATAAGCTATGCAAAACAATAATACAACAATAATAACAACAATAATCTATGCAAAAGATACTACAGTGCCACTCATGATTGGACCCAATATGTGGGACAGTCCTGATGATGCTCCCCTGGCAACTACACACATTTTATGTTTTTGTTGTGAAGACGGACGAAAATAATAAACAGCAACGTCTCTTTTGTATATTGTTGCGACCCGTGTAGCATGGCCGGGTACCGGTGATGGGACGAGGAGGATGGGAGACTCGGTTCGGAGGAAGGTAACGAAAAACTTTAGACACTTATTTACATTATTTACATAGAGCGACTGAGAGAGACTCTCAGTGGAAGGGGAACGTCTTCGTCAACCGTAGTCGACTGGAGCTAGCCGGCTTCTCTCGGCCACACTCACAGCCGAGTTAAATAGTGTTCGGATTCCCCAGATCCCTGGCTGGGGAATAATGTTCGAAGAACACTGTCCAATCGGATGGACCAAAGGGGACGTTCGTGTTACCACCCACGGCCGGGCAGGTGCGGGCTGTTCCACTCTCTCGCAGCTGGGTCGATGGGAAGGGGAGATGCTGACTCGTCCAGCCCGGCTGGAAAGGAATCTCCCGCAGTCTTCCAGCAGGTGAATGAACTTGCTTCCCCTCCGGTTGTCCAGAACACGAGTCGGGAACACAGCAGTCTTCAATTAACAGCCAGCGTGACTGGCGCCACCACGTCGCCTCCGCTTCCACTGTGGTTGCTCTGACAATGGCCCCTGTCCTCGCCGCTGCTGCCGCGGTCACCTGCACTCCGCTGCGCTAATCCACTTAGTCTCGGAGGGCGGCATTCTAAGCACCCCACTTCACCACCGCTGTCGCGAGGTTGTTGGCCTCGTCGATTGTTCACGGTTGCTGCTGGTCGGGCCCACGCGGCTAGAAGTACGTTCACGACAATATAGACAGTAAGGATATTCCCCTACAGTGCATGCCATTCTCTTGCTATTGAAAACCTTCTGTGTACAGAAAACGAAAACAATGAACGACGAGGAAGATAATCATACTTATGCCCCAGACACAGCAAGATGATCGTTCTCAGCCCTCTTGGCAACTCTTCACTGATATTCCAAGAGGTCATCTGTTCAACTGAGCAGTAGTGAGAACCACGCAGTTCGCCACTGCTTTTTCTCTGAGGACCATGATCGATCTTTCTCAATAAAACTGAGATTAGAAGTTTTATGATCAAATAAAAATCAAAATATTTTTGTCACCTAGTGTTCCGAAAAACGTCAAATTGGCTAGCTCCGAGGATACCCATCTAAGTTTACAGCAAGAGCGTAGAGGGTTCTTGATCGGTCTGTAATTTTTCAAGCCTTGAAGTCTCCTTTCACATGAATTAAACTAATGTTAGCGTTCTTCCAAGCTTCTGGTACGCTCGAGGTCACAAGGCATTGCGTATACAGGGTGGCTAATTTTTGTAGCACAATCTCTCCTCCATCCTTCAACAAATCTGCTGTTACCTGATACTCACCAGCTGCTTTCCCTCTCTGCATTGCTCCTAAGGCTTTCTTTACTTCCTGTTTAGTTACTGGTGGGATGTCCCATTGGTGTGTGCCACTGCCTCTCTCATTAACCTTCTGAGTATATCAGGTACTGTGTAATTTGTATAGAACTCTTCAGCAACTTTAACTATCTTATCCATATTACTAATGCAATTACCCTTTTTGTCTCTCAATGCATGCATCTGATTTTTTACCTATGGTTAGTTTCCTCTGCAATTCTTTTAGGCTACCTTCTTTCTTTGGAGCATGCTCAATTTTCTCCTTATTAAATTTGCCATATTAAGCCGTGCCATGCAGTGTTACTTGCTGCCAAGGAGGATCAAATAATGAAACCTATGTAATGCTGATGTGCTAACTTCGTTCTACGAGCACGCTGGAAAATTTGTAGAACTGCATTCCAGGCAAAAACAGTGATGCTTTTAAGCAAGAACGATGAGCAAGCTTTGAAAAATTCAGACTCGAGTTCTTTTCTAATGCAACATCGCACCAGGCGGTGTAGGCACCAAGCTGTTTTGGTTACACCGTGCGTCGCTGCAGATCACAGCACCGCCTTTGTTTGCAAACGTGATGCTCATCTATAAAAGCGTTTGGACGTGTTCCCACCAGAATGGAGCTCTCGGCGCGCTACCGTGTTTGAGCGAATGGCACAGCAAGCGTATCAAGGTATGAGGAGAACTTCATTCGTTACCACATTCTTCATTTCAAGAGAACTCAAACGACTGATTTAATTGAATGGCCATTATTCTATTATTCCTGATGATGTGCACGAACACAATATCCACAAAAGTAAACAGGGCATGGCTGCTAACACACAATTCCACGATCAATGTGGAAGTCCAGAATTCGTCATAGAGTTGCGCTATCGGGGAAAACTAGGGGCCTTGTACGTATTATTGGCCAGTGGCATCGGAACTATTTTTCCACGGGGAAGCAAAAAAAAGGCTGTCATAAACATCATCATCATCACCACCATTTGTTTTCCTTCAGTGCTCATGCTGACACTATAAAGTGGTGCTACAAAAAATCGCTATCTTTCTGGCGCCGCACTCATCCAAAACTGCGGTGAATGTCAGGACTAGAAGCGAATGTCATTTGATCCTCAAGCCTTTTGCACTAAACCCGACTTTCCTGGTGTGGTGCCCTTTGACTGGTGGAGCTGTACTACGTCATCTGCAAATCAGGAGGAGACGTCGCTTCCCCTGCACCCCCTGTTCTGGTGCCCCCCCTGTTATTGGCCCATCCCGTTGCATCACTAATACCATCCATCTATGTGCGGGCGACTGCATTCCCTGCACTGAAGTTTCTATTTAAAAACACCAAGTAAGCTTAAAGAAAAGGCATTTTAGGAATAGAAAAGTTGTTTACCAAATGCCCAATTTCTCAAAAAATATCAATATGCAAACTAGTTTCTACTCTAATCCACTTACTCATGGTTACTTTCCTAATGGCTCACAAATACAGCATACTACCACATAGAACCACCTAAGTATTCATGTTATCAAAATTTTGCAAAGGTCTTTTTATATTAACCATATTATAAACGCAAAAGCATTACTAGTCACATTACGAGAAAACCTGGTGGCATGTATTAACATGTTTCATGCTTTCTTCATTCTACCACAGTAAAAAAATTTTACATGCTAGAAACATATACGAGAAAAAAGCTGTACAGCAAACTATGATATGGAAGGTGAAAAAAAGCTGCTGTTTTGTGGCTTGACAGGCTCCACCTCTCAAAAACAAACATTTACATTGACAGCGGCAGCAGGGAAAAGAGGAATTTCTCCAACAGCACATCATTACCAAACAGAAATCACCAACAGAGCATCATGTAGTGGCAGGAAATGAAAAAGAAAAGAAAACAAACTAAAAACTTGCTGCATGATTTGAAAAATGATGCGCTCAAAGAAACATCATTCACAGTTGCCTGATGTGATCAGTGACCAACTCTTTTTTTTTTTTAATGCACGCAGGTTTTCTGCTATGGGCTTTAGTTTATTTTGTACTTGTGGGAGACTGAAACAAACCATCTGCATGCCGTAATTTGTGCGAAGTGTTGGTACGAACCAAATTTCTCGATATTGAGTAGGGCGACACGAAATGTTTTCTCTTAATTTTGCTATTTTTTTGCAGTGTTGTGCACCTTTTATGCATTTATGATTTTTGAGTTAACTGAAGCTTCTACACACAGAGCATATTGACTTGACTTGCTTGTTTTTTTTGAAAAGTGAATGAGTGTGGGCATGACTAGGCTGATTTGCAACTGCGCATAGGGCATTCTTCTGCATAATGACGAGCTTTTGAAGAGCTCTTTGTGCTGTTTCCCCAGACTAGATAGCAATAACGCATCTGTGAATCAAAAAGCACGTTCTACAGTAAGCACATGAGATGTGATGGAAACAAATGTCAACATTTTCTAAGCATGCCTAAAACTCAAGAAAGTTTGGTGTGCACGAAATCGGTATGAAGGTTCCACAGCATGAACTCGTGGAAGAAAATCCCAAGTGGTTTAGCACTGGAAGAAAGAAGCTAGGACAGTGGAGGTATTACATAATGTGGATTTCACACGGAAAAAGACGCTTTGGTTTTGCATTATTGATTAGTAACGAATTTTCAAGTGACCATAAATATAATTTACTAAGTGTTTGGTTTACTCCTTTCACAAGGTCCTCTGCATTGGTTCCAGTAAAAAAAAGGCTAGTGTCATCTGCATACATTAGGTATTTGGCTGAGTCATCAATGTTTAAAATGTCTTTAATGTAGATAGTAAGTAACAGAGGCCCGAAAATACTGCCTTGAGGCACACAACATTTAATCATTTCCGAGCTTGATTTATACAGAGAGACTGGAATCGATCCCTCAAATAGCTATTTATTTACTAATTCGGCTGCAATGCCATGAACATCATAAAACAAGAGCAAGAGCCGGTACAGCTTAGGTCGGAGTTTCTGTGACTTCAGGAGAGGAACATTGTTTTTAGTACTATTAACACTCATTATTTGTCAAAATGTTAATTAAGGTTATGTGTGTCTACTTTTTGCTGTGAATGTTCATTGTTCAGATGCATATAGCATTTAGAGGTTACATTTTTGTTGAAACCAGTGTTCGCTACATTTTAAATCACGTACACGAGTCAATGCAAGGGACAAACAAAACAAGGATGATGGAAACACAGGAAGGCACATTCATGGCGCTGGCTGGAAAATTAATCCTCTGCTGCATGGCAGTGGTCTAGTATGCATGTACATCATGCATACTTGGCGCTCTGAAGCATCATAAAGGAGTTACTCAATAGCCAGCGCAGTTCCTTCGTTATCCTGTCAGTCGCGCCACACCGTGCTTTACATTTTTGCCAAATTATTCTAATATGCCCAAGAGGGTGCTATTGTTTTAACGTGTACTGCAGGAGAACGTTGAATCAAGAACATGAATTTACGCGCGGCTGGAAACTTTTCATTCAGCTTCTACACCGGCGTTTTACCTTTCGCAGATGAATGTGGTGGGTGCTGACTCCTCAGCCTCGACAACGGACCCACCGGATGGTGCGGCAGGAATTGTAAACGCAGCGTACGAGGATAGCGATGACGGCAGTGTCATCATCGACGGCAAGCGTGCCGTGTCACTGCACAACTTCGGGAAGTACGCGGCCAAAGAAGAAAGACGGCGCAGCTTGCAGACGGCGTCGAGCAAGTACGTAGGAGCTAAAAGTGGACTCATGTCACTGAAGCTTGCATGCGGCCGCTTTTACTGGCTGTAACCACAGTGTGCAATGCAGATCTAAGTGCTGTTCCTAACGCCACTTGCACTCAGCACTTACGAATTAATTAGCCATGCAAGAGTGGCGTCAGTAGGTGCACCCAGTGGCTAGCAACGGCTGGTTGCCCGTATCTGTCACCATTGCTTCTAGTGTACTGCTTACAAGATATTGCTTTGCAAAACATAACCTTAAATCTCTTTGAAGCACTCGCTGTTAACGGACATTGAAAATTGCCCATCGCCACGCATTTCAGCCGTGGTGAATGTGGTTCCTCCAACGTGGCGCCTTGCGCTGTAATGCATATGGCCTTGAAGTTTTGCTCTTAGTTTTCTAATGGGCCCTGTTTATCTCCTACAGAGCTTGGCTTATTTCTGATGCCATATTGAAATTGACAATTTGGAGCAAGTTTTTGTCTTCCGGAAATCGAAGAACTTGTTTATATGGGTGATTTGGATTCAGGCCCTGTGCTGATTTTCCGCAGCGGATATTTTGCTTCTTTGTGCATTCAGAGAGCTGCTCTGGATCTCCAATTTGAACAAATTAGGTTGTTGCTATGATCAAGCATGGCATTTGCTCTGGTATTTGAGACAGTGGTCGTAATTGTTTCAGGGCGACTGGCGCTCATGTATAGTTTTTCATGTGTGGGCACGCTTTCGCCCAATCAAGTCATTCCAGTTTTTGCACGAGCTGCAGTTGTCTGTCATCTACAGTCGTGCTTGTCGCATAGCGGTGACAACAACGCCGCATGCCAGAGGCCATAAATCAAGAATATGGAAAGAGAAATAAAGCTTCACAGCAATATCCTTAAAGAACACGGCTATGGAATATTTGTCTAACACACTGAACAATGGAATAACAGGTGCTGCTGCCGCGGAAGGAAGTTTAGTGTTGTCAAAAGCTCTTTGTCGGCTTCTTTTAGGACCTGTGCTCCTATCTATTGGTATGGTCAAATGCGTATTTTCCTCCTCTCTGGGAGCTCTCAGAAGGTTGAGAGTCAGTACGAGCCCATTTTACGTTGGTGGTCAAAAAAAGAAAGCAAACAGATTCATGTTGATTACAAAAAAAAATTTTTAGCACTTTGTAGTGCTCATAACAATGCTACGCAGCACACATAAGTCACCCTGGTGCAAACAGCCTACTTTTTCGTTGTGCTTCGATTGCACCATGAATTTTTCCAAGCGGGTTATTTGCGAGCCCTAGCAAAAAGTTTCTTCAGGACTAAAAGATATTTCACTCAGGTTTTTCAGCCTGATTTATCATACCCTAAACTAAATGTTTAAACCAAAGCCAATTCGCATTCAGGATCTCGGGAGAATATACTCTGCCACGAATACTTTTGCAGCGGAGGCAAAGATGCTACGAATTGAGCGTTCTTGATGCAATAATGCACTTTGGAAAACTAGGAGTGCACTTGCCCATGGGAGGGAGGAACAATGACTGTAAAGCCGACCAACTTAGAGCGGTAAATAGAGAACGTAGTTGGTGAACAATGGTGCCTGGGCCGCCGCAAATGGGCTGAATAGACTTCTGCAGTTTCACCCCTCATGTCTCAGTTTTGCCACGTGGCAAAACAACTTATTGCCGAGAGCCACAGGCAAACAGCTACCTTCCTTTTCCACGCCTCATATGCAAGGGACAAACAAAACAAGGATGATGGAAACACAGGAATATACGGGTGAACTATGCCCCAGGCAGGCACTCTTTTAACCTTATTCTCGTATAATCGGATCCTTTTAATGCAAGGTCATGAGCTCAAGCACCCCCTTAGCTATACCGTATCCCGACAAGGACCACCTAAAATGCTACCCCATGCCGCATTGACTTTCAGTTGTCAGAAAGTCTGAAAAGCATGTTTTTTCTTTGTAGTCGCCCCATGTCGGGCCGCTGACGGGTCTAAGGCAGGCTATAAGCGTGGTTGATGAAAAAGGTTGCAGCAATGCGTAAAAAACCTTCTCAACACTCTTTTTTTACAGGCGATCCAGTTTCACCATGGCGACGTCGAAAGATGTGAACATCGACCTGCAGTCCGCGGCCATGTGGTGACCAGACGACCTGGCAGGCGGTGTGCTCATGCGCCTGTCAGCGATGCTCGCGCTAACACGGAGTGGTATAGTACGCTCTGGAGACTACGAGCAATGCTACACCTCTCATGCTCAATGCCGCAGTGCGGGATGTGCCTGTTCTCTCCGAAGCCGGACATTCCTTTTTCGCTTCGGGTGTGACGTGATAGCGAGGGGGCTGCGACATCAAGCTGCACTCGACTCCAGTGTTCATCCTTGATGTTTGTTTCAAAGCTTGCCACAGCGTGAACAGTAGCTTGGCCTGGGATTCGGATACATTCAAATCTTTGGCGACTGTCGCTGTGTGGTTGCGAGGACCCATGTGTCTGGCCAATTAACGTTTGTCTGGAATGTTAAGAAGTCCAGCTTCACCGCCTAAGGAACGGAACGTTGACGAGTGTTGCATGTTTCCAGGCGAATCTCTGCCAATGAGACGCTGGGTCAATCGATGCGTTAATATTGCAGTTGTCTTTCAGTGCTACAAAGCCGCAGCTCACAAGGAATTTGGTCAATCTTCTCGCAAAAATCCTGGCGCAGGGTGCATTACGTGAGCTTGATAGAATGCGTGCCGCACTGCATTAGTGTTTGAAGTCTTATCACAGATACCCGCTTGATGGCACACTAGTCATGCAAGAAGCAGAAAACGTGCGTTTTAGTGAACGGGCAAACAAAAGCACGCAGAGGAACGGGTGCTTAAGGTTGATACTCAACAAGCTTGGGTGAAGTAATGATCCTCGAAAGGCATTTTAGGAAACTCAATATGTGCACCCATAGCCGTCGCCTATGCTTTTTTTATTTTTGCGTTGTGAGGAGCTTCTGCCAGTATGCCTGACGAGCTACTTTTTTATAGCGTGTACGGCTTCCAGGTGTGATAGAAATGGATTCTCTTGCACACGCAACAATTGCAGTGCACTGATTGCGGTGGGTGTCTTTTAAGCTATCAAGAAAACACACCTGGCCTAAACACAGCATGCAGGTCATGCGACATCAGAAGTTTTGTGATGCGTGCAGCGTAGAAGATGTCAATTTTGCAGTGTGGGCTTCAGATTACATAGGTATGCCTTACAGATTTTAGCTACTACTATTGGTTGACGAACAAATTCAACTACAAGAAACCTGTTCTCGTTATAAGCTACGAAATTGTCTCACTGCGTAGCTTCGTCACTGGTATATAAAAAAATAATGTCTCCTGGGACAAAGGACACATGCCCTCCTCACATCACATTCATTGCAAACAAATGACGATGTTAAAGGTCTGGCAGTTCCAACCATTTTTAACTCCGGTTTGAGATATTCACAGTAAACATTTCGTCGCATTCACTGAACAGCATTTCAACAAAAAAGCGGCCGTCACAAATCTATGCCTTTTGTGAATTCTCGTTAGTGAACTTCGCTTTCGCACTTCGTACAGTGTTAATGCTGAGCTGTCAAAGGGGGGACAGGCGCATCCATGTTGCTATAGTCAGTGAAAATGACGACTGGCTGATGCGCAGTATATTCAGTCGGCGGTGCTCGTTAGGCGCAGCAGCCCCATATTTGCCAGCGCCCTCGAGACACCTGTAGTTCAGCTGCTGCTCGGACATGCGTGCGCAGTAGTGTTTCAGCACGTGGCTCGCACCTGCTGCCGTGTGGACTGGCACCAATGCTTTCCCATGCCAGCACCGCAACGGTGCATGCCGCCAGCGCCTGGACAATTGTTCTCCCAGCGTGTCCGTGCCACAACCGGCGACGTCCTCAAGAAGTAAACGCGACTCAAGATGTGATACTCTAGTCGGGCCGGGTCCCGGCGCCCCCAGGTGTGTGTGTGTCGAGCTGAGTGAGCCTGCTCACCCGTAGACCGCACTCGCCGCCGCCAAGCTCTCTGAGGCTGGTCCATCAGAAGTAGGGTTTAAGACACTCCTCGGGCGACGATGCCCCGCGCCCGCACGGCCACGCCAGGAACGCGCCGTGGAGGGACAGTTGGTAGCGACGTGCTCTCTCTCTCAAGTGCGGTCGTCATTTGCATGTTTTGAGAAAAGCTTTGTGATAGATGTCCAATAAAAAGCTGCAACTCACTGTTTTCATTCACTTGTCTTTGTTGTAAATGTGGAATTATTTTGCTGTCCCAAATTAGTGCTCGGCTGGTTGCTCGGAAGTTTGCTGGTTTCGTGGTGATGCAAGGCTCTGAAGGCAAGTATTCTCTTAGCGCATGGTATTACAGAAACAAGTGGTGAGCGACTGGGGTTAGATATTGCTCAAAGTGTTCTGTTTCTTCGCAGTATGTACTCTAAGCATAACCTGTTTTAGCACCTTATCAATCTCGAGTCAACCGCTTTTAAGAGAAATGATTACAGCTAAGGCAATGAATTTTGCGGGTCCTCTTTTGTCGCTATAGCGGCAGTGCAGTAGATCCTAAGAGAAGGTAAATGTAGCGTATTTATTTATTCAATTATATATCAGAACACCCAGAGCGTCATTCTCTGGCATTGCACTGAGGGGGGGAGGGGGCTGTGAAAAGGTATATGAATACCACTGCGTGCAGGTGCTGAGAAAAAAGAAATGCCATTGTGTTAAAAACAATATGGAATCATTACACATAAAAACTCTCAAACCAAGCAAGAAATTGAATCGGCCTTAGGCAGCTTGTTCTATTCCAAAATTGTTTTGGGGAAAGACATTTTAAGCAGTTCGTTTTGGCACCTGTATTCTTTAATTTCAAGTGAGTGATCTATCCACAATGATACACTAGCAGAGTTAAATATATATTTGATTTGATTTGTTTCCTTTCTCCCAATCAACCACTGTACGTCCAGCGGACGTACGATGTACGTCCCTTAACGGATGTACGGATATCCGTGGGAGATCCGCCGACCTCCGACGGATCTCCGAGGGACGTCCGACGGAGGTACATTTGTAACTGGAAAGATCTCCCACGGACATCCGATACGGATATCCGCGGATATCCGCCGCGGACCTAAAGAGGACATTGGCATGTTGCAGGCCTTTGTGACTGCAGCCACTAATATAACTGTCATATACTAAATGAGTTTATATACAAGCCCACAAAGTGTTTTATATCAGGCACAGGCCTCATCGTACATCAAATGCATATGCCTATAGGAAGCAACCAAACACAACGCAAGTTGTCTTAAAATCAAACAATTTTATTAAAGGCATTAATGCATGCTTTCAACCTTCAAGAGGCATTCTTCACGCTTGACGCTGGAAGAGGTCCCATGCAATAGGACGGGTTACTGTATGCAGGTTGTATTCTCATGTTGAATCTGTTGTAAAAAAGTTTTTCCCTAGAAAACAAACAAAAATGCAAAAATACTGTCACTGAAAGGGTACATGATTTTTGCAATTCAAGATACTGCCACTGAAGATCATAATAAAAAATACCATAGCAAAACATACCTGCTGACTATGTCACACATTCGCAGCCATCAATTGCACGAAATGTCCACACACGTGCTGCAAAGGAAAAGATGAGTGCATGAGGGGAGCTGATAATTTCAACACACTTCGAACTTACATGTAGACCAATGCTCTGCAGCGCAAGCTACAACACGGTTGCTCTGAATGGGCTGGCGACGTCCGTGCAGCAACCCTGAGGGAACAAGTGGACAGGTTGTGAGTGGGCAACATGGACTTACACTGCAACTAATACATACCTGTTGACACTACGATGTGGCACATTTGCAACAATCAATTGCACGAGCTGTCCACATACACGCTGCAAGGAAAAAGATGAAAAATTAATTTCAGCGCAAATTACTGTGCTGTAGATGGCTGGAAACATCCATTTGACAAGCGTAATGTTGAAACAAGTCGATAAGCTGTGAAGGTAGACGGATTTTATATTATTTTCAACCTACCTGCACTTTCCATGGCATGACATAATTTAGGCACCAATACACTCCGCAGGCGGGCCACATACACACCGCAAAGACAGTAAGAAAATAAGAAATCAGTCGCGAATCACTGCAAAACACACACAGCCCCGACATTATCCTTTTCATGCGTTCTGTTTTATCGCTATTAAGAACTTACGTACAACTGCCTTAAGATTCACACCATGAATGTGTACACCTCGTCTCAATTTTTTTCGTAGTGTAGAACGAGAGAGGCGCGATGCACTGGCTTACGGAGCTTCGCGACAGGCTCGCGTACGCGGGCAAACACGTTTGCGGCAGCTACCGCATCGTACTTGTAACTTCCACTCCAGTGCGAGTATAATATGCTACAGCATTTTGCTCATCCCACGGCAACATCATCAAGGTAATCTTCAAGCACAGTTACTTACTTGCAAGTTATAACACGCCGCTTCTTTCATCCGAGGCAACAAAGAGTCGGGTGCAGTACGACGTCGGGGCTATTTCACGAAAGCTTCTGGTGCAGAAGAAGGTCTTGTCGAGCGCATAGGTGATTGATCACATTTATAGCACAGCCAAGCAACCGCAGAACAAACAAACCGCATACTGTAGCAAAAATAAAGGTCGAAAGAAACATGATGCCACGAAAAACTACGCAAAGATCGCGCTGTTGTGCACCGTGCCGCCCACGCCGGAACTGGTGGCTGACGGATTGGATTGGATCGACTTCAAGGCCTGTCGTCCTGCCGCGGCTTCTGGTAGGAGTTTAGTTTTCATGGAAGGCAGCATGCCTCGGTTACCTCGGCGGAATGCTGGAAGAATTCAGGTTCTTTCATATCCGCACCATATTCGAGCGATTTAATTGATTAATCCGAATATGCAACTAATTGTCGGTATAAAAATTTGATCGGCTGTATTTGTCGTTTGCAAAATAGAATTTCTTTTCATTTTTTTTATGTGAGGAAAAAAAATATGTATGTGACGTCGTAAGTTCACATCCCTACAGGCATATTCACGGATACCCGTCGGACATCCGTCCGCGGATATCCGCCAGCCATCCGATAGCGAACGTCCTTCGGACATACTCCGAATCTCCGATGCGTATGTCCGGATATGGACGTCCGTAGGCATGCCCTACGGACATCCCCACCTGGCACTGGAGATTCGGATCTTAATCGTACGTACTACGGATATCCGTGGTTGACTGGGCTGATACAGAAAGAGGAGCAAGAGCAAAAGGCGGAACGCCTGACGATGGCTCTTGCCCCGCATACAGTTTGGCACAAACAGACATTTAACATAGATTTATGCGAAAAGTGCCACACCAAGATCTTCGGGGGGAAATAAAATGTCACAGCACTGAGGGAAAAAAAAGTAAATAAGTTAAGTAACGAGAAAAAAAATAAAGCTTATGCAGCAAACAATAAACCGTACTTGCCAACACAAAATAGTTAGTACAAAGATGCAAATGTACACAATTCTGAACATAGTTGTTGCAAGTTTAACAACAACATAATAGCAACATTATAATAGCAACACACAACAGCAAGATTCAAAACGATAATGCACTCCCAAAAAATACAAACTATGAACAGAAACATGGCAGATTAATTGAATTCCAAGTTATTTTCCAGCAGCACAGCTCTAAGCGTATTCTTGGAGACATTAGCACTCAGATCTGTTAATTTTTGTATTTTATTCAGAAGGTTAGCTGTTTGATATTCAATATGTTGTTGTCCATAATTCATCCTTGCTTTGGGTGGCCGTATAGTTTCCCTACGGAGTGTGTATGCAGGAGCTGCATTGGAGTTTTGTACACTGTAAAGCTTCGCTTTCTTTATGTACTGAAGCAATTTGAAATAATAAATTTGATTGACCTTTTAACATTTTATATTTCAGGAAAAGTGGTCTTGTACGCAGTAATTCAGTGGGCTGTGATATTGCTAAAATATTTCGTAACCATTCAGGGATGAGTGTAAAAATCTTAAAGAGGCAGCCAATTGTGTTAGTAAGGTCAGCTATGAGGCTGTTTACATGAGGATTCCATCATAAGCTTTTATCAAACCACACACCAAAAAATTTTTGGGCATTGATTTCAGCTATTTCTTTGCCATCAAACAAAATTGCTATGGCAGATTTCCTAGGTTTGTTTAGTGGTTAAAACAATATATATTTCGTTTTCTCAATGTTCAAGCATAATTTATTTGTGTTTAACCAAGTAGACAGGTGGAGCAAATAGTTACTGACTGCATGTTCAATTTCCGGGAGTGAATGGCTAGAGAAAAAGATGGTATCATCTGCATACATGATTAGTTTTGGGGTATTAGGAATAGAGCATAAATCATTGATGTATGTTATGAACAGCAACGGCCTGAGAATAGATCCCTGTGGAACGCCTCTTTTAACTGGCAGAAATGGAGATGTATATTTATTAAAGCTGACATATTGATAGCGGTTTGACTGATAGCTTTTTATTAATTCTAGTGGTATTCCATGGATCCCATACCTGTTCAGTTTAGATAGAAGGACATCGTGACAAATAGAATCAAATGCTTTGCGCAGATCTAGAAATAGTCCAAGCGTATATATTGTATTTGTTCAAAATTTGTTATTATCTCATTCTTTATGTTAAGCAGGGCTGATTCTGTAGATTTTTTCTTTCGAAATCCGTACTGCATATTACTGATTACATTATATTTACCAAAAAAGTTTGGATAGGATCGGCAGGACTGAAATTGGTCGGTAGTTAGTCAAAGCATAGCTGTTCCCACCCTTAAAAATCGGATGTAGGCGTGCTATCTTTAATTGATCTGGAAACGCACCAATCTCGAACATACAATTAATGATACGAGCCAGAGGAATAGATATTAATTCAGTGACATATTTTATCAGTCCACATGAAATGCCATCATAGCCAGAACCTGTATTTTTTTTTGTGCATTAATTATTCGTTTCACTTCGGGCGGCATCATGGGAGTTAACATGATCGAATTTGCAAGGTGAGCGCAACAAGTAGCAGGGCTATTTTTTGTTTTTTGTTCAGATCGGTACATTCAGAGCAAGAAACAAAGTAATTATTCATGGCAATTGCAGCTGCATAGCCAGACAAAATGCCATTAGGTGTTGTAATATGAAAGTCTACACATGGTTTCTGTTGATTGGTTAGATTTCTAAATTCATTCCATATAGAGAATGAATTTTCCTTCACTCAAAAAACTGATATGGAATAGTTTTGACCGTGGCTTGGAGCTGACTATTGGCAGAAACCACCAGATTGTGTTTTATAAGTGAGGTATAAAACCTTGATTCGATGCCGAATTGATATTGCGTTCATAAAAGAGGACGTGCGCCACGTGTGACGGTTTGTCCCTGTAGATACCTTTACTGTAACCTCCCTATGTTTGGGCATTTTCGAAAGTGCTCGCTGAAACACCCAGTATAGCACGCATGCCACTCTTCCATGTGGATGAATGTCGGGAAACTTATCTTGACAAGGAACTGTAAGTAGGGCAAGGAATCTATAACAGAGCAATTATTTCGTGAAGGCAAAGATGTTGAAAGATGAGTTGAGTGGAAATGTTATATGCAAGTACTGTTTTTCTGTATGTTACGGAAGTCAACATAGGTAAGCTGAAAGGAAGTGCTTGTGGAACGGCGGAAAAACATTTCCACACCCGAAAGAGCACAGTACCATGCAGGCAGCCTGTATGAGCTACTGTTTATCCGTACTATCTTTTCAAGAAGTAGAAGAGCTTGAATATGAATGAGAAGAGGGTTTTCGCAGTTTTTGGCGAGTGCGCACCCGTATCCCGTATTGCCCGTGCAAACTCAAAAAGCCTTCCCACCCGAAAGAGCCGCCGATCCGTATTAGATTTTAGTAAAAATGCATTCCAGGCAACGAACCTTTTTTTATCAGTACGGGTAGTGATTTCAGACTCCGAGATACTTCTTTCGGTACCACATTTTCAAGTAAACTAGTATAAAGTAAGCGGATGCTCTGCCACGTGGATGGCTATGCTTGCAGGAAATTCAACTGTCGTGAAGCGGTTCACCTTGAGGCTTCCGGTCAAATCGGTCAGAGATCCGTGAAGACTTTCTCTCTCTTCCAAGTTCGTTTTATCATCATCATCATCATTTTATTCCAATATCAACATTACAGATGCTGTTGGAATAAAACATTACAGAGCTCCAAGTAGGCACAGAAAACAGCGAATGGCCAAAGAGCCCTCGGAATAACAGCGCAGTGCAACGATGCAGCCGCATAACAACACAGAAAAAAAAAGCACGACGGCGAAACAGCACGATGACAGGGAAGAACTGCAATTTCGAGTTTACAATCACGTGTGCTTGAAAGCCCGTGAATTTCAAAGCTACAAATTCCGTTGTGTTGCTACGGGTCGTTTACCTAATCGTTCGCTTTCTCAATAGCCTCAGAACAACGACGCGACAATAATGGTAAGGATCCAACCTGACACTTCAGCTGAAAGGCCAGTGCTTGATTAGCGACATGAGATAGCTTGACGCAATGATAGTGTCACGTTGTAGTGACGGCAGTCCAGCGGTCAGGAAGACACCAACCAGTCTTGGAAACGAAGCTCTTTATTTGGGCTGACTTGCGCCCTCAAAAGAACTGAATCACTCGGCGGCGGCGTAAGCAACAAACGTGCTCCTCGGTCGTCGAACTACGAATATCCGCCGCTCGCGGCATCGCTCAATTTAAAGCCGGCAAGGAACTTTCCAGATAACAGGTCAAGATCATCTACGGTAATCTGGAAAAACCTAGATGCAGCCTTTCATGGCTGCGAACAATCGAGATTAGTCTAGTCGCTTCTCGCGCCACGAACAAAAGTGATAACGACCCTTTCCTGCTGCCTTGAGCGTGAACGAACAAACACTGCAATGATACGTGGCATTACCCCCCTTCCAAAGAAGCATCGTCTCGATGCTTTAAAATGAAAATAAACACGGACAATGAAAACTTCCAGTCCTTTAGCGTTCATAATATGGCTTCAGGCGTACGACATGTACGACTTCCGGGCGTGTGCGGCGTCGCTGAGATGCTGTCGTGCCGTCGGGGATGACTTCGTAGTCGAGGTCACCGATGCGACGGAGAACCTTGTACGGGCCAAAGTAGCGTCGCAACAACTTTTCACTCAATCCACGGCGGCGAACTGGCGTCCATATCCAAACACGATCACCTGGCTTGTAATGCGTGTCTCGTCGGCGCAGATTGTAGCGTCGGGCGTCGGTGTGCTGCTGGTCTTGAATGCGAAGCCGCGCAAGTCTTCGGGCTTCCTCGGCGCGATGAAGGTAGGCGGCGACGTCGAGGTTGTCTTCGTCAGAAACGTGCGGGAGCATTGCGTCGAGTGTTTTCGTGGGCTTCCTGCCGTATACCAGCTGGAATGGGGTAAACCTGGTTGTCTCCTGGACGGCAGTATTATAAGCGAAGATCACGTAGGGCAGAATGGAGTCCCACGTCTTGTGTTCGGCGTCGATGTACATGGAGAGCATGTCTGCGATGGTCTTGTTCAGACGCTCTGTGAGTCCGTTGGTTTGTGGATGATAGGCAGTGGTCCTCCGATGGCTTGTCTGGCTTAAAATGGCTTGCGTCAGCTCCGCTGTAAACGCCGTTCCTGTCTGTGATGAGCACTTCCGGGGCGCCGTGTCGCAGCAGAATTTGTTCGACAAAAAATTTTGCGACAATTCTGTTGCGGTACCACTAGGCAACGCTTTTGCTTCGGCGTAGCGGGTCATGTAGTCGGTGGCCACGATGATCCACTTGTTTCCTGATGAAGAGGTCGGAAAGGGGCCGAGGAGGTCCATCCCTATTTGCTGAAAGGGCTTAGTTGGCGGTGGTATGGGGTTCAGGAGTCCGGCTGGTCTAGTCGGAGGCGTTTTGCGTCGCTGACACTCACGGCACGTTTTCACGTAATGGGAAACGTCGGTAGCTAGCCGTGGCCAATAGTACTTCTCCTGGATGCGGTGCAACGTGCGAGCAATCCCGAGATGCCCTGCAGTCGGCTCATCATGACATGCCTGCATAATTTCTTGCCTAAGATTCTTGGGCACGACAAGAAGATGTACTGTCCTGTTGGGCGCGAAGTTCTTCTTCAGGAGGACATTATTGTTAAGGACGAAGGACGACAGTTGGCGCTTGAACCCCCGGGGAGGCGAGGTGGTCTTGCCTTTCAAGTAATCAACTAGGCTTTGCAACTCAGGATCCGAGCGCTGCTGCTGCGCGAAACTGCTGGCGCTTACCGGTCCTAGGAAAGCATCGTCGTCTTCCTCTTCCGGTGCTGCGTCTACGGGGGCTCGCGATAGGCAGTCAGCATCGGAATGTTTGCGGCCAGATTTGTAGACTACAGTTATGTCAAATTCTTGAAGACGCAGGCTCCAACGAGCAAGGCGGCCGGAGGGATCTTTCAAATTGGCCAGCCAGCACAGAGCATGGTGATCGCTCACAACCTTGAATGGTCGTCCGTATAGGTAGGGGCGAAATTTGGACGTGGCCCAAATAATGGCGAGACATTCTTTCTCTGTCGTCGAATAGTTGGCTTCGGCTCTCGACAGTGAACGGCTAGCGTACGCGATAACTTTCTCCTGTCTGCCATTTCTCTGAACGAGGACCGCTCCTAAGCCCACCCCGCTTGCATCGGTATGAACTTCGGTTTCGGCGTTTTCATCAAAGTGCCCGAGCACAGGAGGGGACTGTAAGCGGCGCTTCAGCTCGTTGAAAGCTTCCTCTTGTGGCCTTTCCCATTTAAAAGGCACGTCAGCCTTGGTAAGTTGAGTCAAAGGTTCAGCGATACGCGAAAAGTTCTTGACGAATCGTCGGTAATAAGCGCACAATCCAAGGAATCTGCGTGTAGCCTTCTTGTCATTAGGCTGTGGAAACTCTGCGATCGCAGCCGTCTTCTGGGGGTCGGGGCGAACTCCATCCTTGCTTACGACGTGACCAAGGAACAGCAGCTCCTCGTAGGCGAAGTGGCACTTCTCTGGTTTCAGTGTCAGGCCTGAAGACTTGATTGTTTCCAGCACTATCCGAAGCCTTCTGAGGTGGTCTTCAAAGCTTGAGGAGAAGACAACAACGTCATCTAAGTAGACTAGGCAAATCTGCCACTTCAAGCCTGCGAGCACCGTATCCATTACTCGCTGGAACGTCGCTGGGGTAGAGCAGAGGCCGAATGGCATCACCTTGAACTCGAAGAGTCCGTCTGGCGTGATGAACGCAGTCTTTTCGCGATCTCTTTCGTCGACTTCAATTTGCCAG
The DNA here is from genome assembly GCF_055824585.1 of Amblyomma mixtum. Classification (NCBI taxonomy): domain Eukaryota; kingdom Metazoa; phylum Arthropoda; class Arachnida; order Ixodida; family Ixodidae; genus Amblyomma; species Amblyomma mixtum. The sequence continues at coordinate 176,087,276 of NC_143016.1, forward strand.
TAGCCGCTCTTCAGGTCCATCGATGAGAAGTACTTAGCGTTGCACAGCTGGTCCAATGTATCGTCGATGCGGGGGAGGGGGTAGACATCCTTCTTCGTAATGCTGTTCAAGCGGCGGTAATCGACGCAAAAGCGAAGGGTGCCGTCTTTCTTTTTCACTAGGACGACTGGTGCTGCCCAGGGGCTCCTTGATGGCTGGATAACGTCGTCACGAAGCATTTCCTCAACTTGCTTACGGATAGCTTGGCGTTCTAGCGGCGATACGCGGTAGGGGCTCTGTCGCAGTGGTCGGGCGTGTTCATCTGTGACAATTCGGTGCTTGGCAAGCCTCGTTCGTCGCACATTCGATGCTGATGAGAAGCAATCGCTGTACTCTTGAAGAAGACTGCGTATTTGTTCTTGTCTGCTCCGTGGTAATGCTGCGGGTTGATATCAAACGTTGGTTGATGGTGTTGGTCAGATGGTTCTACAGGTTGGTCGGGTAGGGCAAATATGTCTCTGATGTCTGCCAGCTCGTCGAAGAAAGCGATCGTCGTACCTTTGTTTAGATGCCGGTATTCTTCGGTGAAGTTGGTTAGCAAGACCTGGGCTTGGCCATTTCGGATTTGGGCGACTCCCCTTGCGACGGCCAGTTCTCGATCCAGGAGTAGCTGGGTGTTCCCCTCGATGACGCCTTCGGCAGTTTCGATGTCTCCAGTACCTATGCAGGCGACGACACTTGATCGGGGCGGCACGCTCAATGCTTCGTCGAGGACGTTCAAGGCAACGGGATGAGTCGCTGTCGTCGCTGCAGATATGGCTTTGTCCGTGGAAAGCTTGATCGACTTAGATCGAAGGTCGATGATCGCTCGATGTTCATTCAGGAAGTCCATTCCCAAAATCACGTCTCGCGAGCATTGCTGTAGGATCAGGAAGGTTGTCGCATAGGTTCTCCCGTTAACACTAACTCTCGCGGTGCAGCGTCCTGACGGCGTAATCAGGTTGCCACCTGCGGTGCGGATCAGCGGGCCATCCCAAGTTGTTGTTACCTTCCTGAGTCGGACAGCGAGTGGGCCACTCATGACAGAGTAGTCAGCTCCAGTGTCGACCAAGGCAGTAACCGCGTGACCGTCGACCGTAACTTCAAGGTCACTTGTTCGCGTTCTCGTATTGTACGTTGTCTTCGGTGTCCGATCTCGGCTTCGTCGAGTAGTAAGGCTGTGGTGGGCGTACTCCGACGTTACTTCACTGGGCAGCGGTAAAAGTTTCAAGTCTGGCCGCGTTGTCGTCGTCGTCGTTGTCGGTGCTGTCGTCGTTGTTGTCGGCGTTGTTGTCGTCGGTGTTGTCGTCGGTGTTGTCGTCGGTGTTGTCGTCGGAGTTGAGGCATGGACTTGGGTTTTCGTCGATGGAGGATCTTTGTGCTTGCGCTCGGAAGCAACCTCACCTCCAGAGGCTGCTTTATTCAGTTTAACCTTCGGGGGCTGGGGGAGCGTCCACGCACTGCGTAGCCTCGGCTAGGAGATACAAAGCGCGGAGACGAAGGCGACGGTGAACGTACGTGATAGGCGGCTGGGCGGTGAGCATTCTTCCCGGCGCAAAAACTCCTCGATTTCGGCTGGTCGCTGCCCAGGTCGGGGTCGTGGAGCGTCGTAAGAGAACCCTCGGATGCCAAGTCGTCTGTATGGGCAGTGCCGGAGGACGTGACCGGCTTCGCCACAGTGGAAGCATAGTGGGCGGCGCTGGTCGGCAGTTCTCCACTCGTCGCATTTCCTCGGCTGCGCGCGTCGCTCGTAGGACGGGCGGGTTGGGGCGAGTGGGCGGCGGTCCAACGCAGCTGGCTGAGGGCGATACCCAATGGGCATTGGAAGTCCCATGGATGTCCTGCGGATGTTTAGGATGTCTGCAGGACGTCCATGGGAGGTTCAGTGCCCATCGGGTAGAGGCTTGGGTCCCGTCGTCGAGGTACAGGACGGCGCACTGCTGCGGCGTAAGTCATGGCTGGAGGCTCTCGAGGCTGCGTGGTAGACTGGAGTCAGGTCTTCCGGCGAATAACTCAAAGGGCTGGCGTCACGACTTGCAGGGGTTGTCCGGTACATGGAAGGCTACCCAGCACCTCCACCAGATGTCACGTTGTAGTGACGGCAGTCCAGCGGTCAGGAAGACACCAACCAGTCTTGGAAACGAAGCTCTTTATTTGGGCTGACTTGCGCCCTCAAAAGAACTGAATCACTCGGCGGCGGCGTAAGCAACAAACGTGCTCCTCGGTCGTCGAACTACGAATGTCCGCCGCTCGCGGCATCGCTCAATTTAAAGCCGGCAAGGAACTTTCCAGATAACAGGTCAAGATCATCTACGGTAATCTGGAAAAACCTAGATGCAGCCTTTCATGGCTGCGAACAATCGAGATTAGTCTGGTCGCTTCTCGCGCCACGAACAAAAGTGATAACGACCCTTTCCTGCTGCCTTGAGCGTGAACGAACAAACACTGCAATGATACGTGGCAATAGTTTCTATAGTCGAATTCAATTGATTTCGTTGAATTTTATGGGTCCATTCAGTCACCTTTTCAAGACTGGTTTTAAATGTCCGTCACTCCCACTTCTGCGAAGTGCTGTTCAGCAGATTTGAACGAGCCTATTAATAGGCACTTTTAGTTGGGCTACGCAGTAAGCTTGCGCGCGCATTGCTAATTACGTTGCGTACGCTGTGTGCAAAGGCTTGCTTCACTTCTGGCGTCGGGTTTGCATGATTGACAGTACCACGTCTCATGCAAAACGGCTATTCTTTTGGTACATGTACCATGGCCGAGAAATTCTTCCAATGTTAGGGAACCTACAAGACTAGAGCAAGATATGATTTGTTTTCTGAAGGCGAAGGTTTGGCGAAGGCGATATGCCCAGGCGCCATTACTGTGCAGTGAGTGGCAAAGCTTGCAAAAGCGTGCAAAAAACAAGTGAGGCTCCCCATCTGAGTGCGAAAAAATGATCATTCAAATGCAGCGTTCTGCCGCGAAAAGTAGGCGCAAGTCGGCGTACGATGCCTTGTATCGCTCATTCACACCCGTTTCAATATTCCATGTTTCTCTGAAACAATGTGTGACCAAGAAGGTTATTTTCGGCCAGTGCCACAGCCATACTAATCATCAGCATCTTCAGTGAGCTGCGCCCAATGAGCATACATTGCAATTTCTTTCATGAGTATTATTTGAAGGGACTCTTACCTGTTAACAGTGCCACGACACAAAAGATGTTCATTCTCTCTCAACCATAAATGACTTACTATAAAGCTTGAATAGTAGAGAAAATTACAGAGAAAAACAAAAGCTCAGACCGTAATCTGCCTTTGAAAGCACGCAAAGAGTTTCACTAACGTGTACTTAAATTTTGCTAGTGTGCCAAGAGCCGTTATTACGATGGGCAGACACAAGTGGAGAACGCGGCGGAAAATGCTCCTCAGAAGAGGCCCTCCAGCCATTGATAATGACCGCTTTTCATGATGTCGTGGTTAATCGCTTCGCTGCCGCCAGCCTCCTGCGATGTCATGCTATGCCAGGTGCAGGGGATCACCCGCGTTGTCATGAGAATGGGTCGTCCATTGGCTCGATAGCCTCCACGGAGGAGCATTTGCCACTGCGGTTCTGGCGTGTATCCCACTGCTGGGCTAAATCCTGCGCACTCCTACAAGGAGTAAAAATGCATCGAGTCGTTAGTGAACAATTTTAATTCCACTTCTACCTAAACAAATACCGGGTGTTTCAGCGAACACTTTCAAAAATTCTCATAAGTAGAATTTTCTTGGTAAAGATATGGCTTTTGCAACATAGTATTACCAATGCGTGCGGACACCAGAAAATCGGTAAATCATATTAGGTAGTAAGCTGGTTCACTAATTTTTAATAATTAACTTTTTAACTATTACAGTTAGGCGCCTAGTTGCAATTAGATATTTGTAGCCGGTCGTTAGTAATAGCCATATCAGTTTTTAGAATTTCGAAAAGGCAATTACCCTCACCGCTGTGGCTCGACAAAGTCTGGCTGTTTTGTGCCAAAAATACATACGCTATCGAAAGCATGCAGGCAAAGCATCCCCTCCAGTGCACGTAACTAGTCGAAAAAGCCAAATTTTGTCGAGCCACAGCGCCGAGGATAATCGCATTTTCGAAATTCTAAAAACTGATATGGCTATTACTAACGACCGGCTACAAATATCTGATTGCAACTAGGCTCCTAACTGTAATAGTTAAAAAGTTAATTATTAAAAATTACTGAACCAGTTTACTACCTAATATGATTTACCGGTTTTCTGGTGTCCGCCAACATTAGTAATACTATGCTGCAAAAGCCATATCTTTATCAAGAAAATTCTACTTATGAGAATTTTGAAAGTGTTCGCTGAAACACCCGGTATAAAACGTAAGGGTGATGCGTATTCTGAATATGTAGGAAACGCCTTCATCGTCTACATTTCTACCGCATCAAACTCGAGCATTTTAAATTTCTTAGGAACAGTAGAATGGTATTAAAGGTAGCTACAATAGAAACGACCATCTTGGCGTGGCATACACGCATGACTGATACTGGCATAGTGGCATAGTGGGTAATGTGATGGCGGGATAGTGGATGTTGTTTCACATGTTGCTGGTAGTAGTGGACGGTAGGAATATTATGACGTGATAATTAAGGATTAAGACGAGGCTGACACGTACCTGTATCTTGGGCAAAGGTGACATAGCCAATGAGAAACATGAAAAGAGAGTGCAGGAAGAACACAGAAGTTGGTAGGTCAAGTACGCACACGGTGAAGGAAATGGCTCCATTCTAAATAGCGATTACACAGAGTGGTAATCCGAAAATGTAGCTATAGCTGGTAGGCGATGAATAATTGCGCACACAAACATTTTGCAGGAAACAAATGAACCTGTGATGAGATGATTCTGCCTAGGCACCCATGGGATGAATGATTGTGCGTCGCTCGTCTATGGGCAATTTCAGATTAGATATTGCAGTTCGATAGTCGACCTCTTCGATTAAGTAATATTGTGATTGCAGAATCCCTGGAAAAAAGGCAATGGTCAATAATTTTGTCTGCGCAAGTACTTTGAAGAACAGAAACTTCTTGATGATGAGAATGTGAACTATTGTGCGTAAGCACTTAAATCTTGTTCCTAAATTGATTGCGAATAACTGGATGTGATAGCGAATTTTTTATGGGGCAAGCGTATCTGCGGCCAAAGAGCTCCATGCACAAGGTATTTTCGTTTGCTCAAGGTAGGGTCAAAGACTCATTTCCGCAAGCATTTCACCCTGTTTAAGCCGAGCACTATGCCAGGGGGAAGCTTGTACCCATTGTATCACCGGTGGGCACCGGTGATACAATGCGTGCAACGAACCCCGCGCCTCCCGCATGCGATGCGGATGCTCATCCACTTTGCCACCGCTGCGGTGAATAACAAGGATGTATATTACGAACAGATGACTGAAATCTTATAAAGCAAATCTATGCCTTCTCTAGAGTGCACCCAGTTATTTCTGAGGATTATTTTTCTTTCTAAAATTTCGAGGATGGCGTACACAACGTTTGTGCCAACTTTGAAGGTTTTTATCTAAAATAGTAAATGAGCTATAACTGCCCAATGGGCACTGAAACTACCTTGGACGTACTGTGAACGTTTAAGATACCCATGGGACGTCCAAGAAAATACCAGTGCCCATTGGGTGTAAACATATAACGCTGCATTCGGCACAAACATATCTACTAATATAAAATGTGCCGACACGTCTTTTGCGCATAAGCAAATATTACTGTGACAAAGCACAATTTTTGATCTTTGTTGTGCTGAGGTAATTATCACATATGAAGAGTCTTCATGTTTAAAAGCATTTGCATAATTTTTCTGGTGCAGCAGGTGCAGTACATTGATGGAAACGTCTGAACAGCGCTAAAAGAGTGGAGGGAAGAGAAGGGCGTAGACACAGGCGCTGATTAGCAACGAAGTTATTTATTGCGACAGGGAAGGCAGTCATGCAAGGGGAACATGGCGAGCAGATGCAGAAAGGATCAAACATCAGTTGTGGTATGTCAACAATCAGGTAGTGTCAAATGGTGTAATAAAAGGGAGTTCTTGCGGGATGCGAGCCCCCGACAGCTGACTGACACACATGTCACTTTGTTTGTGTGTTAAAGGCCTTGCAAATCAGCCATGAAGTCTCGTCTGTATATTTGGTGATGGTGGTGGTCCCTTGAAGAAATGCTTCACAGTCTTTGCAGTCCGCACAATGAATGTAGAGTTATGTTATTTTTGCAAGACTTGTTTTCTATACCTTTCGCATGCTATATCATGTTAAATATTTCGCATGGAAGAATAGGCCACGCAAGAATAACATTCACATTGCGTGGACTGCAAAGATTGTGAAGCATTTCTTAATGAGCGCACCAACACCGCCAATATTCCCGTAATGACCTCCAGAACATTCTAAGGAAGCAAAATGTGCATAGTTCTGTCATGTTTAGGAGAAGTAATTTCTAAATCATGCGTGCATGCGTTTAATAACAGTTTATGCAGCAGGTCCAGAGGCTAAGGTCAGCGCGTTTGCTTAATGATTTTGTAATACTTGCTACCGATGAACCCTGCATAGGCTTAAGTCATTTTGAAGTTTGACCAACCGGGGTCCTTCCAGTAGGAAGAAAAAGATGTATGCGGTAATTCCGTGCGTTCATCAATTGTTCCATTGTCTAATTCTAGTAGATACTAGATATAAGGTTGAACCCAGTGACAACACTGACGTCCTGTGGACATCCGTGCGATGTCGCAACAGGAGATGCGGATATCCCCAGCAGATCCCAAAATCATCTGGGGACATCCCTTACACATCACTTTGGCCACCTTTTCTGTATCCCACGGAGGTCCACAAAATATCCTTGGGGATATACAGGGGACTCGGCAGGGTCGTCGTGGCTATGGTTCATTTTGCTCTTTAACAGGTATTTCAAAGCGCTAAAACAGCACAGGTCAGTGTACAAATGAACACGTCCATGCAACATGACACTCACAGCGAAGCTTTCTGCTACCTGAAGTGTTTAGGGTGTTTGAAGTGTTATAATAGCAGCAAAATTGTCACATTTTTCTTGTTATATGGGTCCCACCACAATCAAAACTGAGACAAAAACACGAGAATGTGTCGTGCGCTTCCATCTCAGTCTTTGTCATCTGCATTAGACCCAGCGTGACTTTAAACTGGCTAGCCCAACTTTCTTTGTTTTGTCAGCATTTAGACACTCACAGTATGCTTGAAGGGATCCACTGGAAGCCCATGGGAGGTGTCCAATAAATATGCAGCTGTATGTACCGACATAAACTGCACAGAGTAGCTCCAACATCAAGAAATTTATTTCACTGAATATAGCAATACAATAATGAGTACCTCCTCAGTTAATGCACCAAAAAGAACATTTTTAGAAAGGAACCGTACACAAACTATCTGCCACAAAACGAGTTACATAAAACTACTGAACACTGCTGCTGTTAAAATGAAGACAACACGCAAACTGCAACCCATCAAAACTTGTTACCAGTATGTTCAATGTGCAGAAGTGGAACATTCCACAGATTTCGTAAAACTTTTCATAGCAGTTTACAGTGTTTTACAATTTACGCTCTACACATTGAGAGAATTATGTTAAATGTTATAAATACAGAAAGAAAATACTAAACACAACCGCATGGTCGAGCTGACCAGCAGTAGCCTTTGGCTGAATGCTAAAAATGTGTGAAATTAACCATACAGAAAAAAAACCAGTCACACAAGACGACGGACGAGAAGAGTGTGTACACTCTTCTTGTCCGTCGTCTTGTGTGACTGGTTTTTTCCGTTTACAATGTACCAACTGGCCCACATTTCAACCCTTCCGTAACCATACAGAAGCAGAACAAAGTATTTGGAAAATCTTGTTTGTACCTTACACCTACTAGAAATTGCATAATATGCACATGTTATAACCTAGACACCAGAAGTCACAGAAAAATAAAGAGTAAGGAAATATCAACTTGAAAAAGCTTGTACCATGTTCAGCATACACAAACCTTGCTTGTGCCCTGCAGTATACAAAACACATAATACGCCCACATTATACGCTATACAGGCTAGAGATCACAGAAATATACACTAAGGAAATTTCAAACTGCAAGAGCTTGCAGCATGTTCAATATACAGAAGTGGAACAAAGTTTATGCAAACCTTCCTTAAGCCTTGCACACAACAAATTGCATAATATGAACATGTTATAATACAGACTAGAGTTCACAAAAAAATACGCACTGCAAGGAAATTTTTACTGAATGCTAGAAAAGCTTGTAGCATGTTCTGCCTACAGAAGTGAAACATATTTGCAAACCTTGCTTATGCGTTGCAGACTAGAACACATAATAGAATGCACACATTATAATACACAGACCAGGGAACCCAAAAAATACACACTGTAAGGAAATTTTGACTGAATGCTATAAAAGCTTGTAGCATATTCAGCATACTGACTTGGAACAGTTTTTTTCAAACAATGCTTGTGCTTCGCGGACTAGAAATGACGTAAGTGCACTTCATAACCTAACGAGAATACTGCACTCAACCTACCATGAATGGAACAATGATGATGAAAACAGAGCACGTGTAACTGGCATGGAGCTCTGGCAAATCCACCAGGCACAGCAAGAAAGTGCCCCAAAAGAGTACTGAGAGCGCATCTGATGTGTTACCCCAGAAGCAAGCCCATAGATAGCATGCCTGCTCTGACTACAAAGACCTTCAAAGAAAAGTTTTCATTCATAAAGTCCCTATTATGAAATTTTCACAAAGCATTTTGGTGTGCAGACTCCAAATACGTCATTTAATTTCATGTAAAAGTTCCTGTGCGCTTGTCTAAATTTAAATGCTATGCAAGTTCTTATCAAATTTTCAAGAAATTTTGCAGCAGGAAACTTGCTCAAATGCAGGCTATTTGTTTTTTCTTGACATCAGGGATTGAAATAAGGGTACAATTATCATCCTGCTTACCCAGACAACACCAAACATCCTGAGGACGTCCTCAAATGGTCCAAATGTCCTCAAGGCTTCTAAAACATCCTCAATATGTCCTCATAATGTCCTAGGTTGGATTGTCCTGGAAACGTCCTCAGAACGATGTCCTCAGGTCATACGTGTGGGTTCGTGGTCCTCAAAATGTCCTCTCGAGGACATATCTGCGAACACGCTGTAGGGTCTGCTCGCGGGCAAGTCAAATCCCGCGCCGCTCACCGCGGGTAGTCTCGGACCCCTTCTTCCCGAGTGGTGGGGCGGGGGGAGAGAGGCGAGGAGAAAGCCTTTATAAGGCGAGACCGGAGAGGCTCGCGGCCTCTTGCTCTTGGACCAGCCCTGCCGAAATGACCACCTGACCCAGCTGCCACGACGACGACCGGCCCCCCTGATGTGAGAATAAACCCTTTGTACAAAGTCCTGCCTCGAGTGACTGCCTGTGCGTCCCCGCGCAGAGGAATTGCCCACAAATAATGGCGCCCAACGTGGGGCTTAATTAACACCTTGTGGACGATTTCTCTGCCGATTTTGGGATGTGCAGCCAGACTCGTGGCAGGCCCTCTTTGTTCGGGGCCACGCCGGACCGATAGGGTTAAGGAGCGGGTCAGGCGGAATGTTCGCGGGGTAGCGACTTGTGTAGTGTTGTAAATTTGTTAGGGGTTTTGTGTTATTTATGTAGTTTTCGGGCGTTTTGTGTTGTGTATTTCCGCGTGTTTGTAGATAGATTGTTGTGTATGTGAATGTTCTTGTTGCCATGAGCAGTTAGCCGGTGCGGCCGGACAGTTGGCGCGAACTATGCCTCCCAGAAAGGATGTTTCAGCCACGGCTTTGGATGGCGGGGCAGCCGGTAGTGAGATGGCCGACGCGGCGGCCGTAATAGGGGAGGTGACTGAGATGTTTGCCGCATTAGCCCGTCAGCTCGGTTCGGTGGCTGGCGCCAACCAGGCCGCAGCATCGGTAGCATCGGCGACAGCATCGCGCCCGCGGATAAATATGGAGGTCCCCTCCTTTTCCGGGTACACGGACGCGAAATCAGTCCACGAGTTTTTGCAACAACTCGAGGACTACCAGACGGCTCTGGGCGCCCCAGATGACGTAATGCTAGGGCAGGTCCTGCCTGTGGCACTCGTCGAGAGCGCGGCGCGATGGAGGCGCTGCCAGCCGACTTTCCAGTCGCTGGCGGACTTCAAAGACCGTTTCCGCGCCGAGTTCTTGCCGCCTGATTATGAGCGCCGGATGCTGGATGAGCTCGCGTTGCGCACCCAACACCCAGAGGAAAGCCTCCTCGAGTACGTACGCGCAATGCAAGAGCTGTACAAGAGGGCAGACCCGACGGCAACCGACCGAGATCAGGTTGCGCGTGTGATCAGGCAGTGCCATCCACGCTTCAAGCCGTATCTGCGGGGCCGCAGTTTTACAAACCTCGAGGCCCTAGCGCAGGAGGCCAAGACCGTGCAGGCGGATTTACTCGCCGAACTGCGCTACCAGCCGCCCCCCAGGCCGGCCGAATCGCTAGAACCGGCATGCGCATGGGATGGAGGCCGAGAATGCGCGATGAGGGCTCGGCGCGCCGAGGTAATGGCCGTGGAAAATCAGGCGGAACCCCCTGTTGTCCCTCGCGCGCTGGACCCGTACGCATTCGAGCAGCGGCGCCCTGCCGGTCTCACAGGCCACGCGCGGAGCGAGCGTCAGGAATGCGCGGAGAAAGGGGAGAGCCGTCCCCAACCGCTTCGTGGAACGAGGGGTCCTCCGTCTACGCGGCGGGTGAATGACCGGCTTTGCTGGAATTGCAACCAGCCCGGCCACGTGGCACGCGAATGCCAAGCTAGGCGTATGCAGGGAAACGCCAGGCGCTGGCGGTGATGTCTGGTGGCACCGACCTTTCACCGTCAGCGGGAGAATTTCATGGTTGTCAAGGCGCTAGTCAGGAAAAGAACTCCCGCGCCGGCGACGGGGAGGCCTTTGTCCCGCTCGCCTGTAGAGCTCAGGGAGTCGTTCCGCGCTTAAGCCCATTTATGCTAGTGCAGTTAGCGGGTCGATGCTACTCTGCACTCGTAGACACGGGCTCAACGCTGTCACTGGTCGGTGACGAAGTGTACGAGGCCTGCCGGATAGGTAACATCCGTGTCAGACCGGCCGAAACCCCGTTAAGCTTAGCAGCTGGGGCGGCAAAGGCAAAGGGAGCAGTGCGTCTTACGATGCGTTTTGACGGCAGAAAGCGGAGACATCGCTTCGTCTATCTGCCTGGCTTGTCAATACCAGTAATTCTGGGAAGGGATTTTCTCTCGAGCGAAGGCATTGTGCTCGACATGGGGGAGAATGGCTATCGTTACAGCCAGCTCGCCCCCCTTATTCCCTTCGAAAGCGCATCCTTGCCCGGCTGTCCTGCACAAAAGGTGGTTGTCCACACCTGTGCGACAGAAAGGCAGGTGAGCTCCCTCGAGACGCTGAGAGACGGTGGCCCGTTAGAAGCGATTATTGCGTCTTTCTCAGGACCCAGTAGTCAGCGCCGAAGGCTCGCGGAAACTTTACTCCCGTTTTCGGATTGCTTCACGCAGAAACCGGGCAGAACCGACCTGCTTCAGCACGAGATTCAGACGGGTGATACGCGCCCTTTCAGGTGTAACCCGAGGCCGTTAAGTGCGCATAAGAGGCAGCTTCTCGACTGTGCCCTTGACGAGATGATTGATACCGGTGCGGTGAGACCCTCACAAAGTCCCTGGGCGTCACCAGTGGTTCTAGCGCCGAAGAAAGATGGATCGGTCAGGCTGTGTGTTGATTATCGTAAGCTCAACTCACTGACGCCTACGGTTGCGTACCCTTTCCAGTCGATCGAGGCTGTGATGTACGCGTTAGGGAACGCGAGGTTCTTCACAGTCCTAGATGCAAGCAGAGGGTACCTGCAGATTGAGGTGGCCGAAGGTGACATTGAGAAAACCGCATTCACCTGCCACCGCGGGCTCTTCGAATTTACTCGACTCCCGTTTGGTTTGTCTAACGCCCCGAGCACGTTCATGCGACTGATGGACATCGTGCTGGGCGATGCAAGGTTCAACTACGCCATGGCGTACCTTGACGACGTTGTGATATTCTCACAGTCGTTCGAGGAGCACCTCATTCACCTGAATTCCGTTCTCGATAGAATGAGACGTGCCGGTCTAACCACCAATCCAAAGAAAGTGCAGTTGGCATCGAAGAGAGTGAACCTCTTGGGCTTTGTCGTGGATGATGGCACACTGAGACCGAATGATGACAAACTGCAGGCAATTCTGAACTACCCCTGCCCCATGGATGTGAAAAGCTTGCAGAGGTTTTTGGGGATGGTTGCGTTCTACAGGCAATTCATCCCGCGCTGTTCGGAGCTTGCAAGGCCGCTGAACCTGCTGTTGCGTAAAGGCTCGAAGTGGGTCTGGGGCAAGGAACAGAGTGACGCATTTGTTGCCTTGGCTCGCGCGATAGCGAATACCGCTAGTCTGCGCCTCCCCGACCTGAACAAGCAGTTTGTCTTGCAGACAGACGCTAGTGACTACGGTGTTGGAGCTGTTTTGTTGCAGGAACACGAGGGCAAACTGCGCCCTGTCGCGTTCGCTAGTCGCACGCTCACATCGGCGGAGCGGAATTACTCCGTGACCGAAAAAGAATGCCTGGCGATCATGTTCGCATTGTCGAAGTTCGACATGTACCTAGACGGAGCGGTCTTCACCGTGCAGACAGATCATCAGGCATTGTCTTGGTTAAAGAGGCTCAAGAACCCCGCAGGCAGACTCGCGAGATGGGCGCTGACGTTGCAACGTTACGCGTACGCCATCGAGTACCGCCGGGGCAGCTTGAACAAGGTGGCCGATGCTTTATCGCGCGCACCATGGAATGCTGGCGGAAGCGCTTCAGAGGCGCAGCCCAGCTTTGTAAAAAGCGGCGTCACCGCTGTTGGAGAGGAAGAGAGGGCGGACGGGAGTGTCGCGCCCTGTTTGGAGAGAGAGGAGACGGACAAAGGTCCCGCACGGTGCTGTGACGGAAGGGAAACACAGCAGCTCGTGGCGGCGACCGCTCGCCTGCCTAGGAGCGAGGCAGAAAGAAATCTGTCTTGGGGAGTAGCGGTCAGTAGAGAAGAGCTGATCGAGGCCCAGAAAGCAGACGGTCTTTGCCAGCGGGTGCTGAAGGAGCTTGCGAGCAGCGCAGCTTGCACCGGGAACGCTGAGGGCAAGTACGACGCGTATCTGCTGGGCGATGATGGCTTGCTGCTCCGCTATATTCCCCAACTTGACGAGGAAGCGGCGATAGCATCCCCTTTCCGAGTCGTGGTCCCGAGAAGGTTGCGGAAACGGTTCCTGCAGTACTTCCATGACTCAGCGCTGGCAGGCCATGGCAGCGGCAGTAAGACTTACGACAAGTTATGCCGTGTCGCGACCTGGCCAGGCATGAGAAAGGATGTGCTGGGATACGCCCGTACCTGCCCGGTATGCCAGGTAGCCAAGCCGCGGGCGGGCAAGCCCGCTGGCATGATGAAGGCGGTAGTTAGCAACTACCCGTGGCAAGTGGTCGCGTGCGATATCATGGGACCCCTCCCTCGGTCCGCGCGCGGAAACCAATTCATCCTGGTAATAACGGACCACTATTCCAAGTGGGTTGAGGTTTTCCCCCTTAGGAAGCTTGTGTCGGAACGAATTTGGGAAAAACTGTTGGAGACTTTCACTCGTTTCGGTTTCCCTTCCGACCTGATTACAGACAATGCTTCGTATTTCACAAGCAAAGTCTTTGTAGACTCCTGTCGGGCGCTTCAAATCCGCCACAGGAGAACGAGTCCCTACCACGCTCAGAGCAACATAACCGAGCGGGTGAATCGAAATCTGAAGAGCATGCTGGTCGCGACGACCGAGCAGCACAGAGATTGGGACGCGCGGCTGTCCGAACTGGCGTTCGCTACAAGGACAACCGTGAACAGGTCAGTGGGTATTACACCCGCTTACTTGAATTTTGGGAGAGAGATCGCTTTTCCGCTAGAGAATGCCCTACTCGACGCGGCGGGGCCTGCGCCCCCTCCGCTTTCGCAGTACGCGGCAAGGCTCCGGGAGCGCTTGGAGGCAGCGCAGCGCGCAGCCCGCGAAAACCTCGATGTCGCGCGCATGGAGCAGGCGGATCAGTACAACAAAGGTCGCCGTCACGTCGTTTTCAACACGGGCGACTTAGTACTCAAGAGAACGCACCCACTTAGTAACGCAGCGCGCGGTTTCGCCGCGTCGCTAGCGCACAAGTGGGCTGGGCCGTACGAAGTTACGGCACGGACTACGCCGCTCACCTACCAGTTGCGGTTGTTGACAAACGGCGAAACCGCCGGTCCGGTGCATGTCGCTGATTTGAAGGCTTTCCACCTTCGCAAGGACGATGGCTGCGAAGCGGTGGAAAATCAGCGCGATGCGGCGATCTCACCCCCGGGAGGACGAGCAGGTAGCGGTGCGGTTCGCAACCGACGCTACAACCTGAGGACCAGGTAGCACCCGTGTCTCTCGATCAATTATCACTCGCAGTGCTCTCGCCCTCTCAGTATGTCTTCTAGGAAGCTCCAGCGGACCGACACCCGTGGCTCGGACTTCAGAAGGCAAGGCAGACCACCGTCGAACGGTGGCCGCCATCAAGGCGCTCCACCCGGCTGGCGGCAGGAGCCGCGCGAGTGGCGCAGGTTCCACGGCCGCGGTGGCCCCCACCGCCCGCCAAACCACATGCCTAACCACTGGAGAGCACCTCCCAGTGGTGCAGGCCAACGCAAGAGGGCCAGTGACGACCAGGCGCAGGGCCCCCCTCAGCACCCAGCCGGCGCTTCGGCCGCCGAGCCGCCGCAACCCAAGCGGCCCAGGGTCCTGCGGCACGTGGCCACCTGGACCACGGTCGCCAACGGAGCGGCCATCTCTTACTGCGCGCGGTCCAGGTGGCGGGACCAGGCGCAGCCCCTTCGCGGCGGAAAAGCGCTTGGCGGCTGCAGCGCCTTCCCCCGCTGCGCCACTGCAGAGGGGCGCCCGGAGGAGGCGGCCCTCCGCATCCTCCAGTCCAGCCGCCCAGACCTGCTGTCCCCGGCGGCCGAGGAGCTTTGGAGGGCGCTGCCGGCAGGGCCCCCAGCGGAGCCAGGCGCCTCGCTCCCCCAGGCGGCTCGTGAGGAGCCCGTCCAGCCAGCGGTGAGCGGCCCCCCGGCGAGCACCCCTCCCCCCTGCGACGACTCTATGGACCCGGACCCGGAGGTCGTCGAACGCCTACTGGCGGACCCCGGGACGGACGTTTGAGGGGGGGGGGAGATGTAGGGTCTGCTCGCGGGCAAGTCAAATCCCGCGCCGCTCACCGCGGGTAGTCTCGGACCCCTTCTTCCCGAGTGGTGGGGCGGGGGGAGAGAGGCGAGGAGAAAGCCTTTATAAGGCGAGACCGGAGAGGCTCGCGGCCTCTTGCTCTTGGACCAGCCCTGCCGAAAGGACCACCTGACCCAGCTGCCACGACGACGACCGGCCCCCCTGATGTGAGAATAAACCCTTTGTACAAAGTCCTGCCTCGAGTGACTGCCTGTGCGTCCCCGCGCAGAGGAATTGCCCACAACGCATGCATGAAAATCACCAGCAAAATAATGCACATAATTTGCATTCAATATATAGCTCTATGCTGTCCTAGTTTTCCAGATGCATTACTGCGCGGCGCTAGTCTTGAGTCTGAACAGTTTCTCTCCCTTTGACAACCTCATGTGGAAAAGGTTTGTTTGGTTAACGACAGCAAGCCTAGTCCGCAAATTTCTGCGCGCGGAAACGAGAGTAACCGCATTCAGAATGCAGCGCATTCATGCAGGCTTTTTAATGTAAATACGTTCTACTTGAACAAAGAGCATGCTCGATGCGCACGAAGTGCAAACGACACAGTCAAAAAAGTTTGGACCGCTCCGATTCGGGCACGGGTATTGCAACGTCGTACTGAACATTATGCCACAACCCGCATCGCTGCTGGTTGATGCCCTGTGAAAATCGATGAGTTCTGGTGTCTTGCAGTTACGAATGCCGTTCTTTTATGCGATGATGTTATCGTGCTTATCATTTCTGCTAATCGTTTCCAGCCCTCCATGATGTAAACAGTGCCGCTAGCCATGCCGCTAGCTTTTCCTTTAGCGAAAGAGCCCGAGCCACAGGCTTGAATTCTGGTGTGCCTGGGGCCCAACTGTGTGTTGCTTGTAGGCAAATTTCGATAAATAGTTTGCATTTTCGCAATAAAGAAATTGTTTTTCATAGAATCAATCGTTCCGTACCTCATAAACTCGCATACCGACCGCAAAGTGACCATCATCATTATTGTCCATGGTAAAACAGCGCGGAAAAAACACGAGGACGGAACAAACACAACACGAGCGCTGATAGTAATGGATAGTAATGGATACCATGGATAGTAATAACCAACTTGCCCACCTGTCTGTACTTCTAAATATCATTATTGTGTGCGGCCAGTTTGAATTCAAGCCAAGCCTAAGTCTGCATCCACAACATCGACGCACGCAAGACGCAAGTGACTCGCACGTGCGCGTTGTGGTGCGCAAATAATGGATACACGCAAAGAAAAAGTGAGTGATGCCTTTGTATATTTTCACGATGTGTGACGATAGTCATGCGCGGCAATCTTGCCGCACAAGGAAGCGAAGCGTTAACACTAGCCTGTGCTCGCTGCGTGTGCCGCAGCTGATCCTGATCAATTGTCAAAACAGTGCAACCAGTTTGAGTGTGATTTCGGTGTGTAAGCAAACATTCTTTGCCAGACAGGACGTGTCGAGGCCTCGTTTCAGAAGCGAAGGCACTGAACCTGGGACAGTATTGATTTTGCAGATGCAAGCGCTGATTGCAGTCAAGACCATTTTTCTTAGGTTGATGGCTAGGTTGGTTCTGAAGCGGATCACGAACGCGATGACGAGGGCATAGCGACTTTTAGACGTAAGCTTCAAACGTGGGCTGTAGAATCTGGGTCGTCGCATGCCGCTGCCACGTCGCTTTTGAAAGTGCTCCGCAGCCACAGGTGTTTTTCTGCGCTTCCTTCATCGGCGAGAGCTTAGCGGCTTAGCTAAGCTCTCCGACTCTAAACTCCGAACTCTCTCCGAGCTCTCTAAACTCCGAAAAAGTCGTGTGACCTTTCCGAAATGTCGGGAGAACAGTACCGCCGTTTAGGTGTAGAAGCAGGGATACATGTTGCAGTGATTAACTTTTATGGCAGTTGCTCATGCTGAAGGGCAGTGTTGCACTGCAAGTTGTAACTTGTATGTTCAAATATTAAGTCATATTTGCAGCACATTATTGTACTAGTAGCATTAAGAACTTTTTGCTTCCGTGCTTGAATGTTTGAACCGAATTATACATAATGAACTGCTGACTTTCCATTTATATTTCTTTAGGCAGCACAGAAGACAGCAGCTCAGAAGAGACGTAAAAAGACCGGCACAGCGCACAGGGGTGGCGGCAAACAGCAGTGAAGCAACTGAAGAGCTCAGCAAATAAATGATTTACATGAATTTTTCGCATTTTTTTTCATGCAGCTTGACCAGCTATAACCTCCTCAGAATGTACTCAAAACATCATATAATACCCTTCTGAGGCTGTTCTGAAGATGTCCTGAGGCCGGACACGAGGACCTTTTCAGTACATTTTGAGGATCATTTGAGGACGTCCTGAGGATAAAGAATGTCCTCAGAAAAACATCCTCAGTATGTCCTCAGGATATTTCAGTGTTGTCTGGGTATCTATCACAAAAACCCTAAAATTCAAGTGCTGAAGGCAGGATGATGATGTTACCCTAACTGCTTTTCGTGCTGTCAAGAAAAATAAATGACAAGCATTTCAGCAAGTTCCTTACAGCAATATTTCTTGAAAACGCTCGACAAAAACCAGCAAAACATATTACAGAAGTGCACAAGCACATTTTTCATGAGATTAACTGACATATTTAGGGCAGACACACAAAATTACGTTTCCTGAAGACTCCAGAATTGAAACTTCGTCAATAATAAATTTTGGTTGAAGGCTACCCCCCTCTTAAGCAAGTACCACAAACTTAAGTGCTACACGTCAGACTCATCTCCAGGGCTGTCATCAGAAGCAGGGGCTGCTGCCAAAACTCTCGAGGCTGCCACCACAGTTTCAGAGGCTGCCGGATCAGCAGGCAGTGCCGATGTCTGTAGTTTCGTCCTGGAGTTGAATATCAGCTTTGTAACTGAAAGCCGAAAAAAAACAGCTGTTGCAGTAAAGTTTTTATGAAAACCGGGACAAGGCCACTTAATTTTGCATTCCGGTATGATATCTGACCTGAGTGCGCAATGTGAGAATCTGACATGACACCCGACCACTGCATTAATGCCGTTATATTTTAAATGGGATTAATACGCCTGTCACATGGGCACTGCAAAGGCCTTAGAGAATCGGGGCCCTTCTGCTCAAAGGCACACGATGCGCGTCTATGCAGCATGCGTAATGTGCCATCGCCTCAACGGGTCTTAGAAGCAAAGCTGGCCATCTGAGACCTTTGAAGCCAGCAGCATTCAAGAAGCTGCGATTGCAGCACCACCACGCTAGAAAACTAACCGCAAAGAGAAAACCTAAGCAGTTCAATAACTTTGAAAACATATCAGATATAAAAAAACTGCCTAAATCTAGTTTTTGGATGCGTCCTATGTTATGCTAAGATCTCAAGACAGTAAAAATGCAGCAGCAACACCGAGTAAATGGTGCCCAGAGCGATAAACAAACCCTGCTGCTGCTGACGAGAGAAGCTATCACTATTTTTCATGAAGGAAATATCATGAAATAAATTTGTAATTTCTAAGCTCAAAGAATGAATAAAATGCTCCACTCCAGCTTTAAAGCTATGCTTCTGCCGCTTTATGCAACTGCAACCGTAGGAGCACAAGTGCAGCTGTTCAACATTTTGAGGTGAATGATTACTTGCAGCGTCACTGCTCCTTTGGGGAAACGAGAAACTTTGGCTGGAAAGGCCTTTAAGGACTAACGTGTGACGGGGGTATAAACATGCTTGCTTTTACTTGAAACCACCGCGATAGTCATCGCTCTCAACCGAACCACACGCCGGGGAAGAAGCATTGTCTGGTAGAGTATGACACGGCCTCGCCTCATCATCTGACGGCTCCGCAACAGTTTGAGAAACTGAGATTAGGTCTGCTTCTAATGATGCTGGGCATGGTTCACGGGACGCGGTAGCCGCTGCAATACTGCCCGAGACTGCCTCTTTTAAGGCTGAACTCCATGTACGCGAAAACTCACGCGAACGCGACAGCGGCAAGCGACGAGAGACACCGTCGCGCGAAGCGAAATACCCGTGTCGCTTGTCGTGTCGCTCGGATCTGCACTCACAGAAAATTTCGCTCATCGCCCGGAAGTTGCCAACGCGATTAGCCAATAGCAGCTAATCTGGCAGCGTACGTCACTACCGGGCCTCTTGCCGGCTCTGGCAAAGATGGCGCTGGCTCTGGCCGGGAATCTTCCTTCACCACCGATTCGTCGTTGTCGCTACGCATCGCCCCACGTTCACGGAAAACTAAATGCGCACGAAGCTTTCGCTTTGTCTGAACTTGCCTCAACCACAAAATTTTAGCGATAAAACACCCCAGATTTTCAGATTGCTTGTGTTTACTGTGCTGCTAGGCTTAGCGAGTATGCGTCGTTTGAGGTCAGAAAGCGCGCGAGGTTCAAACAGGTGTGCGCCCCACGTTCAGGCAACATGGCGGCGCCCGTGACAATAACATAAAATGACATGCAATGACATACAATGACAAAGCTGTAAACACGTTTTATTTGACATTTTTCTGCCCCAAATTTTAATCCTTGCAAATAATGTGACTCTTGCTATAAACGCAAACAGCCTTGCGGTGTATTATGCCAGCAACACTGATCGTCGTCTCCATTTCGCGTTCGCGTTGTCGCTATGCATGGAGCTTGGCCGGTGGGCGAAGGAGCGACAGCCAGCCGTCGTCGCCGCGCCGCCTCGTCGCGTCGCTTACTTTTTCGCGTACATGGAGCTCAGTCTTTAACCGGCGCCGAAAAGTCCGCTTCGAGAGAGCAACGCCATACCCTGCGTATTAGCAAGGAACGTCAGCGCTTATAATAGCAAAGAAAACACGCTTACCTGAAGGCACACTCCTGTCCATGCTTGCTGAGAACACGGACAAAGGAAGTCCGAAATTGGCGCGAACAAACAACGCAACGGCGCTAAGGTCTCAACGGCAGCAACAGCGCATAACAGACACGCAAACGGCGCGAAAGGCGAAATAAACAAAGGCTCTATGGACCCAGGCAATGGACAAGCCGTGGCCGTGGCAGTGCAAGCAGCACAAAACGTGACAGGGCGCGACCAGCAGGCTAACTTTAGCGAGCTACTACAGCCAACGGCTACACGTCCGTGGCAGATGTGAAACAAATTTGCTCACATTTGAGTAGTGCATAGGCAAGTAACTACTTTTTTTGTACAATTTTTAAGAATCTGAATTTGATTTTGGACATTGCGATGTGCATAATGAACACGGCGTAGTTTGAAGCCAAGGCAGAAGCCTTGCAGAGCCAAAATGTGGCGACTGGCCGTGGGACTGGCGCTGTGCCTGCACTCAAAAGGGTACCAGACAGTTGTTGCAATCACGAAATTGTGCAGCATATTAATGTTCTGCTGCCTTCAGCTAATGTTGTTTCGGTAGAGCGATGCGGTACTCACGTTGAGTGCTTCGCAGTCGACACTGGAAAGATATTTTGTTAATGCAGCCGTGTCCAGCGCGATACATACGTAGTTGATGCGCGCGGAGCCACGATATTTTATGAAACTGGATGCGACGCTAGAAGCTAGCGCATAATCCTGCCGAATAAACTGCAGTGTGAACCAGTGTTTTGTATCGCACGAACTATTGCGGCGATTTTTGCAGGTGGCTGCAAAGTATGTCTACTTGGTAGAATGAAGTGGTCTATTTAAAAGCGAACAAATCTGAAGGCCGTTGGTATGTATACCAAGCAGCTTAACTGCGCAATAAATGTTTGTTTAAAATGTGCTCTAGATAAGTCCAAATGCGGTGTCCAGCGGACGTCATCTGCGGGACATATAAAGCGAGGACATCCGACGTATATCCCAAGGAGGTACGACCAGGGACTAGGATATTCGGTTCTAATTCGGATATCCCTGGGATATGGTGTTTCACTGGGAAGTTTTCCACTCCTAATAAACTACTAAAATTTACACTACCTCTGAAAGAAGAGTCGTAGAACAAAAACGAGAAAAAGTAAAGGAATGTGCCAATTATAGCATGAGTTGCTGTTTTCGCAACGTTCTGAGGGTGTGGTCTCTGGCGTCCCTTTTACTTGCAGTAAGAACTATATTGGGCATGCCGGGAAGTGTTTAAACACGCGACTACGTCAGCACAACATATGTCTTCAAAAGGTGATCCTTCTTTCAAAGTTTTCTTGCATTACAGAGATTATGGCCTTAGCAATTCCAGTTCCTCGAATTAATAGACTTGAGCTCCTCCTTAAAAAAAAGTTCTGTACAGGCATGAAAATCTGTTGACAAGAGAAAATATGAGGCGTGTCATATTCACAAGAACTGCGACACGTGCGTGAGCAGTTCTTGTGTTCTTACATACATGACTGTGAAATTATGTACAGTCTTTGTTAAAAGTAACGAGGCTGCACAGTTTACTTCTCAGTCGTATAGTAAAGCTATTATGCCAGCCCTCAAGCTCTAAATCTCTGTATGGTAAGGAGAACCCCTATCCTTAATTTCAAAGAAGTTTTTGGTCTTCAGGGAAGCCGTGAGGGCTCTACAATACGAATGAGAAACAAACCATGCAGCCTGGTTACTTTTCACAAAGACTACCTATCTGGATTCCTGTCAGCAACGCATTCTGTATCTTTATTGGGAAGCGCATGGGCTCCTGGTTGCAGATTGAGAGTGTATATTATCCATGTTTTTTCAATAAACTTTCAGTTTTCAGTAGCGGATGTCCTTCCTCCCCTGTCGTAGCTCTGTTTTTATAGTAAAAAAAATGCACAGACCATTACGAAAGCCGGTAAAGCATTATTTGAGCCAGCTGTTCACAGTCTGCCTGCCTCCGCTGGCAGATGGTGTGTTACGCTGCTAGCAACTCTCCGGGATCTGCCCGTGGCAGCCACCTTACAGCTGTCCATTCCTCCGCTCTTGCCGCGGCAGGTGGCTTTTCGCTCTGCTACTATACCTGACACGATATTCAGGTGCCGACGGCTACGCAGACATCGCGGACGACGACGACGGCGCGGAATCCTCGAGCGGGAGCCTTATGTGCTCTAAAACATACCAACTAGCTCTACTCTCCGTTTTACTCCTGGAAGTTGCGGTTCTCCTAATGTCGGTTTTCGGCAGCTTTGCGCAGGTGGAGACTGGTCGGCTGCTTGGCCTGGGCACCTGTAGGAAACGCTAGCTCCGTGAAACCGGGAGACGAGATGAGCGGGGGATGAGCTTGAGGGTGGTCCTCGGAACAGAATTGAACGGGCCGCATTTTGAGGCCCGAGCTCGGCCAGGACCCGAGACTCCAAGCCCGAGTTTGGCACAGACCTGAGGATTCTAGCCCGGACCTGGCCCGAGTCCGCTACATTGGCATTGCACTGAACCCGCGCTTGGCGTGCCAAGCTCGACGTAAGGCCACAGCCGGGCCCGTTTCCGCAGCAGCTTAAGATGTAAGGTTCATTTCATTTCGGAAAAGTGCATACAGTCTTTAGAATAAGCCTCAGGCCAAAAACTAAACAAAATAGCTTCAAGGTGCCTGCGGCTAATCTAAAAGCCATTACAAAAAAATAATTAAAATAAACACATACATACAATGGTGGCAGATCACATACGAACATACTATAAGAAACAAATTATAATATGTACGGTTGAAGAGATTGTTATACAAGAGAAGTAGTTTTGAAACTAGCACAAACATTACAACTAAACAAAATGCATTTGAAAGTAACACATTGAGAGGTCGATGAAAAACGGGAAAACGACACCGATACATACACGAACTACAATATATAGCAAGAAGTTATGGAATATTATTTACAAAGTACAACAAATTCAATTCAATTCAATGTACAACAAAGGAGAATGCGCAAAGGTTTTAGATTTACTGAGCAAATACAATGTTCTGCAAGTGGGCAAGCAAATCCTTGAGTGCAAGGCAAACATGCTTTAAAGGGCATGCCGAAAGTTTTGAAAGTTTATTACGAGTTCAATGTCGTCCGAATAGGCAAACAAAAATTTAAAGACATCGCGAGCAGCAGCAGGGGACCGAAATAATAGTTCACTGCGACTGGCACTTGCGCAAAAGTCTCCGTTTGCTTCTTGCTCGTGATATGCTGGCTCGTCTGGTAGGCTGAACATTCCAAAAGAACGTGTTGCACGGTTTCCTCTGAACCACAGCAGTAGAAACAGAAAAATCGTTTGATATAAGCGGTGTCAGAAGCAATTTGTAAAGCGTGCTCGGCGGTCGTCGAACCGAATGCCCTCCGCTCTCGGCCGTGCTCAGTTTAAAGCTGACAGCGAACTTTCGAGACAGGGCGTGCAATGTTATTAAAATTTTCTGGAAAACGTAGAATCGGCTCCGTTTGGATGCGATCGATTGAGATAAATCTGGTCGCGCCTTGCATCACAAAACAATAAAGCGGCGTGGCGGCAGCTTTGAAGAAGGAAAAGGAAACACTACAAAGATTTGCGGCATCATCGACCTATGCTTTATACAAATAAAGTGATTAGGAACAAATAAAACGGACTGTGCACAATAAACACCGAGAGTGGAAACACAGCGCCCGTTAGCGAGCATAATAAGGCTTTAGAGGGACGACATGGACAACTTCTTGTCATACGTGGCGTCGCTGGGATGCAGTCATTTCCTCAGGGTGGACTTGAACAGACCAGTTTAGTTAGCCGAAAAAGAACGTTGTACGCGCCGAAATAACGGCTCAAAAGTTTTTCACTCAGTCAGCAGCGGCGAATGGGCGTCCAAGCCCAGACTCGGTCTCCTGGCTGTATTGCGCATTTCGTCTTCGTAGGTTGTAGCGTATGGCGTCGGTCCGGTGCTGGTGTTTCATCCGTAATCTGGCACGCCTTCGAGCTTCTGCGCGTTGAAGGTCGGCGGCGACGTCGACGCTATGGCGTCTAGCGTGGTCGTGGCCTGCCTGCTATGGACGAGCCTACAAGGTGTCATCTGAGTGGTCTCCTGTGCTGCAGTGTTGTAGGCGAAGACGATGTAAGGCAGGATGACGTCTCAGGTGTTGTGTTCGGCATCGACATACGTGGAGAGCATGTCATCGATGGTTTTGTTCAGGCGCTCGGTCAGTCCGTTGGTCTGAGAATGGTATGCAGTTATCCTCCGGTGGCATGTATGGCTGTAGCGCAAGATCCCTTGCGTCAGTTCCGCGGTGAACGCTGTTCCTCTGTCCGTGATGAGCACATCTGGGGCACAGTTTCGCAGAAGAATGCACTCGACGAAAAATATGGAGATTCTGCTGCGGTTCCGTTCGATAAAACTTTTGCCTCGGCGTAGCGGGTCAGGTAGCCGATCCTAATGATCCACTTATTTCCAGACGTTGTCTTTGGGAATGGGCCAAGCAGGTTGATACCGATCTGCTGGAAAGGCCTTGAGGAGTTTCAATAGAGTACAGAAATCCTGCTGGTCGGGCGGGAGGGGTCTTTTGTGCGTAACAATCTGGGCAGGTTTTCATATTATGTGCAACATCGGCAAACAGTCGGGGCCAATAATATTTGTCATGCGGCGGAGGGTGCGAGAAAACCTGAGATTTCGAGGTGCCGGCTCGTCGTGTGAAGCCTGTGGAACTCCTCGGAGACTTGCAGTTACTACAAAGAGTGGGCTGGTTTGTTTGCTGCGAAGTTCTTATTTACGCGGACATCATTCTGTACACAGAACGAAGACAATCCTCGCTTGAACGAGGCAGGGGGTGAAGTAACCTTGCCTTCCAAGTTCTCGGTGATGCGTTTTAGATCAAGGGCCGAGCGTTGCTGTTGTGCAAAAAAGCTGGAGCTCATGGGTCCCAGGAAGGTGTCCTCATTGTCGCCCGGCGGCTGCGGATCTACAGGAGCTCGTAACAGGCAGTCGGCGTCAGAATGCTTGAGTCCGGACTTGTAAACGTCGGCAGCGTCAAACTCCTGGAGGCGCAGGCTCCATCGAGCGAGGCGGCCGGAGAGCTCTTCAAACTGGCAAACCAGCCCAGTGCATGGTGATCGCTGACCACCTTCAACTTTCATTTGTACAGGTAAGCGCGGAATGTCGACGCAGCCCAGATGATAGATAGGAAGGCACTATTTCTAAGTTGTCGAATAGCTAGCCTCGGCTTTGGACAGGGAACGGCTAGCCAATGCGATTACTTTCTCCGATCGGGTGGTTTTCTTAATGAGGACGACGCCTGGGCCCACGCTGCTTGCGTCGGTATGACTCTCAGCCTCGGCGTTTTCATCAAAGTGCGCCTGGATCGATTTCGCCTATAAAAGACGTTGACGTTCCTTGAAAGCTTCTGCTTGTAGAGCTTCCCACTTAAATGGCACGTCTGACTTTGTCAGTTGGGTCAGAGGTTCGGCGATGCGCGAAAAGTTTTGACAAATAGTAAATAATACGCGCACAGTCCGAGGAATATGCGCACAGCTTGAAACACTGCGATCGCAGCTGTTTTCTGCGGGTCTGGGCGTACCCCCTCCTTGCTAACGATGTGTCCTGGAAACAGCAGTTCTTCACAGGCAAAGTGGAACTTCTCTGCTTTAAAGGTTAGACCGGATGACTTGATTGCCTTTAGTACTGTTCGAAGCCTTTTTAGGTGCTCTTTAATGTTCGAGGCGAAGACAACGACGCTGTCTAAATATACCAGAGAAATTTGCCACTTCAGGCCTGCCAGCACTGTATTCATTACTCGCTGAAACGTCGCTGGTGCGGAAGAGAGACGAAATGGCATCACCTTGAACTCGAAGAGGCCATCCGGAGTGATGAATGTGGTCATCGCGCGAACTCTTTCATCGACCTCAATTTGCCAGTAGCCGCTCTTGAGGTCCATCGATGACAAATACTTGGCGTTGCAGAGCCTGCTCATTGTGTCGTCGGTGCGAGGGCAGAGGTGGACGTCCTTCTTCGTTATGTTACTCAAGCGGCGGTAATCGACGCAGAATCCAATTGCGGCATCTTCCGCTCTAGAAAAACCGGTGTCGCCCAGGGGGTATTCTATGGCTGGATGAGGTTATCACGAAGCATTTCTTCCACTTGTCCCGCTTGGATTATCGTTCACGCGGAGACACATGGTAGGGGCTTTGGCGGAGATGTCGAGTGTGCTGGTCGGTTACAGTGCAATGCTTGGCAATGGGTGTTTGTTGAATCTTCGGCGATGATGAGAAGCACTCGCTGTAGGTGCGAAGCAGTTTGCGGATCTGGTCTTGTTTTTTCCGGGGCAGGGCTGCGTTTATTTCGCAGATGTGTGGGTGATCTTCATTAGGTGAATTTTCTGGGGCTCGAAGGCGTGAGGGCGTGGGGTGAGGGCGAGGCGTTGTGAATGTCGGATAGTTCATCGAAGGAAACAATCGTCATTCCTTTCTTAATGTGCCGGTATTCTTCGCTGAAGTTCGTCAGGAGCACTTCAGCTTGACCATTGCGGAAATGTGCAATGCTCCTGGCGATGCCGATTCCCCTATCTAGAAGCAAATGCAAAATTGGCTCGGTGACGGCTTCAGTGTTTTTGACGCCCGTGGCGCCTACGGTGACCATGGCGCTGGAGCTGGGAGGGACACTCACTTGTTCATCCAGGACACTCAGGGCAGAATGCTGCTCCATGGCTGCCATCGAAAGTTTGATGAGCTTAGATCGAAGGTCGATGATCGTCTGATGTTCATTTAGAAAATTCATGCCCAATATGACGTCGCGGGAACATTGCTGTAACACTAAGATGGTCGCTAGACCGGCATTAGGTATATCCCTTGACAGTGACTCGCGCTGTGCATCGTCCTGATGGCGTAATGAGGCGGCTCCAGCGGTGCGAAAGTCACGACCGTCTCAAGCGGTCGTGATTTTCCTCAGCAGCGCAATGAATGTTCCATTTATAACCAAATAATTGGTTCCTGTGTCGACTAGAGCGATAACTTTCCGGTTCTTGATAACCACTTCTAAGTCCGATGTCCAGATTCTTGCGTTGCACGCTGTCCTTTGGGTCGGTTTGCGGCTTTGTCGGGTATGTGAACCGTGGGTAGGGCATGTCGTCGGGCTTTTTCTGGGTGGCGGCGTCGTTCTGAAGGCGGTTCGCGTCGTGGTGGAGGTTGTCATGGTAGGCGGCGTCGGCGTATCGGGGGCGGCGTCTTCATGCGGCGTGGTCGTTGGAGGATATTCGGCCTTTCGCTCGTGAGCAAACTCACTTCCAGAGGTTGCTGGGTTTAGTTTCCCCTACGGGGCTGGGAGACCTTCCTCGTACCGCGGCTGCGTAGCTGCGGCGTGCCGACGCAAAAAGCGAGGCTGACGGCGTTGGTGAACGCGAAAGGCGGTTCGACGCATACCCCTCTCGACGCAGGTACTCGTCGATTTTTTGCGGAAAGCCGAAGCGTGGTCGTAGTGCTTCAACGGCAAAGCCACGAGGACCGATACGTCGGTACGGGCAGTGAGGAGAAATATGGCCGGCCTCACCGCAATGGAAGCACAGTGGCCGGTAGTCGGAAATCCTCTAGGCATCGCATTTCCTGAGGCTTGAGCGTTGCTCGTGGGCTGGGCGGGCGGAGGAAGGGAGGCGGCGTTCCGGAACGAGTGCTTCATGTCGGAGAGGATGCAAGGGGTGTCGTTGGGGCTGAGGAGTGCGCACTGCAGCGGCCTAGGTTTTGTGGGTTTGTGGTTTTGTGGCCGTCGGGGTGCCAAGTGCCTGTCGCACTTCTTCGCCTACCACATTCGTGATAGTCGCTGCTTGCAGCTGTAAGGAGGATGACAGCAGTCGTCGTAGCTCCTCGCGGAGGATTTCGCGGATAACTTCCCGCAGGCTGTCGCTTGTGGTGGTCATCGTGTCCGGGCGAATTGCAGAGACATAAGCATTACGGTTGTACAGGTCAGTCCGGACGTCGAGGGTCTTTTCGATGGTGCAGGCTCCTTGGATTACTTTCTCTGGCGGCTGGTGGACGAGGTTGGCGAAGAGTTGTTCTTTGACGCCGCGCATTAAAAAGTGAACTTTATTTTCCTCGGTCATATCGGGGACGGCGTGACGAAAAAGTCGCTTCATTTCTTCGACGTAACCACGTACGGGCTCGTTCGATGCTGGATCCTGGACTGGAGGAGTTGTTCGGCTCTTTCTTTCCACTCGACACTGGTGAATGCCTTCAAAAGTTCTCTCTTGAATAGCCCCCATGTCGTTAGGGAAGACTCGTGGTTAGACCGCAGGGAAGACGTGCGTGCTGAACCGTCTAGGAGAAAAAGACATGTCCTAGTTTAGTTGCATCATCCCAACTGTTGAACGATGCCACGCGCTCAAATTAGTCCAACCATTCTTCGGGGTCTTCACCTGGGGAGCCATTGAATGTTGGCGGCATCCGCGGCTGCTGCGGTACTATCGGGTCGATGTGTGAGAAGAAGCCATGGTTGACGCTGCGGCGCCTTTTCGTTATCGGGCGCGTTCCGGCAGGGTCTTGAACTCAGGTTGCGCTCCCTGGAGACGTCGGCTGGCTCAGTGAACTGGTGGGCTTGTCCTCCAGTGCAAAACGCAGAGGGCTGGCGTCATGACTTGAAGGGGGTGTCCGGTATATGGGCGGCCACCCCGCGCCTCCACCAGATGTCACGTAGTGGTGACGGTAGTTAGGTGTGCAGGAAGACAGCGTGGAGGGCTTCTAAACGAAACTATTTGTTAGGCTGATTTGCGCCCACAAATAGCTGAATCATTCGGCGGTGGCGTAGCAACAAGCATGCTTGGCGGTCGTCGAACAGAATATCCTTCGCTCTCGGCCGTGCTCAGTTTAAAGCTGACAGCGAACTTTCGAGATACAGCGGGCGAAGTTACTACAACGTTATGCAAAAACGTAGCACGGTTCGGCCTGGATTGATCAATCGAGGTAAACCTGGTCGCTTCTTCCATCACACACAAAGCGACAAAGCAGCGTGCCGGCAGCTTTGAAGAAGGAACAAAGAAGCAGTACTAAGACTTGTGGCAATATTGTACTATTAGCAATTAGCCAGGAAGGTTGGCAGACTCTGGCTAATTCTTGTGGAGACGAAGGAGATGCTTTAGGCTTCGCTTTTAGCGCAGTGAAGTCAAGTGAGATAATTTTTCATGAATATACACTTACCAGGTACTTTTTTTTTCTTTATTGTGTCACGGATTCTCTCCGTGTAGGGGGCAGAGGTAAAGGCAAAATGCCTGACAGAGCCTCTGCGCCCCCACAGTTCAAGGCATCATAACGTGTCATTTACACACATATTTGCTAAACATTTTTAGCACACAACAGAAAGCAAAAAAAATCAGTTATTTAGATCACATGTCTTCACAGCATTAGTTCTTCTTGAACATGGTATATTTTAAAGAGGAAGAAAAGGCATATGCAATAGGTATTATGTAATAACAAAATACAATACAAGTTCATAGAATACCCAGAAAGGCGGAATACAAATATCTCGTGGTATGGGTAAACGAAGGACACATATACATGGAAAAGCACGAAGAGACTGTTATGGCAAAAGGGCAAATAGCCGCGATAATGCAACATGGGTTATTATGGCGTTACAGTAAGAATGAAATACAAACAGCTATTTGGAAAGGAATAATGGTGCCAGGGCTTACTTCTCGGTATGCAGTTTCGTTCCTAAGGGCATAAGTT
Source organism: Amblyomma mixtum (assembly GCF_055824585.1). Taxonomy (NCBI): domain Eukaryota; kingdom Metazoa; phylum Arthropoda; class Arachnida; order Ixodida; family Ixodidae; genus Amblyomma; species Amblyomma mixtum. The sequence goes on from NC_143016.1 coordinate 176,117,160, forward strand.
CTGTCGGGAGCAGAAATAAGTCAGAAAGCTGTTCGAAGATGGCAACGGAAAAACCACAAACGAGGCAGTACAGGCGGCCTTGAGCTAGGCATTGTTCGAAGCGCGGGAAGCTCAGAGTAAAATATATGAATAACGCCTGAAGAAACTGGACTATATAGTAGGTGGGCAGCTAAGGTGTTAAAATACTTATACTGAAAAAGCGGTCACTCACAGCGGCGGGAAAGAACTAAGAAGCTAACCGGTAATTATGCAGCGAACGCGATCGGAGAAATAAATAGGTTTAGGCGACAGGTAAAAACACTGAGAAACTGGATTCATTCAATGGAAAAGAAGCAACCTGTCGAGCAGATTCCAAAGTTATTAAGAATAGAACTGTAACTTGATATATTAAAGCAGCCATCCAAAAATATTGCTCACATTCAATGAGTAAAAGTGTCAGTACACATGTGAGCAGGCTAAAATGAAGCGGATACCGAAGCATGTGATCATGCAGGCATGTTGCAGATTATTGAAGTGGGTGGGGGCTAGGTCAAGACCTAAACCCCTATTCATGGATCGTCGAAGATTCGTGGTGATACCGTACGTGCACCAAACGGCGCATGGACTTAAAAATCTGCCTCTCCCGTAATCGAGAGTAGAGTAAGCATGAAATGTTTACGGGCATAACGCATTGGTTGTAGATTGTACTAGTCAAAATCTTGAAATGGGTTTAGTGTTCACCACACCAAACCACACCCTTCTTGTTGCGTCGAAGCGATCGCCTGCAGTAGTGCGGGCTTAGGTAGGCAGCCGCGAACCGTGGCGGCCTGGTCGCTTTCGGGAGCGGCCGCATAATCATGGCGTTGTCGGCAGCGCCGAGCAGTCTTCTGCTGTGGCGTATCACTCGCAAAGCGATCGTTTTCCGCAAGACGCTTCCTCCCTCCCCTTCATCAGGCTCCATTGCTCGGCTTAAACAGCTGCGACGGTGGCGGCATTGAAATGCAGGACGATGCAGAAGCGTACGCGGACACGACGAGACGCAGGCCTGGCAAGAAAGTACAAGCAGCGCGTTCTAATACTCCGCGAGCGTGTATACATCTGCTCTGCCTGCCAAAGGGGCAACCGTCATGAGCTGAAGCCCAGCGGCCGGTCTTTTACATGCGTGAGTGTGGCACCGCAGCGCCATCCTTGGGGACGGCGCGGAAGCGGCCCCCGACGGCCCTCGCTCGTAGAGTCTCGTTGAATCTCGTACGGTGCCCGGATGCTCTCGTTTCAGTGCCCCGATGATCTCGTTTCAGTGCCCGGATGAGTGGAATTCAGTGCCCCGATGTTGGCTCTCGGTCTCGGCGTGACGTCACCACACTGCCGACAACGGGAGCTAAAAGCATTTCATGCTTAAAATCTTACAGGGCGCTAAACGTAGCAGTGGTCTTTTCTGCGCCTTGGAAGTTGGCTGCAATCCGCCCTCAGGTGCGCTGCCGGGAAAACAGTGGTAGAAAAAAAAAAGAATTGTGTACATCATCAAGCGCACAGCCCTGTTCGTTCCGAGAGACGTAGAGGTTGTCTACAAGTTGGTTCTGTCCAGCGGTGCTTTATAGATAGGCCACACTGGGAATTGCATTAATGAAACATTGCGAGAGTACAAGAGGTTACTAGGAAATAGATTTTCTTTATAACTTGCCGAAACATGAAGATGCAACGGCAGAAAGCAGAAGCAGTGCACACCGCTGTTCGGCGGCACAACCATTTTTTTTTTCAGGAAAAGTGACCAATTGGTTTGAGAACTCATGGAAGCCTCACATGCGCTTGAATAGTACGTGCTAATGCATCAGTCAAGGTTCTGTATGGTTGACTGATAGCATTTCGAATTTTAACTTATCACTTGGATTTGAATGATAATCTTTTAGCAATTTGATTTTCGACGCGTAGTGCCTCATGTGATGATTGCTGCCTTTGTGTTTTTTTGTGGCATTTGTGTTGGTATTTGTACGCGTACCTTTCTCGAATAAACTTCTGTTGGAAGTAAACGCCTTTTCTTGTAATGTTTTTCTTCGTCCGTTTGTTACTTTTTGTGCATTTTAGGGCTATGCATGTCGAAAAACTTTCCCAACTTTCCACTGTTCTAACTACATACAAATTAGAAAAGGCAGATCAGGAAGAAATTTTTCTGTGATGGCTCAATAGGCAGTGCCGTACTCTTTGAAGCCAGATCAGGGTGCCTTAGAACGCGAAGCTACGAAAGTAAAATATAACCAAGAAGGTGACACAGGTGCAGGTTGCGGTAAATCAGTAGAAACAACTTAACATCTTCTGCTAGATTGTGGCGGTATCCATCCGGGTGTCGATGCAGGTACAGTCACACAGTCACAGCTTCGTGGTAACGATGGTCGTGTGAGTAAATCTGTGGTGGAATTAAGTAAAAAACGATTGGAAGATTGGTGGCACAAAAGCAGAGAGGTGACGTAAGGTTATAAATGAAGAATTAATAAATGTATTTATAGGTTATGGCGAATTTATAGACCGATTTTATTACACCGATAAAACCATGAAAGAAATATGAAGACAAAAAAAACTGAGCATAGTGGCAACCATCGCTGCTAGATCCGTTGAAAAGATCTAGGAACGTTGGTGGCAACAACCACCATCCCGTTTCAGAGGGGACGCTCCTAGCTTCCATGTACTCTTCCATCCACGTATCGGCTGAATTTGGCAAATGGACTACTGTTGTGAACCTTTTTTTTTAATGATAGCAACTACCATAGTTTCTACGGCTTGAAGGAAACCACGTGGTATTGTTCAGTCTACCCTTTTTTCTCACTCATCCAGCGGTGACTCTGTTGTATCTCGAAAGCTAACTGTGTGAAATCGGGTTCGTTATACTCGTTCCACATAGAACAGGGCAGGAAACGAATAGGCGGCTGCTCCACTTAAAGGGCTATCGACGCCAAATTTCGGTTTGAGTGTTTTCTGCATTCAAACGACATGCTGGACATAATAAGCACCTCGTGGTATTATCCTACAGCCGCTAAATAATTTAAAATTGAATTTTGTCTTGACGCTGCTTAGGCACACGTCAGGCACACACGTCACGTCACGTCAGGCGCGCGCGCACGCAAGCTTCCTAGCTTCCATGTACCCTTCCATCCACGTATCGGCTGAATTTGGCAAATGGACTACTGTTGTGAACCTTTTTTTTAATGATAGCAACTACCATAGTTTCTACGGCTTGAAGGCTTGAAGGTGTGTGCGTCTGTGTGTGTGTGCGCGCGCGCACACACACACACACACACACACACACACACACACACACACACACACACACACACACACACACACACACACACACACACACGCGCACGCACGCACGCACGCACGCACACACGCACACACACACACGCACGCACGCACGCACACACGCACACACACACACACGCACGCACGCACACACACAAAACAGCAATATATCTGTGCTTGTGCGTCAGTTGTTGCAATTCTAGCTATTTAATCAGGCTGGTTTATGTGCTGTAGTGAGGTAAACCGATGTACCAGCAGTTAGATTGGCGTTTTCTCGAGCGTCCTAAACAACTACACGTCACGGCCATCGTTCGGTTGATGAAACCAAAACCGAAACAACATGAAGGAAGAAATTCAAGTATACATTATTCGCAGCTCGCACACGGAATTCATGCAGTGATCCGTATATTATAACGTCTGAAGCATCATTTGAAAAAAGAAAACGCGCAATGAAATTAGACGTCTGTAGTCCTTTCAAGCCAACCCATTCAATTTAAGTTTTATTTACGCAACCAGAATATACACTCCAAAAATTCGTGTTCCAATTTGAAGAGGCTTACCCAGCTGTGAACGAGTGTGGTTCCAGAAACATTGTGGGGAACAAAGAGTTTTGCCCGAATTGATGTGGATCCAACCAAGACTATGTCGAACCTAGATTAAACGTGCAAGACGACGTGCTGGTTAACGCTTAATCCAAACGCCATATGTTGTAAGCTGGAGGACCTATGATTCAAGTGGAGCTTACTGCGGTTAAGTAGAGCGGATATTTTCGAATTTACGCTAACTTGCGTAATAGTTACGTAGTTCTTAAACGATACACCTTCTGAACACAAATTGTTGCTTTTTTTGTCTGAAAGTGATTCAAAGGAGCTTGTTTGGGCTACGACTCACGACGACGTTCAGTTTGATTCTTCCCTCCCGGATCTGTCACCTGATTTAATTACGTACGAAGGTGTCTTTAATATGCTACTCAACCTTAAAGTGAAGACCTCTGTAGGACCTGATGATGTACCCAACGTATTCCTGCGCCGCTATGCGGAACCCCTGGCCCATATTCTTACTCATCTGTTCCAGCTATCATTGCGGGACTGTGTTCTTCCTGACGATTGGCGAATAGCCCGAGTTATTCCAATCTTCAAAAAAGCTGACTGCCTTGATGTTAGTAACTATCGCTCAATTTCATTAACCTCCAGTACGTGTAAACTCAAGGAACATGTCTTGTCCAATTTCATAATCGCATTTCTGGAAAAACACAGTGTTTTAACGCGTTTCCAGCATGGATTTCGGAGAGGTCTTTCAATTGTTACTCTACTAGTAACTACCATTCACGAAGTGGCATCCTCACTTGATAGGGGCGAGCAAATTGAAATGGTATTTCTTGACTTCAGTAAAGCGTTTGACCGCGTCTCACACAGCAAACTAATCTTAAAGCTCCAGAACACTGGTCTTCCTCTACCGATTGTGAAATGGATTCAAGCCTACCTTAATAACCGAAAACAGTTCGTCCACGTCAATGGCTGCTCATCTGGAATTCTACCGGTTGGCTCTGGGGTCCCCCAGGGAAGTGTCCTTGGCCCTATTTTATTCCTCATATAGTAGTAGTAGTAAAAGACTTTTAATCGACCATAATTTACAGGCCGAGCATTTCGACCGCCTGGGCGACCAGAAGCCGCTGTTCTTCTTCCCCTTCAGCGCCAAGCCAGTCGAGCCAGGTGGTGATGGATAGAGAGGGTGGGGGGAAGGAACCCGACTGCTGAGCAGCCGGGCAATAGAAGAGGCAATGGGCCAGGTCCGCATAGATACAGGGGCAGTTGGGACAGGAAGGATCTGATCGATAGCGATAGAGGAAGAGGCGGGACGGGGTGATAACTGCATTCATCTGAATGTGCCGAAGAAGGCGAGACTCCGGCATCGTGAGTGATGGATGAGGGGGAGGGTAAAGGCGTTTGTCGAGGCGGAGCTCAAGGTAGACCTCTTTTATGGTGCGGCGAAGGGTGAGTCTCCCACCGTCCTCCGAGGGCTTGGGCCAGGGGATCAACGGTGCCCGGAAAAGTGTGTCGCGGGCGAGCTGATGGGCCAGCTCATTGCCGTCAATCCCTGAATGCCCAGGGACCCAGCGGAGGAAAACGATGGAAGGCTGCAGTGCGGAGACCGCTCGTTCGACCTCCTGTTGGAGAGAAGGGGTCAGGGTGCGTTTCTGTATGTGGTGTAGAGCTGCTTGTGAGTCCGAATAGACTGTGTACTCTTGGAGAGAGGGAAGGAGGGAAAATGACTGGAGGGCATGCGCAATGGCGAGGACCTCGAGGGACAATGCGTCTGGAGGGTGTAGATACGGCCCGCTTGTGTGGGTTTCAGGAGCAGGAAGGTGTGGATGGTACAGGGCGTAGCCACAGGAACCTCGAGGAGCCACGAAGGAGGCATCCGTGTAAGCTACACCTGGGTATCAAAGAGAGGGGAATGGTGCTGTGCGGCCGCATGACGACGTCCGGCCTGCAGGACGAGGGACATGTTGGTCGGGAGGGGAAGGATACGAAGATTGGGGGCGGGGGTGGGAATAGGAGAGGTAAACGGGGAGATTGGAATGGGCGAGATACCCGCTTGAGTCAATAACCTCTGACCCTGACGGGTAAGGGAAAGCCGGGCAAGCTGCGAGTCACGATGGAGACTGAGAAGAGAACGAATAGGATGGAAGAGGCCTGTGGCAAAAAGCTTAGTGGTAGAGGTAGTGATAGGGAGGTTGAGAGCTGCCTTGTAGAGGCCCACAAGGGCAGTCTCGAGAGCGTTAAGTTGAGTCTGAGTGAAGGAAGCGTAGGGTGCAAAGTACAGGACCTTGTTGAGGGCCAGCGCGTGGGCAACTCGGCACGCGTGAGCCTCGTGGAGACCTGAGCGTCAAGTGACCACGCGCCGCAGGAGGTGAGTTACAGAGTGGCAGGTGGTGACAGCGCGGTGAAGGGATTGCACATTCTTAGCCGCATGCAAAGGGAAGCCAAGCACTTTGCACTGTGTGACGACAGGAATGGGAGAGCCAGAAAGGTGGAGAGAGACGAAGTGGTTGTGTGAGCGCTGGTAGGAGGAACGGTTGAGAAGGAGAAGCTCGGATTTCTCAGGAGCAGGAGAGAGGCCAGCGGTGGTGAGAAAGGAGTCGATGAGATCTAGGCCACGTTGCAGGGTGTCCTGTACGTGACCGGGAGAGCCAGATGAACACCAGAGAGTGATGTCATCGGCGTAAAATATATGATGCAGGTCGGGAATTTCAGCTAGCACCCGACCTCACTTTCTCTCGGGGTTCACTTTCCTTTCCTCATATACATTAATGACATCGTTGCCTCAGTTGACACCGCATCCGTTAGTATAAGGCTGTTTGCAGATGACTGTGTCCTATTCAAAACTATCCGTTGTACCAATGACCAAATCGTTTTGAACAATAACCTTAATGCTGTGAACCAGTGGTGTAATATTTGGTCTATGGAATTAAACAGAGAAAAATCTGTCCTTCTTCGGGTAACTAACAAGAAATCTCCGGCTCAGTTTTTGTACAAAATCAACGAATATCCATTAGTTCAGGTCAACGAGTGTAAATACTTAGGTGTTACGATAACTAACAACTTGAACTGGACCAGCCACATTAATAAAACCTGTACATCAGCGCTTAGGAAACTAGGGTTTCTTCGTTTCAAATTAAGGTCGGCTCCTTCCAATGTTAAGCTGCTTGCATACAATACCCTTATCAGACCTCAACTGGAATATGGCTGTACAGTATGGGACCCTCACTTGAAAAAAGACGTAAATAAACTAGAAATGGTACACAGAAAGGCAGTTCGTTTCATATTCAATTCATACCGCAGATTAGATTCTCCATCGTCTCTAATGAGTGCTAACAACATTTTGACCTTAGAAAGCAGAAGAAAGATTTCCAGGCTGCGGTTTCTGTATCGGCTCTGCAATCACCAACTTGGTATCAACGCGCGATTGTTCATTCATCCACGTGAGGGTCGTCAAACTCGGCACACCCACCTTTACAACCTGGAACCAATCTTTGCGCGTACTAACAGGTTTAAGAACTCATTTTTTCCGCGCACTGTCTCACAATGGAATGCACTCCCAATAGAAGTTTTTTCCGCGCATGATGTAAATGTTTTCGAAGAACGAGTACGAAAAATTCTGGGTTGATGTTACTCTTCGCTTTTGCTGATTCATTTCTTTTTCTTTCTTTTTCTGTGTTTGCACTGCATGTTTGATGGCTTTGACTGCTTTGACCCGTTGATTGCTTATGATTGCTTGTGTTGCTTTTTTTGTGATTGCTTGCTAATGGTGGCGCTGAATTGCGTTTACTTATGACCTGTATTGCCCTCCTGCTTGGTCTTCAATGACTGCAGTATGTTTTAAATAAATAAAATAAAATAAATAAATATTCTTGTAATTTCTTTATTTTCAGCGTATTGAGTGGTATTTTTAGGTTGCCTGTATTCCTCTGCAACCGCGTGCTGCTCTGAAATGTAAAGAAGACGAAGAGAGCTTCCCTCTATGGGTGCCGGTCAACTGCATTGTTAGGGCGCACTGTTAGCGTTTAACAAGATGTTGCCATCAACGCCGCCAAATGGCTGGGGCTCCGCGCCCGCTTCACGAATGGCCAAGCACCGCAGACTACAAGGAGCGGGAGACTTGAACCGCAAAAATACTGAGCCCACCTCAACCGACCTCTTCAGACCTCCATGGACCGCCAAGACTGCAACAAAACCGCATCGCGCCAAGGTTCCTATGCTTCCTGCGAAACGCAACCTTTCGTGGCTGTGTCTCTCGCGGGCACAGCCCTTCAAGTTGGACTACACGGTACCCAAAACCTCAACGTGGGGCCAGGAGACAACGATATCCGGGCGTTTCCGCAGATCAAGACGCAAATCTCCATCTCCACCGCAACATCATCGACTGGATACGTTTCGCAAAATCTGCCCCGGTGAGATCGAAACGGGCAACTTGGCCGGGTCGGTGCTGCCGCCGCCCAGAAAAACGCCTTCACCTGGCGAGCCATGGCAAGTACTCGACATGCCTGGTCTCGCCACCACAGCGTCTGGTAAGCAGGTTAGCAACCAGATGCCTACTTCGCAACGCTGTCAGAGAGATTTCTTTGCTCCACGCATTCAGGCTGCTCCTGCTGCCTGCCCGGCTGCTGAAGCGGAAGGGAAATCAGCTCTTTCTCTTCCGCATTACGAATACCTGCCCTTTCAACCTGACACTTTCGAGAGAGATCATCCTGACTCCAACAGCAACGCAGCTCCCAATACCGAGGATCCGTCCACGCATCTCCAGTCTTCGTTGCCACCCCCTGTTTTCACCGGCCCGATGCAGCGGCCTCTGCTTCCTCCCATGGACGCACAGTGTGCTACCGCCCACATCACTTACGACAGGGTGCACATTGGTCACCAGATCAGCGACTCACTAGGGCGAACCTCACTGCCGCCATGCTGCCCCGCCCACAGCCCCAATAGCCGGACGCGTACTTCTCGCGTTGCCAGCTTTGCCATGCAGCGGAAGTGTGAAGCCTCTGTGCAGCACGTATCAAGGCCACCCGGAATAGTTCTGCATCGCGACACGTCGGCAGCCGGCGGAAGCCATAAGTGGCCGAGCGGTGCTCTCGCCAGCAGCGCTTCTGATGGCAGCACCAGCCAGCTCACCAGCGAGGCTTGTAGATGGGCCTCGTGTACTGCGTGTCTTGCCCTGTGCCTTGCAGCCGCCGCACTGCTGTCTTTCTGGGCCCATCACGCTTTCTCCGGCGCTGTAATGAGTGGCCGTCAGGTGACGGGCAACAAAGCCAACCCAGTGACTGTCCGGCCGCAAGACGAGAGTGCATTGGGCTTGCCGCGTCACTTGAGGCCTTACGAGGAGCGTCCGCGTACGGCTGATGAGAAGACGTTTACAAGAGAAACGCTGTGGCCGGCCTACACTGAACGCGCTGCAGAGAGCAGCGCGATAGATTTGAACGTGACTGACACTGCGGAGAACCTCGATTTTTAAGGGTGAAACGTGAGAGCGCGACTCACCACAAGTTCTTAACATAAAAATAATAGTTTTAGGACCTAAGTAGGAAGCGTGTTATAGGTTTCTGCACTCGGCCTTCGCATAATTTTCCTATTATTTCTTCCTTACGCTGTTTTCAAGTGAAAATATCATTAGTTCTACCGCTGATGCAGCTGAAACATATATAAAAATGAACGGGTGTTGTTAAGGTAAAATATGAAGCCGTTTCTGGTATGGTTTCATGAGGACGTCCATGCTATAGTGACGATGAACCTCTACTTTCTCGCAGTAATGCGCATGCCCGCTTTTCTTTTTGTTACTCGGAGAAGTCAATTTTCTGTGAATATTCTGCTCTCGATAAGAAAATAACGCGTAGAGTTCTGTACGAAATGATGACGTGAATGCATTTGATATCCTCAGTTGCGAAATGTATGGTGCTGTGCATTGTAGCTTGCAGCGGCACTTTCTGAGGGCATCTATTCGTGAAAGCGGTTGTGACGCCAAAGATTTCGTAGTGTATTTCTGTTTTGGTATGAAGAGCAAGCCATCAGTAAACACTGCACACCACGTGAAACTCACCTGCACGCGTTGAGTTTATAGTTGAGTTACTTCGCCTATTCAGTCGCGCTGTCTGTTTTAGCAGCCAAAATCTGGTTGTGATGTCACACGAAGAGATACGTGAGGTGGTGGCGGTATAAACTTTATTGGACGCACTGAGGTTGGTATTAGGGGAGGGAGGAGGGTTTCACAGCTCCCTTGCCTGGGTGGTAGTCCTTATTTATTGGCCCTAGACGCTGCCCGCACTCTGACAGATCCAAGCAGTCGGACAGGGTCGCCTCGCAGCCCTCTCTTGTTTGCTTATTTGTTCTCTTTAATCCCGGAATTTTCCGGCAGGCCTATACCATTCGATATGCGTCTGCCCACGTGTTAGAAAACTTACCGTACCCCGAAAAAGTGGGGTCTATGTGTTTTAAAATCGCGGATCTTAGAAATGACCCCATTTGCAGCCTTCTGAGGTGTCGTTTCACAGTTCTATACAGGCTCTTGGCGGATTCTGGGAACGTCTGCCAACTGAAGCGCATATATGTTGTGATGTCCGCATAGGTCGCAAGCGGATTCGGTACAGGAGTCCCAACCGAGTCTGGGAATTCAGTGGAACTCCGGGACAGAGACGCTCGGGCGGCTGCGTGCGCAGCCTCGTTTCCTTCTATTCCCTGGTGTCTGAGCACCCATTCCAATTGTTTTGATCTCTGTATTGAGCTAAAGCGGCAAAGAAGGGATTGGATTAAAGTATTCGTATGTGTCAACTTACTTGTGAGATTGCAACCATGGTTCGGCTTCTTTAGTCGAAGTTAAAACTATAGGGAAGGAATGCAGTTATAAACTCAGCGCAGGAGGCCTCTGCACGGTGAACTAAGCTTAGTGCTTTCTTACACGTAATTCTAAAGCAAAAGCGCACCAAGGAACATGGTAAGCGGAGACACTTTGCATAGAATCTAGGAATAATGTTCCAGACGAAGCCATTTTAGCAAATTGAGCGCTGCTGACTGCAGGATCGAGGTGCTTTGCGATAGCTTTTACACTACGTGGGGCTTTTTGTACAGGTACATCCTTCTAGTGCTCCTCGTTTCCCTTGGCTCTTTCTCCCGGTAAGCCGATTCACAGTCGGCGCGAAGTATATTGTTGACAACCCTGGGGAACTTCGCGTGAGAGAGCACGCCTTTAGTGTTGACAAGCTCTGTCCGAAGCATGCTATAGGCACGTGTGCAGTATGCACACATTGTGTCTGAAAATACGGGCCAAAGCCTCGCCGATTCTAGGAGAATGTCAAGCTTTAGCGCATTTTATATTCACTGCTCTTTGTGTCTTCTCCTTCATGTGTGCTTACGGACGCACTAGTTACCTGCGAAGCCCCCCAAAAAACTGCTTTGGGTGGTCATTTCTGTCAAGATCACGGTTGATCGTTTCTAGATTATTGTTCAGGCCATGGCATTGGAACAGGCGAAGTTAAGCAAGATTTCCTTACTTGCCGCAAGCGATTCGCAAATACGGTAGTCTGCAGCCGGCAGGCGGCAGCAGACTACAATTGGTTGAAAGGTACCCTGATTCGTTTCCGCTTACAACCCGCAAGAAGCAATTAACGAATGCAGCAGTCAATCACAAGGGTTGTCTGCGATCAAACTGCGTAGTTAGTCAACAAGCACGCGATAATCAGCAGCACAGTGTGCCGTATGATGAGAAACACGCGTTCAGTTTTCCACTCAGATGTGTTGAATGAAATACGTTTGAGAACGAATGCTGCTCGCATGCTTTCGAGGACCCCTCGAAGCTTACTTGTACTGCTCAAGGTACCACAGAACGCATAGAAAGTCATAAGCTCACCTCGGTGTCGTCGATGTACAGGGTCGTCCAAAATATATGCGAACACGGTTCAGCGTGGCCGCGCTCCGCGGCGCGTCAGAGGATCCGATGTGGCCGCAGACGACGACGTGTAGCCGACGACGACACGAAGCACCGCCTTCGGGCCCATGTGCGCCTGCGCCGCGGAGCTTCGATGCGCGCCGCGGAGCGCGGCCACGCTGAGCCGTGTTCGCACATATTTTGGACCACCCTGTACACTCGCGTCAGCGCGTCTGCGGCTGCCCTCTATAACTTAGTTTCATTCGCTCACACGGAGCCTGTTTCTGCCGTACGCGCGCGTTTCAACGAGACGATGACGCAGGAGATGCAGCGGACAGACTTGGCGGCCGGGGTGGTTTCCGGTCGTACCTTGACGCCGTGGCCTTTCCGGCCTAGTTTTCTGTCCTTGGAAATGGCGCCTCTGATTGGCCAGAGAGCTTCATTGAAGAATACGTCATAGAAGTGACGCCCTGACAGTTCATTTTTCACAGGCGCTTGTAGTAAGGAAATGTTTCGGGACTTTAATTTGTGGTTTCATTTGCGGTTTAGAAAAAAAAAAAAGGTGGTAGTGTTCCGGAGGCATAATCTATCCGTCTTGCTTAGTTCGATATTTCTCTTTTGTGTCCCTTCAAGGGTTCGAATAAGTGGTTTGCTTCACGGTTAACAAACTCTGCTGCGTGGTTGTTTTTGGAAAGGACGGTACGTCTCATTGTTCTTTGTGTGTACCATCGATGACCATAGGTCATATGGCGCACTCCGGACACCTCAATATGTAGATTAGTCTCTCTACTTTGTAACTCAAGCATCTTACCAAAAAAAGAAAAACATGACAGTCGATTAGGATAATTAGGCAAAATGCGGATATGTGCGCTAGCATGACGTCATTTGTCAGTCTAATTGCCACCCCAACTTGTTCCGTTTAGCAACTGTGCAAGCATCATTCGAATCACGTACTCCTCCTAATCACTGCTGCTCATTCCGCTTAGCTCGGAGCGCTTAGGAGCGGTGCCGCCTAATTAGCGCCCTAGGTTCGCGCCTCTTACCGCCGGATACACCATAGCAAGTAGGCCAAAGCAGGTCAGCAGTGGTACAGTAGCGGAAGGTGGGTGCTATGGCAGATGTTGCCATCGGTGGGGCTGGGGTTGCTTGGGTCGGGCTGCGACTCAGGTTGCTCTTCCCGAGAAGCCTCTCACAACTAAATGGACTGCCGCCTGACACGGTGGGCAGGCGAGCAGCCTGCCACAAAACGGGCTTCAGACAAACAGACAACGCTCAAGTGCGGGGAATGACCACGATAATTGCTAGCGTAATAAAAAGTTAATACATAAAGGGCGCACGCTCAGGAAAAGAAATATTCTCAGAAGTTGATTACCAACACATTGCGAATCGAAGGAAGAAAACTGAAAGCAAGAAGCAACCATATGCTACTGGAGCTAGGTGGCTTTATCTATCGTTATCCTGGCAGCGATGGCCCACATATACGCCTTGTCTCATTCTCCGTTCACCGGCTACACCATTAGAGAACTCTTATTAGAGGAGAAGCTTACGTTCAATGTTCGTTCGCCTTACTGTGGGACACAGATGCGCCCTGTTCGTTATGACCTCACTAATCTTCGTGGTGTAAAACATGGCTAATGGAACTTAACATTAGTAAGTGTAAATCTCTTCGCGTATCCAGGATTGACAGAAGTGTCCCCACTTATTTCCTGAATGATATTCCCTTGGAGTCAGTAGACTCATACAAGTACCTTGGTGTGCACATCACTTCCCCTCTCACTTGGTCTCTACATATCACATACATTGTTAACAACGCCAATCGTATGCTTGGTTACATCCGCCGCAACTTCGCCAGAGCACCTTCATCCCTCAAACTGCTATTGTACAAGACACTAATACGTCCAAAACTAGAATATGCCGCATCCATCTGGGACCCACATCATGAAAACCTTATTCATTCTCTAGAAATGGTTCAACATAACGCAGCCCGCTTCATTCTATCTAACTATAATAGGACCGCTAGCATATCGTCAATGAAATCAAGCCTTAATCGGCCATTTTTAGCTTCACGTCGCAAAATGTTTCGTATCTGCGTATTCCATAAAATCTTTTATCATCCACACCTGCGCAGTGAATTAATCTCTCTCCCGGATCACCTATTATCAAGATTAGATCATGCCTACAAAGTCAGTGTCCCATTTTGCAGAACTAACTCTTTCTTTCAGTCGTTTTTACCTCGAACAGCAGCAGAGTGGCCGCACCAACCGCAACCATCAAAGATTACCAGCTTTTCAAGAACGCCTTAGCTAACATTGTATGATTAGACACATCTGTAACTTTTTTATAATAGCCCCATTTCGTTTATTGTATTGTTATGTTTTCTTTTTCCTGTAACCACTCCCCTCTCTAATGCCAATGGCCCTGAGGGTATATGAAATAAATAAATAAATAAATAAATAAATAAATAAATAAATAAATAAATAAATAAATAAATAAATAAATTGTAACTGAAAAAGAGTGTTTGGCGATTGTATGGGCCCTCGCGAAGTTTCTACCCTACATCTACGGGCGCCCATTTGACGTTGTGACCGACCACCATGCGCTCTGTTGCCTTTGCAACCTGAAAGACCCCTCCGGCCGCCTCGCTAGGTGGGCCCTTCGCTTGCAAGAGTATGATATCCGCGTCGTGTATCGCAGCGGCCGCAAGCATCAAGAGGCCGATGCACTGTACCGCTGCCGCCTCCCAGCCGAGCTCGCCAGCCTTTCCACCTCCGGCGCTTCTCTGCCCTTGCTTCGCATCAGCGACATGCCTTCGGCGCAGCGCATGGATCCATGGATCGCTTCCCTTCTCGAATTTCTCGCCAACCCGACGGCTGCTTCACCGTCACGTGCGCTCCGCCGCCAAGCTGCCTATTTTGCGATTCGTGACATCCTACTTTATCGCCGCAACTACAGCTCTCGAGGCCGCAAGTGGCTGCTCGGTATTCCCCGTCACTTATCTCGGAGATATGTGCATATTTCCATGCTGCCCCCCACAGCGGTCACGTGGGCGTTTTCAAGACCTATACCCGCATACGGCCGCGCTACTACTGGCACGGAATATACACCTTCATCATGAAGTACGTGCGCTCATGCCTTCCCTGCCAACGTCGCCAGACACCTTCCCATCGTTCCGCTGCAGAACTGCAGCCGTTACCATGCCCTCCACGCCCATTCAACCACGTTGGCATTGATTTATACGGTCCGCTTCCATACACTGCAGATGGCAACCGTTGGGCTATTGTGACGGTGGATCACCTCACACGATATGCCGAAACTGCTGCCCTACCGACTGCCACAGCGACGGACGTCGCCTCCTTCATTTTGCACCGATTCATTCTTCGTCACGGTGCACGTCGTGAACTGCGCGGTGACCGAGGCCGCGTGTTCTTATCTGACATGGTAAATGCGCTTCTCAAAGAGTGCAACAAGATTCACCGAACAACCACCGCCTACCATCCGCAGACAAATGGCCTCGCTGAACGATTTAACCGCACCCTCGGAGACATGCTGTCCGAGTACGTCGCTTCTGACCCCACGTATTGGGATCTCGTCCTTCCGTACGTTACTTATGCGTACAATACCGCTACGCAGTCCACCACCGGCTTCTCTCCCTTCTTCCTACTTTACGGCCGCCAACCCTCTGCTACTATTGACAGAATTCTCCATTACCACCCTGATGAATCCGAATACCGGCCTGTTTCCGAAGCCGCGCAACAAGCCTAAGACTGCCGCCAAATCGCCCGCTCACTCAGGACTGACACCCAGTATCGCCAGCGCTCCCGTCTCGACCAAGACCAAACCTCACCGAACTACTCTTCTGGCTCACTTGCATGGCTCTGAATCCCTGCAGGAACTCCCGACATCTCCTTAAAAATGCTAGCCAAGTACCATTGTCCCTACCTTGTACTGGAGCGCACCTCTCCGGTTAATTATGTCGTGGAACCCCTCACGCCGTCTCCTGACCTCCGCCGCTGCGAACGGGAGACCGTTCATGTCCAACGCCTCAAGCCATACTACGACCCCGCCATCTTGCCATCACCCTAAGTCGCCAGGATGGCTCGTCTTGTCCCCGGGGTGATTGTTAGGATAAAGAAGATGCGTCCGATGACTGAAAGGGCGAAGACGAGGTGGCAGTGTTCTCGCGAGTTTTGCCAGCGCTACGCCTGTGTGTGCTTCGCCGACCTGATCCCGGACTGTTGCCGTCGCCGTTCCCGTTCCCCAGTACGTCGTAAAAAGCCCCCTTTACAAAATAAATAAATAAATAGATAAATAAATAAATCTAACTAAATTGCTTACTTTCGTCACGGTTCAGCAGTTTTACGAGCTTAAACCAGTTGTGTAAGCTCGTAAGCACGTAAGCACTTGCACGCTATGCTAAAACTGTCTATTAGGTTAGCGAGGACGGTCTAGCGCAGAAGTATAGCGGTCTGCCCGGTACCTCTTGTGCACGCGCAGTGACAATAGTGGTCCAGGTGGGGCCACTGCGCATGCGCACCCAGTGCACGGCAGTCCCGTATACGTCTCCGCTTCGCTAAATCTTCTTAAATAGGTGTGAAAATTGTGATATGCACACAGTTATCGTTAGAGCAGCACAATAGCCAGGCAGATGACCCCCAGGATTAGTTTGTCGAAGTAAAGTTGTGCCGGTGGTGTTGGTCCGGTGGTTTCCAGCAACTGGATGCACCGCTTGAATGGCTTCTCGATGAAGTGACTTCCAGGCGAATCGATTTAGGGAGAAACGAAGAACTTTTATACAGGCTATTTACAGATGGGTACAAGATTCAGTACGGCCAAACTAACCGCGGCCGCCCTAGCCGACCGCCTGCACAGAGGCGAGGGACACCAAGTCCCAACAGTCGAACTGGCGCGCCTTGCACCAGCTCTCAACGGCAGCTACCTCCGCGCTCGGCCCGACAGAGCGCCTGCTCGCTAGGAGTAGCTCGAGACAAAAGCCCTCGGGCGCGGGTCTCTTCACGAGTTCACCCCGATCCCGCGCCCCTTTCCACACGCCAAATTTGAACTGTGTTACAGCTTCCCGCCTGACATCAGTTTTAACGAATAGGAAAGCTCAGAACTGATGTCAGGGTTTTTCCCTCACCCCGAAATTCCTCCCTACGTGGTTGCGCAATCCTCCGCCAAGTGGACCGGATGCGCGCTAGACGTGTGGGGCCAACGGACACTTTCAGTTCCTAACCGTGCTGGCCTAGTATACCTATACCGCACGTCGCGTAACGCGACGAAACCGAGACAGTTCTCGCTTGTTTATGGCCGGCGGCTTCTCCCCCCGGGAGACAGGATTCCGGGAAGATGGGGGACAGGAGCCCAAGGTCGATGTCGGCAGAGAGCCCCGCCATCTGGAGTGGCAAGGGAAAACCCAAGAACGAACGGGGAGACCAACCGAAGAGCATGGGCGTTCGAGCCGCTCCTCCCCTTGTAACGGCACGCACTAAAACAAAACAAAACAAAACGAAACAAAACGGGACGCGCAGCCTAGGCCACTGCCCTCTCGCGGAATGTTCGCAACACATGTGCACAAAGAGGCGGCAGCGTGCCGAACCCTACACCTTCCCCCCAAGACTCGGCTAATCTATTAAGGGATAAGCCGAGGCAACAAACAACGAAAAGGGTTCAGCAAGTGCCAGTTGAGTACCTCGGCACGAGTAAGCTGCAGGAGCCTGTGGGCCAGCATGCCGCGACCTTTCGTCACACACTTCGCAGATACATGCTAGAGAGTCCACTAAACAAACACACACAGAAAACTACCACTTCTGCTGGGTTGGATCAGGGTGTGTCTCTTAAGTCCAACGAGTCAGTGTCCACTGTTCCCTGGTCCAGTTTCCCAGCGGTCACTGCGGGACGTCAGCCAGTGTACTATTCCAACATGCATTGGGGATCCTAGACAAGGCATCCGCATTATCGTGGTCGACTCCCCCGCGATGCTCAATGTTAACATTGTAGCGTTGGAGCGCCAGAGCCCAGCGCGTAAGCTTTGCACTTTGGGGGCATGCTGCTTCTAAGAAATGAGAGCGGATTGTAGTCAGTGATGGCTGTCACGGTGGTGGCAAACACCCACGTCTCAAACTTTTATCTAATGCCCAGAATAGCCCCAATGCCTCCCTCTCGGTTGCAGCCCCCCGCATTTGCAACGGTGTGGCTGGAGAAGGCTATCGGCGCCTCAGTGCCGTGGTCAGAAAGCTGCGCTAAACAGGTGTCGGCCGCCACTGCCAACGCGTCCGTAAAAAGCAGAGACGGCTTTCGCGGGTCCAGAATGATCAGCGAGATCGCCTCGCACAGAGCCTTCCTCAGGGCACTCAAGCGTTCCTTAACAGAGAAACGAAGCAAGTACCGAACAGTTAGAATTCCACTTTTTCTACAATCATTGACGCACACAAAGTAAAATCGGCATAACTGCCGCACAAACCATATTCGGTCATGTCGATAGTGTCTTAATACCGAGTCCTTCCAGCTCAGGATCACCCATTCCCACCTACTGCACCCGGGCTTTACTCGAGCCTTTTGCTTAAATCTCTAGAAATGCTACCAAGGCTAGCTGTGTTCCATACCTAGTGCATGGCTCCCGATCACAGCAAGGCCAAGCAGTTAAGGGTGGAGCGGCCCCAGCGAACGCGGCCGACGATTTCATCGGTGTCCTCACGCGTCGAGCACCCTCACTTGCCGTCTATGACCGAACATCCCTGCGGCACAGGCAGTTTGCGCAGAGACGATATGCCCCTTTCGCAGCGCTGTTTTTGCTTCAGTTGTGACACCGGCCGTCAGCGCACTCAGACCGCGGGTTGTCACTCTAGACCCACTTTTGTGCGCTGAGGGCCCTCTCACGCATGGCATTGCCAGCTTAAAGTGTGCCAGTGTTCCTTTGTTCTGGTTAGTGTGACTGGCGCATTCCCTGTCACCACTACTGCACTTTCCTTCCTCTGGTAATCGCTTTGCTGCCTTATTGTCTGTACCTGCATTAGCTGTCTCAGAATAGGCTCTCAGCAGCTGCGACACGGGTTCCTCGTGCGCCACCGCTGCCACTGAGGTCGCTGTTCGAACCACGTCATCGCTGCAACACACCTGATGCACTGTTTCCACGTCGGTGGGCAACAAGAGTTCCCGCGGGACACCAGCGCCTGTCCAGTCACCCGTGTCCTCATGCTCATGCTGTTCAGCGCAAATGTCTTCCACGCTCTCACGCTCGTCGGCTACCTGGCCACTTTCGACGACATCTTGCATGTCACCCAGAACGCTCTCGGGGCTCATCTCAGTACAGGCAGGTCGGGATTGCTGTTCTCTTTCAACCTGAATGTCCGACTCAGCTACATCCTGTCGACTGCGCCAGTAAAGTTGCGCCGGTGGTGTTGGTCCGGTGGTTTCCAGCAACTGGATGCACCGCTTGAAGGGCTTCTCGGTGAAGTGACTTCCAGGCGAATCGATTTAGGGAGAAACGAAGAACTTTTATGCAGGCTATTTACAGATGGGTACAAGATTCAGTACGGCCAAACTAACCGCGGCCGGCCTAGCCGACCGCCTGCACAGAGGCGAGGGACACCAAGTCCCAACAGTCGAACTGGCGCGCCTTGCGCCAGCTCTCAACGGCCGCTACCTCCGCGCTCGGCCCGACAGAGCGCCTGCTCGCTAGGAGTAGCTCGAGACAAAAGCCCTCGGGCGCGGGTCTCTTCACGAGTTCACCCCGATCCCGCGCCCCTTTCCACACGCCAAATTTGAACTGTGTTACAGCTTCCCGCCTGACATCAGTTTTAACGAATAGGAAAGCTCAGAACTGATGTCAGGGTTTTTCCCTCACCCCGAAATTCCTCCCTACGTGGTTGCGCAATCCTCCGCCAAGTGGACAGGATGCGCGCTAGACGTGTGGGGCCAACGGACACTTTCAGTTCCTAACCGTGCTGGCCTAGTATACCGCACGTCGCGTAACGCGACGAAACCGAGACAGTTCTCGCTTGTTTATGGCCGGCGGCTTCTCCCCCCGGGAGACAGGATTCCGGAAAGATGGGGGACAGGAGCCCAAGGTCGATGTCGGCAGAGAGCCCCGCCATCTGGAGTGGCAAGGGAAAACGCAAGAACGAAAGGGGGGACCAACCGAAGAGCATGGGCGTTCGAGCCACTCCTCCCCTTGTAACGGCACGCACTAAAACAAAACAAAACAAAACGAAACAAAACGGGACGCGCAGCCTAGGCCACTGCCCTCTCGCGGAATGTTCGCAACACATGTGCACAAAGAGGCGGCAGCGTGCCGAACCCTACAGTCGATATTCTCCGCATTATGCGAAAACATTACGTAGCTGATCACTCAAAAAACTGAGAGTTCCGTCCACGAAAAACGGACCGAAAACCCACGAAACCTCAAGACCCCATCGGCAGTGCCTACATCACCAGGGAAGAAAAATAAAATTTTTTAAATAAAATTTCTCCATAAGTGGATTTAGACCACATGCCGGCGCGAACAAATCAGTTTGGCTGGCAACTTCTTTACAGTAGTATGCCATCACCGCAGCACAACACTTCTCGCACTTAACTGAAAACCCTAGCGCTGTTTGGGTATCGTCGTCTTTATCAGCTTTCTTTCGGGCTGCGCACACTGGTACGCTTCGCTGGCCCCTACATTAAAGTTGTACGGCATCACCGTAGCACACGTTCTAAGAATAGGCTGTGAGGGTATAAGTACATTCTTTCACCCTGCCGCAGCACAGCACCTCACGTGATAAACTCTGGGTTTGGGCATCGTAGTCTTCATCAATTTTAATTCGTGCAGATTTAAAATTTTAGCTTCTCTGGCCACTCCATTAGAGTAACAAGTCCTCTTGTCGAAACGTTGGCTCAAGCAACCTGAGGTTTTTCCCTCCCTTGTTCATTTTGTGATAACCAGTAAGAAAGAAACGCGAACAACACAACAGAGCTACCAACAGCAAAACAAGAAGCTCTTAGCCAGGGAAAGTTCAATACTTGTAGATGGACGCCGCCGCGGTGGCTCAGCGGTTATGGTGCTCGGCTGCTGACCCAAAAGATGCGGGTTCGATCCCGGCCGCGGCGGCTAGAATTTCTTTGGAGGAGAAATTCTAGAGGCCCGTGCACTGTGTGATGTCAGTGCACGTTAAAGAACCCCAGGTGGTCGAAATTTCCGGAGCCCTCCACTACGGCGTCTCTCATAGCCTCAGTCGCTTTGGGACGTTAAACCCCATAAACCAAACCACTCGTAGATGGCAATCTCACTTTGAAAATGCGTGGACTCTTCTGCAGAAGTGCTAATCAACCTTCCTTGTATTTCCTCTCCAGGAGCTGATATGCTGCTATTTTTGTGCTGCTACCTCATATTTCTTGTTCGCGTTTCATTCGTTGCTGATAGTACGTCATCATCGCAGCACAGCAGCCCGCGTGCATGCTTCCGCATTCACAGAACGTAAGTAGTCCAGCAGCCCACAGTAATTTTTGCTTGCTCTTGTTACTTGCTTCGTGTCTAATCGCCTGCTGTCAATACTTAGGGGCGGCGAGGCCCGTCAAGCAGTGGTGCAACAATGCTTTTTTCTTGCCGTGCTCAGTCTTTTGTACTACTCGGAACTCTTAAATCAGTCTGGAAGTAGAGATTTTCTTTCCTCCAGGGCCGTCTAATACCCTGAGGCAACGTTTCACTAAATTATTTCTTTTAAAGAGGTAGACCGGAAAATGCAATGGGTGCGAATGCCATCCTCGCGTCTGCATAAGCAAATGGCCCCCGTAATCAAGCGGGCAACATAATACCTCCTGCGGGTTCAGCGTGGGAAAGATCAACAGGAGAAAATGAATACTTTTTATGAAAACTACGATTTGACATCGCCATCGACTGGTAGCGATTGTTTAGCGGTGTTAAGGTGGGGATGGGGAAGTGCGAACGCGAAATGAAACCAGTCTCTCCTTTGCGTCATTCTGAACGTAAGTTCCTTAAGAATCAAACTGTCGACTGCATTTATTTGCATGCAGTAGCTCATCGATACAAGCTACTTCTAATAGAGGCACGTTAGTTTTTGCCCCAGCAGTGGACACTTCAAAAGCCAGATGGCGGGAGTGGCCTTCACCAGAAAATGATTCTTGTTAGTATAAAGCGGAAGTTTTCAATAACCTTTCCCCTGTTTTCCTATTGAAAACGTCTAAGACAGTTCCTTCGGCTGATGATTCGTCTACGAGGGCTTAAATTACTTGCTTAAAAAAGCTGACTTGGACCTGCCTAAGAATCGACAAAGAAGAAGCCCGGGCATGTCCCGCTTTTTTTTTCTTTTCCTCTTCTTCTTCACTAACTTACACCGACATACTTCAGCCCTTAAGATTATCCCGTCGGGTTTACCCTCCGCCGGCTATGACACTAGATAAAGGGAAGAAACTACACCTCCGAATGGGCCTGCCAAAGAAATCAGGCGCTCACTGTCAATAACCAGCCAACGCAGGAGGGGTGGGAGGCAGCTCTGACCATCTCGGACGAAACGAGCCGAAAGCAACTCATCGAAAGAGCCCGGACAGCAGCCTACGCCAATGGGGTTCCGGACTGAGAGCTCCAACCGCCGCTACAACCTCCTAAACAATTTCATTAAAATTGTTGTTGTTGTTGTAGCCTTTGAAAGGATGGCACATACCTACACTGGGGGATCGGCCAAGAATAGGGACGTAAAGGTTCCTATTCACCTGTACATAGTAAAGGCAAAAGAAAAGCACACGGGAGAGCAACATCGAGGGAGTCTACCACAAGGAGGGCAGGCAGTGAGAAAAAAAAAGTAAGAGTTTGGATTGGAGAGAAAGAGAGATTAATTCGAAATATAATAAAGCATAAAAAAGATGGTTGGTTTATGGGGTTCAACGTCCCAAAGCGACTAAGGCTATGAGAGACGCCGTAGTGGAGGGCTCCGGAAATTTCGACCACCTGGGGTTCTTTAACGTGCACTGACATCGCACAGTACACGGGCCTCGAATTTCTCCTCCAAAGAAATTCAACCGCCGCGGCCGGGATCGAACCTGCGTCTTTCGGGACAGCAGCCGAGCACAATAGCCACTGAGCCACCGCGGCGGCTCATAAAAAAGAAAATACTGTAAGCTTCAGCAAGGCAGTTCATGAGATTCCAGCAAGAAATTTTGAACAGCGTCACAAACAGACCTGTGAGTGAACCCAAGCGTGGCGCCAAATGATAGCAAGAGTGGGCTGCTAAAATTCTTTCACCGCCACTTTCTTCTTCTTATTATTTTTTTAAATCCCTCGGCTACAATTCACACAGTGTCCATTTCCTGCGTACGTTATACATTTCTCGTTTTTTTTTTTGGTATTTTTGTTTTATGTTTACTTTTCTCTTCCCCAGCAATCCTTTATTTTTTGTCCATGGAAAAAAAATCATCACAGAAACTCTCTGTGCACCCCACTTCTTGGCCGATCCCCCTGTGTGGACATGCGCCATTATACGATGTTAACAAAAACTACAACAAAGGCTGGCGCCTAAGTGGAAGAGGAGAATAAAGGCTCGTGCTACCGATTCACCGTCAAGAAGTAGCAAGATGATGCAGAGCCCAATAGAAGAGCTTCCTTTAGGTGGGTTGGTTTTGAGCGCTTTATACATGCGAGCAGTGTGTCACAAGAGTGATATCGGCTCCGAAATGTGCGATCTGCGGGTTCAAAAAGCCTTCAAGCGAGCACCTATTTGCACGTAATGGCGCAGTCAGATAGCAGCCAATGGGTATACCCAGAGAAGTAAAACGGTTTGTATCTAGTGACGCGCTGCTACCATTGGCCTCGGCGAGACCGCTGCTGGGATTTGTGGAACAAATGCGGCATCGCTGATAACAGTATATCGTATCTCACAACATAAATTCAGGATCTTCAATACACTGCCAGCCGCCCACCGAGTAATGTGCCATATTCACGGTGGATCACCTTTTGGGAGTTACTACTAGCTCTATCAACGCTAACGCAAGCTCATCGCCAAAGAAATCGGTCCTGATACCGACGAGAGCAGAAATATTGGTTTTGTTATCCGACAGCATGAGAACTCACGACAGCGCTTTTCTGGCACGGTTTTTTGGCACTGCGTATCTGTAATAATTTCGACCAAAATGGGTTGCCATCTGCTGTGATGGGCCACTCCACGTCATAAACTGCTGTTTTTTTTTTTTTAATCTATGAAATTGATAGTAGAGTTGAAAATATAGCTTAGATGTGAACCAGTCGTCTCACAGCCTTCAGCGCAACTTTCAGATACGGTCTTGTTTCATGAATAACGGAATAATTTTCCGCTGCGTTACTGCCCTCCTCAGGATACGTACCAAAAAATATCATCGGAATAGCTACCGACACGTAAGATGCACTAGCACGAAGCCTCCTTTCACGGCCTCATGTATACACGTCGGCAGATCTGGTGAAGAAAACGCAGGCAGAGTTGCGGGGAGGACGGAAGCACGCCGAACTAACAACTGTCAGCGGAATGCATTTTTTCAGCACGAAATACGTAGCACACAGAAAAGAGATACATGCAGGACAAATGCAGGACGAACAGCGTTCGTCCTGCGTGTACCTCTTTTTTTTTATCGCGTGTATTTCGCGATAAAAAAATGCATTCTACGGACCACGACTAACCAGCCCGTGTTTTCACTTTAACTATGAGCAATATGTCCTAGCTTGAAGAAGCAGGTAGGTAGGCTCAAGAAAGCAAGTTTCGTCTTCCACTCTCAGCGATTCCATGCTGCGAAGTTCCAAGACCAATAAACGTGCCGTATTGCAACAGCTTCCACGAATGAAACACCAGAGATGGTCATCGGCTCTCAACAAAATTACTGCAGGGCGTTAGCACCAGTAGTTTGCTCTGTACCGAAAAGCGGCCTATAATATGCCGAAGGATTAGTGTGAAACCGGAAGGCGCGACATGCTCCAAAAATCGCAGGAGGAAATACCGCCATAGGACCAGGGCGTCGTCATGCTGGATAAGATGCATGGGCAGAGCGCAAGGAGTTTTAACGACGACGCTGGCGAGCACGTTTCTTTACTGAAAGAAGCACGCCCTAATGGTTTCAATTTTCATTACCAGTACTGCTCCTGCGCCTCCAGTCTGCAAGGTACCACCATCATTGCAAAGAATAAAGACGAGCTAACCGGCGAATTTCACACGATTTCGACTTCAGAGAAAGCGCCTAAGCGTACGCTAGCAAGTTTTTGATAGACTACGCGACATATTAGCCATTACAAGAACAGCTCAAGTGCGAAACACAGAAGCATTAGCCATTGAGCGAAAACTTCGAGGCTTTGCCACCACTATGGCAATCGTAAATGTTTCATGCGACAGACAGTCTTTGGTCTGCATCGCAATGTCTTCGACTGCATTATTTTTTACAGGACAATTTACAACTAGACCAGAAATAACTTTGTGGCAATAGTGCACACTGGGCTTGGCAGCGGATTTAGTGCACCGGTTTCCTTTGTGTTTTCTTGTAGGCTGTCGCGCCCACATATGGGAAGCACGATCATGGACAAAAGTTGCAAGGTGCAGTCTCGAAACAAAAATTACTTTTCTACGCTCACCAAAGCAGCTAAATAAAAGATACAGACTCGTCATAAGACATGCGTACTCCATCCTCTAGAAAGAAGACAAGTTGGCTGTCTGTAGGAGGCAACCAAGAAATAAATATTTTTTCTTTGAACCCGCTGCCCGCTAGTCTTTGTCCATGACTGTACAGCCTCTCCGATTTTTATTTGTATCGTGAGATCGTCAATCGCGCAGAATTTAAGCGCATTTTAACGGCGATAAACGGAGAAGCGGCTGAATAATCATGCAAGTGCACAGTCTTCTCCAGTATGAGCGTCGTCTGCTAAGATTTTCACTAACACTCCCAGATAAGGCGCTGACAGTTAAAGTCGCGTGATAATTTTAGAAATATGGTAGGCTGAACATAGATAACAATCGTTTATCAGCACTGAGACAGCAGTGAAGCGTTGGTAGGAAAGGTGTTGCCGCTTCGATATGAAACGCGGGCACGTACGTAACTGCCGTCGGGAGACGCGTGTGAAAGCAGGATGCCGCGGACATTATCTGGACAATCGACTACGTATTTCGCTACAAAAGCCGCTGCGTTCACCCGCTGGCCACTGTGAGTATTCCCGAAAATGAGCTCTGACTAGGTCGTGCGCGCTGTTACGCTTGGCAGGTTAGTCTTGCAGGCGTGTGGCCGCTTACGCAAGACGGGATGTTCATCGAGCACAGCGAGCACAGGAGGGAGGAAGTTTGAATGCATTCTGGTGTTAGCACTAGGGAAAAACGTTAGCCACTTGCATGCTGGTACCGTTAAATACAGGACAGAAAAATTCGGTCAGCTTATTTTTCACCTTTCCTCCTCTTTTCTGAACCCTACCCGATGTCCACGTTATCAGTTACTGACGAAAAGCGAACGGGTATAGTATTCACGACGGGGCTTTCAGTTAGGTCGAGCTGTAATAGCGCAAAAGAACGACGACGACAGCGCCCGTATTCGTTGCCTCTCTGTCGTCCTCGTCCTCTTGCGTTGTGGGTAATTAGAAGTAAACGCACCGAAACGTTCCAACGCCAGAATTAAGTGTCTTGATTCTTAATGAGGAGCAAAGCCCACAAAGAACGCCCTTGTATGGGTAATATGCTCCGATGAAACTCCCCAACCCACCGGAAAGCCTGTATATGGTCGATGAAATATATCGCGCTAAGCAAATACATTTGTTCTGTTTTCTTTAGATGCTAATTAGTGGCCTCTATTGCGAGGTGCGTGTGACAAACCTACGCATAAAATGTGCGAGCATATTGAGACTTGTAACTTCTAAAGACTTCTGAGACTTCTAAAATCTGTGCGCCAGACGCAGTGTTTGCTGAATCATTGCAGCCGGTTGTTGGTGCAGTTTAATACGTATGTCTCAAGTGGCACAAGTGAAGGCTTATCCAGATAGCCGCCATTTAGGTATACGAGGGTATCACTGAAAAATATACGAAAAAATCAGACACAACAAGGCAAAACAATAGCGCATTGTAAGATAAGCATAATGAAAAAAAAAAATACCGCTGGAAGAACCCAAATGCTCTTCCTTTATTTTTTGGTGGTCATACACCTTTTGCCAAGCTCACAATCTCATATAATCTCCCTATTTAGGACATCGTTGCTGTAAACTACAACTCGCCAATTTTCAAACAAAGAATGGCAAGAGCAGCCACCGCTGTGAACTATAATATTCCAGGCGCCGTTGTTGACATTGCGGTAGTGTTCCGTAAACCTGTCACTGAGCCGACGACTAATCTGCGCAACGTAGGAGTGCCTACAGTGGAAATACGTTAAATAGACAAGGTTTTCTTTGCAGACCGCAAAATTCTTACGCATGTTCTTTTTGTGCACTCAGGAACAGTTTTTACTCTTAACACATCATATATCTTCATGTCCTGTTGCATAATTTGACTAATTTGAGAATGATTTGGAAGAACGCTTGAATGGATGTTGTTTCCTTTGGCGTCTGTTGGACACTGGGCAACATGTGCGGACGTGTGAATGATCGTAGAATAACGGTAGACACTCTCCCGAATGCACAAGAAAGCACGAAGAGAAGTTTGCGGCCGCCAAAGAAACTCTTGTTCAGTCATTCTCTTTGTCGCGTGGCAACTTCTACTTTGGGCAGACTGGTCTCAATGACAGGCATGCCTAAATGACAGTGTCGCACAAAAGTGTGCCTACGATGTTGAATGGTAAGCGGTCCTTGTGCGTGCAAACCTATAAAGTAGATAAAAGGCTTCGAAGGTGAAACTCAAGACGCCACACTTTATAAATGACTGAACAACAAAAGAAACAGCACACTACACATACACCAAGATAACGCTACAGAAAATACCGCAGTCCTACCACACTAACGGTCCTCAAGCGTGAACCCCAAAGTCACACTCACACAAGCTTGCTTGGTTTGGTTTGATTTTATTGGGGTTTAACGTCTCAAAGCAACTCTGGCTATGAGGGACGCCGTAGTGAAGGACTCCAGAAATTTCGACCACCTGGGGGTTCTTTAACGTGCACTGACATCGCAGAGCACATGGGCCTCTAGAATTTCGCCTCCATCGAAATTCAGCCACCGCGACAAGCTTGCTACCAAACGTGGGTGGTTCGCATGCTATCTCGGAGGCGGAGTATGGACAAAAACCCAGGTGGTACCTTGTTTCAAGAGACGCCGCTCTTCTACGAGAGCAGTGTTGAGGAGGATCAGGTGAAGGGAGTCGGTGCTGCCACGTCGCCTTAACTGGGTGTCGACGTTGGAGCGTCCTCGTACCGGTGACGAGGTCCGGGAGGTAACAACAGCCGCTAGCTGAGTCGTCGTTCCAGAGGCGTTGACACAGGGCCCGTGTTCCGAAGACGGGGTCAGCGCCGTGATCCAAGGGACCGGTGCATCAGCCGGTGGGGACCACGCCTGGTCAGTAGGCCTCACGATCGAACACCTTTTGCATCAGCTGACGGCCGTGAGCCAACGTTCGCACCGACAGCGTTCCTTCCCCTGTCCATGTTGTTGTTGTTGTTGTGACTGAGAGAAGGATGAAAAGGAAATTGCACGGGCCTGCCTACTGGCTCCAGCCGAGCCACCACCGCTGCCACGTGCAGATAGAGGAGAGTTAAAAGATCAGAGGAAAGAGAAAAAGGAAAGAAAAGACGCGCGTCGCAGCAACAACTGCGTCCGCCGGAGCGGACGCTGCTGAAAAAAAAACAGATAAGTGGCCGAAGCCGCGCTCGCCGAAGCGAGGACAGATACTCACCCTGTCCAAGTCCACCCTCTCTTTTTATACGTGCACTTCATTTTCTTCTTCCATCTAATCTCATCTCTCTTTTCCTTTTTCGCTCGTGACAGACAGGCTCATGGAACACTGCAATAATGTCGTCCTGAATAATGGAATTCACTGCCTTGACTGCTCTTGACACCCTCTCTTTGAAAACTGCCGAATTGTGGTCTACAACAAGGATATCCTAACTAGGGAGGATATAGAGGCCTCTGAGATTATGAAGCTAACCCCGAGATGAGTTAGCAACCCTCCCGTTGCTATCTAGAGAAAGGAACACGAGCGTTTAGTTTGTTTCAAGAATTGTTTCTTTTTAATATGTCTCTTGGTCAATGGGAAATCGATTGTTGTATGCTTGTTTTGTTTTTTCAGTCCTGCCGGCTATGCACGCATATACCTAAACGGGAGCATTCTGAATAAACCGTCAGTTCCAAGTCAGCTGTGTCCTTCTCTCGTCCATGTGCTGGTGCGCTGTTTCAGCTGAAGCCTGCTAACCGAACTCCCCCATGAATTCGTGTTGCTGCTTATAAGCCAGTACGAGGCAACTCTTCTTTTTCGACGAATGCTTAGGGGTACAGATGGACAGATCAGCAATTTGGTTAATGCCTGATCCATGAAGAGCAGTAGCGATAAGTACCTCGCGTAAAATAATGTTAACTGGTTCCTAGTTGCGTTTGTGCGATAGCGGGAAACCGGAATTTCTGTACCAAGTATATGATGTGCTGAACTGCTGCGAAAAGTGGCAACAGTGCGCCTGCATTTTCGTTCGCCGCATTGATTCGAGCTACCTGCTATGGGAGAACTTTCAGGCTGCCTAACGTGAACACGGAAGCGTGTCCGTTCTGATCTTTCTGACTATGCCGAGGGTAACTTGCAGGCGTGATACTCCATGGCCGCCACGGCGTCGAGACGTCCCCGCGCAGTCTGCTGCGCGTGATTGCCTGGTAGCGGCGTTATTTCTCTTTAGCATCGCTAGAAGAGTTTAAAAAGCCATGCTGTGTCAGTTCCCTGCTGGCACTGTTTCCTTCTAGACTGCTTACGTCCCACCGACTGTAGGCTACCGGAGGGCGGATAACCGATGAAAACAGTCACCGAAACCAAGGAGGACAGGGGATGTCTTTTTTAATCTGTAGTTTTTCATTAATGGGTGATTAACTAAAGCAGAAGAAACAAAAACAACCACATGGCGCCGGTGGGATATGTTTTTTTCTTCTGATCTTATTATTCTCCCTTTAACGAAAAACTACCAATTAAATTAAGTTAATTAAAGGCATCCCCATATGCTCCTTGCTTTTGGTGACTGCTGGCTTCCATCATGCATATAATAACGACCAGCTCTTTCCCTTCCCTTGCCTGCTGAGGAGGGCGGATAAGTACAACAGACTGGCGTCTCATTTTGGTGACAGAGGGAAAAGCGTCAGGACTGTGCGCAGTCTGAAAACAAATTACTTGAAAAGCACTATTAGAAACAGTGCGGAAAAAACAAGAACGGCGGAAAGCCACACTTTCGGGTATGACGGGCGGCTTTTTGTGCGTAAATGTGCCTTTCCGTCATTCTCGTTCTCGTTTTTTTTTGTCACGCTGTTTCTAATAGTTTAGCGTGAACCAGCTAGCCGAAACCGCAATTTCAATCACCTGCAATGCTTTGCGGAAAATGACGGCAGAAAATAAACATTGTGAAACTGTAAGCGCAGTTTCACATTATACCCCGCATTGACCTCGGTGTTCTTGAAAACGCTTGTCCACAGTAAAAAAAAAATGTAAACTTAGCTCAAATGTCCCTTCATCTCGCCCACAATTTATACAGCATCCACGCAGAGCGCACACGTGAACGCAGAAGTGCGTCGGTGGTGTATCCTCCACACGAAGCACGGCCGCCTTTTTACACATCTTTACGCAACGTCGGGCAGGGGTATTGTTTTTGAACTAAGCAGCTGACATTGCAGGCCTATATTGATCGCCGCGCGCAAGACAGGGCACTGCGTATATTGTTGGTTCATATACAAGTCTTTCGGGAATAATTCGTGCTGTTGTTTTTAGAAGCACTGCCGCGCCCTGCAGTTGCTATAGCACTAATTATCAAGGGCCTTCAATCTGAATTCCATCAACAAAATGTGCACGTCCGGCACCCTAGCTTCAGATTAAGCGCTCTTGCGTGACACAGTAGCCTCACAATTAGAGCGATTTTCCGTTTCGTGGGGCGGTCACAGGAGCGTGCAATTAACAACGTGGGGTTTTCCAACCTCACTTGGCTGCTGAGTATCATCATGGTGCTGCTTAGCCGCTTACTGCAGTGAATTCCCACTATGAAGAAATCAGTGATAGGGTAGCGTCTGTAACGCCCAGAATATGTGCAGATGCTTCTCGGTGTGTTATACCGAGCGGGGAGATTAAAAACTATCCCAGCTCTCTTCGCAAGTGTCGCAGGTATCTTATATTGTAGACATGGTGCGCAAAAATTGCTGCGTAGATATTATGTAGTGCACGGGGGTGGACGAGATGTTCCACCAGGTCTAAGAGAGGCCGAGGGGTGTCACGTCGCTACTAGAAGGAGCTGGGTGTCATTTGTTAGGCGCTTACTTCCTGTGATTCTGCTCTATTCGCAAGGAGTAGTTTAATTTCTTGGGTGCGCAATCGTTGCGAGATAAAAGGTGGCTGAATCTTTTCTTTTGATGGCAAGGACATCACCGGCATGGCCGCAACCGTATAAGATCTTATGTGGCTCCGGCAGTCTCACTGGGCATGGATGGACAGCGGCATTGAATTATAAAACCTGAGTAGAGCAGAGTTGCACGGAGAATTGTCACTGAACAATTCTTTAAATATAACTGTTGTGCAGCCTGAGGGAATGGCGGGCGCTCTTTGCATACAAGACCAACATCTAGGAATCAGCGGTGATGCCCCTGGTTCACTGAGCTGAGACAGCGCTCAGCCTACCCACCGAATTTGACTACGAGGCTTATGGCCAACCCCTGCGCAGGAGCAAGTCGTCGGGCTTCACAGGGTCGAGCTTCACAACCCAAAAGGAGGACAAAGAAACGCGGGAGAAGTTGCTCTGCATGTTCATCTGCTGCCTGCTGCTCCTACTGCCACTTCTCTACTGCGTGGTCTGGCTCGCCAACTTCGGTTCGTTATCGCCTCTCAGTGCTGGTTCAAAGTTTTTTTTCAGTGCAACGCGTAGTCTGTCCGAGTTATGCTGAAGGCTGCTCAGTGCTTGCAGTAGTGCGGCGCTCGCAAAACTGAGTCTTTTTATCGTTTACAACAACTGCATTTCGCTTTTTAAAGAATACGCAACTGCGCTGAATGGCAATACTCTACGATAAGAAGTAGTGTTAAGCTAGAAGCCTACGGCACCAGTAGCTCCTTGCCCCCCCCCCCCCTTTCGCCACTAACTGCCGTGCCCGTTGGAAAGTCTGGAGGGGTTGGGAATGGTGACAGCGCGTCGCGCGCTTGGGACGCTATCCAAGGCCGCGGGTATTGGGGAGCAAGACCGCGAACAACTTTGTCGGGGTTGCAGGGGGCCGACAACCGTTTCCCATTGAAAAGAGATGAGCTTTCAAGTGGGTGGGGGTCAGTAAGGTTGGCGAATTCTAGAACCCCTGGCTGTCTAGATAAGCGGTGGACTTTACTGGCGCCTCGGTGGGTTGCATGTTCCAAGAAAAGTGCGCGGTCCGCCAGAGTCGGGCTTTGGCGAGCACTGGGTTCCGCCCACTTGTATCTACAGTCAGCGGCATTGGTCGAAATTGGGCGAGAGCAGATTTCCTAGAGCTCCGCCCAATTATCGAAGGGATTAAAACCCGCTGCAAACTAGGAACGGAAGAAGTGCGCCGAGTCTCAGTCTCGGCCGCTTTTCTATATCCCTTCGTTTAAACAGCCTTTTCGCTTAGTACTTGTATTTTGCTCCAGACTTCAATAAATCAGTTTTTTCTGTCAAGAAGTTTGGAGTGGCTGCCCCAACCGACAACGTGTCGCCGGACGAGTGGACGAAGACGTGAAGTGCCCAGCATTCGATCAAACCAACCGGCCATTCCGACATTTTACGGAAGAAACTTAACTAGTAGGGTGAACTTATTTTGGCCAGAATGCAGTGAGAGGCTTTGAAATAATCCACTATGAGTCGTAAAACCGCGAACCATTAGATGGCTACAGTGCGGTCAAAAAGAAAACGCTGGAGTTCAACGTGGCTTGAACCTAGTTATACGAGCGAAAGCTATGTTAAGCTTTGTCTGCACTGTCTCAAATCAAGTGTCAAAGTCGAGGTCAAAGGTCAAGATCAGACACCCAATGGTGGTAGTGATATGATCATGTGATCATATTACTATAGCTTGGGCCATAGCACCACGCAGTTAAGTTCGGTTTGACCTTGTGAACCATTGAAGGTCATTGTCGATGTAGTGTCCACTATCTGAAATCAAATAACAAGGTCAAGGTCAAAGGTACCCAGTGTTCATAGTCATTTTATCGGAACGATTATCGAATGTCAGACTACACATTTCGAAAATTCCCAAGACATCTCGTTCGAAGAAATTTTTTTTTCGGGAACTGCCTTCAGTTTTAGAAAGCGCACTCACGTCATGACTACTGCAATAAGATTTAATACTTCTACTAAAATAGCGCAGGTGATTTGATTTGGGCCCCATACGTACAGAACGTACGTACGTGCTGCGCACGTTGCATGCGCGGTAAGCTTCCTCCGCACCTCAAGCACCGCGCTACTTTGTGCCGAAAAAGCCGGAGATGTCCTCGCGCTACAGCGTTTTAGAGAACGATTTTTTTTTCTGGTTACATACGCAGCGACATCAGCTTCTCCGCTGCCACGCAGTCTCGATTTGGCTTAGCCAATAGACTGTGCTGATTAAGATGCAATAAGTAAGATTTATATATGTACCAATTTAGCAAGGTTTTCGGCTTCACTTCCTTCATGGCTGAGAGTTTGTTCCTCAATAGACTTTCCTGCCTGTGGTGATCACTTTAGCTATAGTGATCTTGTAACGTCTTTAGCCGCAATATTTAGATTGTTGAAAAAAACAACAACAACCTCTCTTGCTAGTTAAGCAGTACCATTTTCCTTGTGTGGGTATTAACTGAGTTCTTTGCTTAGTTGATTCCTGCGTCAATTTTGAAGCCTTGGCGCTTGAAGTGTAACACTGTATTACTGTAAACTGATATAGTCTTTATGTGGAAGAAAGTTGTGTTTGAGCTTCGCAGTTCAGGTTGCTGCAGAGCAATGCTATGAGTCGAATGTGACGCTGGTGTTTTTTGAACGTTTACTCGCAGATTCCGAGACCACCGCAGAAAGCTTCGGTAAGCGTGACGGCAGTGTTAAAGGGGCGCTGGTGCTTATATTCAAAATTGTTTCCGTGAACCTCTACTTTTCGTTGTCACAAGATAAAGGAGAGCTATAGACAGAGGGGAGAAAGATCTTTCAAAGAATTTAACGCTATCAGACGCTATAGTAAAACAAGAAGCTATGCAGTGCTCATAGACTGCGCTACAGAGGCACTGGGATTTTTTTTTGTCTGCTTGAAATGGCTTTGCTGAGCAGCTCGCAGCCTACTAACCGCGCGGGCAGCCGTGTTTCATTGCCATCACCAGCGTCCTTCCAGTTGATGAAGAAATGGCTGGCTGGAGCGGAAAATCTTACCGCATGAATGAAAATGAAACGTCTCTTCGTGCCAAGCCATTACGCCCGGCTTGTTAGAGGCGGCCTTTCGGTTCGGAAAGAAAATCTGATCTGGCAGCTTGTGCTTCACTTAGGCTTATGGGGCTGCTGCCTTCGACGGCTTCATACAGGTGTACTAGGTGGCATGCAGAGAACTGTGCCTTGCTTTCTGGTATGCCACCTGCACACGTTGGGCTGCTTTGTTGTCTTTGCAGTATTACAGCAGTGCTTTTTATCGAAACAGTGCGGAACGTAAAAGTGTAGAGCGAGTCATTCATGCCGGCGAAGATTTCACTGGACCAGGCGCAGTTGCAGGATTTCCTTTTTGGCATCACTGCAGCTATTTTCTGAAACGTTGTATCCTGGCTTGTCCAAAGCCTTTTCTTGATTAAGTAGGCGTATTTGCGTTCTAAACTCGCTTATTTTTCATAGTACCTGCACCTGGTATGATCCTTTAGCCACCCTTATATAATGTGTGTGAGCTGAGGTGCCCCTCACGCTTCTGCCTACCGTCTCTGCTGTCAGCTTACAGCCAGCAATGCAAGCTGTTAGAAGTTGTCTGAAGACTGCGCTTGTGTTACGCGCCAAGCGAGGCACGTTTTCTGTGATGCCGCCGTTGGCTCTTCCTAAAGTTTCCGTTTGATCTAAACTAGTATGCGGCACTAAGTGTCGATATTGCTACACCATGACTCGACATTAATTCATGATATCAGCAAGCAACTCTGACTCCAGCAATACACGAAGCTCTCCAGCGCAGCTTAGACATAACTGCAGCGGGGAAAACAAAAATCACACAGGGAAGAACACATTCAAGACACGGACAAACGCTGCATTCACAACTCATTATTGCATTTGTAAATTCAGTGTGAATGCAGCGTTTGTCCGTGTCTTGAGTGTGTTCTTCCCTATGATGTTTTTTTTTGTCTCGCTTCGGTTACGTCTAAGAAGCAATCAACTTGCCCAAAAGTTCGTTTTACTAAAGCACATATCCAGCGCAGCCTTCATGAAGGGCTAGCAGTAGGCGCAAAAGCATCAGGAAAATGCAATTCCTCCAACATCAGTATTCTGCATATAATTGGTATCGCTAAACACCCCCCTGAAAATATTTCCCGCCTGAACAAGATAAGTGAATAGCACCTACAAACGGCGACACGTAGCACTTAACTCATTCTTTTCTGCCGCTAGAGAATTCTGGAATTGACTGCCTAAATACTTAGCCTCATGCAGAGATCACAGAATTCTTTTTTAGTTTCTAAAATACCCTCGTTTCTTAATTCCCGCCGCTAGTGCATTTTGAATTCCTTTTTTTTCTTTCGCGTGGTTCGGGCCTATGTAGAATTCTATACATGATTGCTGCCATTTGTCATAACTGTTGTTACATCCGTTATATAATTACATATATTTCTACTGTTGTTCTCTGTCGTATTTCAATACGCCCTCACTCATGAAATTGTTTGAAACCCTTAAATGGGTACAGACGCAGGCGTCTAATGGAACATAATTTTAATATGATTTTCAATGTGATCTGATGAGACATTCGGTACTTCCACAACATCCAGTGACGTCAAATGCATTTGCCCTAATTGTTGTGACGTCACTGAACCCAGTGGTTGTTCACAGGAACAGCCGTTGCTTTCTGGCCACTGCCGACGTCATGAGAAATGTGGTAGCCCAGGCTGCCAGTCTGGCAGGTCGACCGTGACACCAAGGTCCACTTCAGCGCTGCTGCCTACCGAGATAGAAACTGCCGGCCTAAATTGATTTGAAATGAATTATTTCCATAGTG
The DNA here is from genome assembly GCF_055824585.1 of Amblyomma mixtum. Taxonomy (NCBI): domain Eukaryota; kingdom Metazoa; phylum Arthropoda; class Arachnida; order Ixodida; family Ixodidae; genus Amblyomma; species Amblyomma mixtum. The sequence goes on from NC_143016.1 coordinate 176,153,119, forward strand.
CACTAGTGTTTTGAGCTCACTTTCATGATTACTGGGCCTGTAGGACTCTTTCAAGGAGGAAAATGGACACCCAAAAAGTTTGTGTGTGTACCTTTACGAGGAAGCAATAATTCAAAACAAAGATGCTGCGCAGGTTGAGTCATGTTGATCATGGGGAGTCAGGTCTCGGAATGCCTAAAATCGAGATGTCGACGCTTAGCCGAGTCCATGAAAGTCAATGGATTACAACTTAAAAAAATAGAAAAGTACAAAATTTATACAATCATTTGATTTGCCGACACCTATGCCCTCTGATCGTCCTGAAAATGCCGCAGATGATTGGTGCAGTTGCAATAAACTATTCAAGAGAGCGAGAAAAACGCTTAAATATGCCGCTTGCAATGCATTCTCCACACAGATGTCCAGACTTCGCGGCGAATGCCGCTGATCACCCCGTTGAGAGTCTGCAGGTTCAATGATAGATATGTTTATTTGAGTGTGCCTCAACAGCTAAGTGGCCTAAACGAGCGCACACTAGGTCAGATACATCAGAATGACCACTTAACAACATTGAAAACCATGCAGGCATGAAAACAACAGTTAGGCAAATATGTCCGTGCCAATAAACGTCTTGTAATAGAGGATTTGTAAACGAGTCATTGGACAGATGGCGTGACAATCGGGATAAAACGTGTCGAAACATTATGCTGCTTTTGCATGCGGCACACGAAAATTCAGCGACATCAGTAAGGTCCCACAGTTAATGAAACCGCGCACGACCTTTTGCAGAAACTGCATGTCACGTATGCGTCGCCTGTCGCCAAGGGTACACATATTGAGATATGCCAAGAGAGAATCATAGTCGTAGAAACGACGGCGACCAATATATCTATCATAATAGATGCGTATGAATCTACGATCGACATTTTCAATTTTCGTGCAGTAAGCGACTGATACGCTATTCCAGGCTACTGACGCGAACTCAAGACGCGGTCTCACAAGGGCGCAGTATAGAGTGCGTAGACATTCGCGCCGTCGAAATTTTTTTCGTCAGTCTAGATATAAGACCAATATGCCTCAATGCGCATAACACAATTAAATTTACATGCAATCTAAAATCAAGCTTTGAATCAACAACAACACCAAGGTCTCGTACATGGGCCACACGAGAAATTTGACCCGCCAAAAGTGTATAATAAAACGTTACTGTGTCGCGTTTGCTAGTTAGAGACAGGACGGAAGTCTTCTTAATGTTCAGTTTTAACCGATTCATCAAACACCAATTCTCGACGTTGTTAATGTCAGCTTGCAACCGGCGGCAGTCCTCAATATCGTCATTAGTGTAACGTGCCTCTTCCTCTGTTTGCCACTTAATGTCATTTTTGGCACTATACAACAGGCTATCCAACATATAATGCTTGTGAAGGTGAATGGCACAATTTTAACTTTCCATTTTGTGGCTGCATGTTTCAAGACGACACGGATGAAATGTTCATGAGATCCGAAAGCACACCGCCGCAGCCACCGCCGGTCGGCCAGGTGTCAACCTCGCCATGGACTCAAGCCACTTTTCCGGAGACCACGGAGACGACGACTCCCACTACTACTCCTACTCTCACTACTACTACTACTACTACCACCACTAGTTCGACAACTTCTACGACGCCTACCACAAGCACTACGACATCTACAACGACAACGACGTGTAAGTGCTCACCGCTCTTGAAGTATCGTGCTTCTGGGGTAGTTTAAATCTGCTTCAATGATTTATAAAATGAAGTTAAAAAAACGTGGTGCTGGTGGATGGAAGAAGTCCAGATATGCGACGTAACTGGGCCCAGTGCATGTAGAAAGGCAGAACTACTGGGTCACCTAAGGATGTTCTCTCTCCAGAGGGTACTGCTTTCGCATTTATAGGCTTCCTTGATTCGTACCAATCTGATGACTCGGGAAGTCAGGTCGCCTGGAAGAGCCCGTACTGCCAGAATGCGAGCGCTGCAATAGAATCCAGTACACGAGAATGACATAGAAGCCTTTACTACTAAACTGATCCGACAGTGGCAACTAAATCTCGGCTTATTCGGTCTCTAACGTCAGACTACAGAAAACGGTAGGGACAAGGAAGGGTCGCTGCTACATACACCTGAAGGCAGCCAATAGTCACAGGAACCGGGGAAAGATAGGGCGATTTTTCTTTTTATATCAACAGCTGTTAAAGCTTTGGGTTGCCGTTCCTTCTGCTGGACCTAAGAAGCCAAACGTACTTCAAACGCTATCCTTTGTTTCCGCGCAGCTTTCTGGAAGAGAAACGGTCATATGTAATGGAAAGTGTGCGGTTATAATTTGGTTCGGTCAGCCGAAAGGTTGAACAGAGGGCCTTTAATTTCATCATCTGTATGTTTCGTTTACCTTTTCTGGAGTACTTGGAGTGCAACAAAAATCGATGCCGCGACATAATGTGGGTTCACACCAGCGTAGGACAACCATTCGGCGACTTCTTACGCCATTTTCATACACTGGGCAGGGAAGCGCACATTAGTACCATTATCCTCAAATAGGCGACTTGATTTTTGGAAATTTTCCAGCTTAAAAAGGCAAAAATACTGGCACTGTAAAGAAAATACATGCTTTATCTTCCTTACCTCTGGTTGTTGGCTGTTGCCTTGCTAAAGAGGAGGCCAAAATCACACAGCTTCTAAAGCTCAAGCGACGCAGAATGCCGTGAACAACACCGAGAATGCTCAACGCAGTTCCAGGTATGAAGCGTCACAGAACGTTTCCTATATGTTCTGGTTTGGTTTGGTTTATGGGGTTTAACGTCCCAAAACGACTAAGGCTATGAGAGATGCCGTAGTGGAGGGCTCCGGAATTTCGACCACCTGGGTTCTTCAACGTGCACTGACATCGCACAGTAAACGGGCCTCTAGAATTTCTCCTCCAAAGAAATTCAACCGCCGCGGCCTGGATCGAACCCGCGCCTCTCGGGTCAGCAGCCGAGCACCATAACCACTGAGCCACCGCGGCGGCTCCCTATATGTTCTAATGTGCGGTCTCTTTAGGGGTTAGTTGCAAAAGGGCGCCCTGGAATCAGCGGTCCCATCACATCGCTGAAAAGACGCGTATCTCGACCTGCGCTTGGCTGTGAAGAATTTGTGTCCTGTAGTCTTCTATGTGACCTTGTAGAGGCGAGATTGTGTTCACCATTACCTCCGCTGTCGGTCTACCGGTCTGTTTCCCGCAACGTAGCGAGTGGCGGGCATCGACGCAGAGTAGACGGTGATAAAAGCAGACGGTCGCACGATGCCTTCTGTGTAGTGTAGTTTTCTATTGGCTGTCACTAAATCGCTTTTTGTACTCTGGACCGAAAGGGGATAATACAGAATTTTACCTGTTTGTAATCTGCGCCCCGGTCCATCACCGGAAAATATTTTGAACCCATTTCACGGTTGCGTCAGGTTGAGTTATACAAGCATATATATTTTCGAAAACATTTTTACAGCGACAGCTGCAAGGACACACCTCCCAGCTTTGGGGCGTTGGCGTGGCGTAACGCCAGGGCACGATGACGGGCCAGAATGCACTGATATTAGGCATGACGTCACTGAAACGCGCCCCTCTCAGCGGTCCTAACTTATGGTGATGCCACGATTGATAGCATAGTGACCTCTCAGCTTTGGGGCGTTGGCGTGGCGTAACGCCAGGGCATGATGACGGGCCAGAATGCACTGACATTAGGCATGACGTCACTGAAACGCGCCCCTCTCAGCGGTCCTAACCCATGGTGATGCCACGATTGATAGCATAGTGACCTCTCAGCTTTGAGGCGTTGGCGTGGCGTAACGCCAGGGCATGATGACGGGCCAGAATGCAGAAGGGTAGTGGATCGGGCTAGTTGGTGCAGATTTGACATTTTTCGAAGCGCTAAAAGAACAAGGACGCAGAGAGAACAGACAACTGCCGTGTCGTGAAAGCGTTCGAGAACTGTTTAAAGCACTTGCGGTTTTACGAAATAAACAGTTGGAAGTAGCGCTCGTCCTTGTCTGTTCCTTCTGCGTCCTTGTTCTTCTAGCGCTTCGAAAAATGCCAGAATGCACTGACATTAGGCATGACGTCACTGAAACGCGCCCCTCTCAGCGGTCCTAACCCATGGTGATTCCACGATTGATAGCATAGTGACCTCTCAGCTTTGGGGCGTTGGCGTGGCGTAACGCCAGGGAATGATGACGGGCCAGAATGCACTGACATTAGACATGACGTCACTGAAACGCGCCCCTCTCAGCGGTCCTAACCCATGGTGATTCCACGATTGATAGCATAGTGACCTCTCAGCTTTGGGGCGTTGGCGTGGCGTAACGCCAGGGAATGATGACGGGCCAGAATGCACTGACATTAGACATGACGTCACTGAAACGCGCCCCTCTCAGCGGTCCTAACCCATGGTGATTCCACGATTGATAGCATAGTGACCTCTCAGCTTTGGGGCGTTGGCGTGGCGTAACGCCAGGGAATGATGACGGGCCAGAATGCACTGACATTAGACATGACGTCACTGAAACGCGCCCCTCTCAGCGGTCCTAACCCATGGTGATTCCACGATTGATAGCATAGTGACCTCTCAGCTTTGGGGCGTTGGCGTGGCGTAACGCCAGGGAATGATGACGGGCCAGAATGCACTGACATTAGGCATGACGTCATTGAAACGCGCCCCTCTCAGCGGTCCTAACCCATGGTGATTCCACGATTGATAGCATAGTGACCTCTCAGCTTTGGGGCGTTGGCGTGGCGTAACGCCAGGGAATGATGACGGGCCAGAATGCACTGACATTAGACATGACGTCACTGAAACGCGCCCCTCTCAGCGGTCCTAACCCATGGTGATTCCACGATTGATAGCATAGTGACCTCTCAGCTTTGGGGCGTTGGCGTGGCGTAACGCCAGGGAATGATGACGGGCCAGAATGCACTGACATTAGACATGACGTCACTGAAACGCGCCCCTCTCAGCGGTCCTAACCCATGGTGATTCCACGATTGATAGCATAGTGACCTCTCAGCTTTGGGGCGTTGGCGTGGCGTAACGCCAGGGAATGATGACGGGCCAGAATGCACTGACATTAGGCATGACGTCACTGAAACGCGCCCCTCTCAGCGGTCCTAACCCATGGTGATTCCACGATTGATAGCATAGTGACCTCTCAGCTTTGGGGCGTTGGCGTGGCGTAACGCCAGGGAATGATGACGGGCCAGAATGCACTGACATTAGACATGACGTCACTGAAACGCGCCCCTCTCAGCGGTCCTAACCCATGGTGATTCCACGATTGATAGCATAGTGACCTCTCAGCTTTGGGGCGTTGGCGTGGCGTAACGCCAGGGAATGATGACGGGCCAGAATGCACTGACATTAGACATGACGTCACTGAAACGCGCCCCTCTCAGCGGTCCTAACCCATGGTGATTCCACGATTGATAGCATAGTGACCTCTCAGCTTTGGGGCGTTGGCGTGGCGTAACGCCAGGGAATGATGACGGGCCAGAATGCACTGACATTAGACATGACGTCACTGAAACGCGCCCCTCTCAGCGGTCCTAACCCATGGTGATTCCACGATTGATAGCATAGTGACCTCTCAGCTTTGGGGCGTTGGCGTGGCGTAACGCCAGGGAATGATGACGGGCCAGAATGCACTGACATTAGACATGACGTCACTGAAACGCGCCCCTCTCAGCGGTCCTAACCCATGGTGATGCCACGATTGATAGCATAGTGACCTCTCAGCTTTGGGGCGTTGGCGTGGCGTAACGCCAGGGAATGATGACGGGCCAGAATGCACTGACATTAGACATGACGTCACTGAAACGCGCCCCTCTCAGCGGTCCTAACCCATGGTGATGCCACGATTGTTAGCATAGTGACCTCACGCTTCATCTACCAGAGAGGGAGGCGAGTAATTAATGCCCAGTTTATATGCATGTGTCCGTCCGGTGATTTCTCCCTTACCGCGTCTTTTTCTTCTTGTCACAGATAAGCCGTTCGACCCAACCTACCAGAGGAAGAGTAAGTATACCTCTCCTCGTCAGGGACGCATTTTCAGGTGGCGAAGAAGCGCAGTCTGCAGCGCGTGCTTTCTCTAAGCTGTGGTTATCATATGCCCAGCATTACCGGCTTGATTTTTGCCTTTTTACAATTGAGTTACAGCGTTAAAGGCCCCGTTACGCGGAATACCCGCCGTCGGCATTGCGGGGGTCAGCGTTGTGAAGTAGAGCAACCCAGAGAGCACCATATATGAAGCATATGGGCCACCTAGGTCACTAGTCTCCGCGGCGTCATCACAACCTGCCCACGGGATAGCAAACTGGCCACCGTGGCAGGTGGCAATTACATTAATGATTGGTCTCTCGGGAAGAGCAACCTGGGCCGCACAAGGGCCACCGCTGGAAGCACCTGCCATCGCAGGTGCAGGCAGGCCATATAACACATAGGCTAGATAGCCAATGGCCCTTAGGGGTAATGATCTGGGTTTTAAGAGAAGGCAAGCGTAGCAGTGGGCGGTAGAAAGCTAGGTGGATAATAATAAGAAGCTTTAGGGGATAGGGTGGCCGCAGCTGGCACAGGGCATGGTTAATTGGCGATACATGGGAGAGGTGTTTGCCCTGCAGTGGGAGTAGTTAGGCTGAGGATCATGACGATGACTCAATTGCTTCCTTGCACCGCGAGACGATAAAACAACCGTTGACAGCGTAAAAGTCCTCGGCGTGTAACAGTAATGTGCTTAGGCCACATGGCTGCATATATGGTAGACTTAAGCAAGACGAAAGTACACCCGCGTGCTACCTCGACAAGATGGGCTGCGCAGATCTATGAATAGAAAGCATTAAAATCTGAGAGAGATGGCAAAACAATTAAGTGATTGAAAGTAGTAGCCTTAGACCTTTAGAATGTATTCAAGTAGGAAACGAAGCCAAACACCTCTGCTCCAAAAAAAAAAAAATAACACTGAACGCCTAATTGTTATTTCGAAAAGAGCCGAACCCACCTAAATGCGCACAGTGAAAAATGCGCAAGTTTGTTATGCGCAGAAGCCGTAGCGATATCCAAGCTTTTATGTGGTATGGTGGACGTTGAAAGAACTCTACAGTAACGAAAACTTATGCTAATAATTTAGTTAGTGTCAGCATATAAACTTTGGATTTGTAGTCGAAATTTTTCGATGTGAATCTCTCGAGTTGACACAGTTTCTTTTAAGAAGCCTATGTTTACAGTTGTTATCAAGCTTTGTTTATGAAATTGATAATGAAAAATCATTATGCTGTCAATGCAGCAGTAAATAGTTTAGACCACCGTGTGCGATCAAGGGTAGTGCTGTGCACCGACAGAAGCGAGTAAATGAGAAAAGCAGGCTTCTAGTTTTCACACTGTGGCAGCGGAAAATCAAACAAGCTAGAATATATAAATCTAGATTGTATTCTACATGAGTGAAACATTAATTCTTAATCTATGAGTAGTCCGGAATGGTAAACACGTACATGATGATGCAAGACGAGGACAACTGCTAGTTTTGGCATTTCTGCCCCGCCTGTGGTATTCCGCTTGTAATAACGAATTGAGAAAACTACTGCGAACTACGCTAACTGAACGCTTGAACGTCCACTGGCTCATCCTTACTTCATAGTCTGCGGCGCTGCTCATCCCATTGTTATCGTTGTCTTCCGGGTTCGGATCTTCAGATGACTGCTTCGAATCCTTCGCGGTTGGTAAAAAAGTAGTACCTGGGAAATTAACAAATGAAACCTCGCTCGAAACAATGCGACCTATGGTGCTGAAGTTAACAACAAAGGATTTCATGAGTGGACTTAACTCATTTTGATCGTTGCGTTACCGATATGTAGCTCATTTTTTATTTAACGCAGTATTTGCCAGCTCGGGCCTGCCACTCCTGGACGGAAGTGGTTATGGCAGCGTCATACGCGCATCACGGGGTGAACGCTTGCCAGTACAAACAGTGGCCATGAATGCCTGATAGTTTCGCGAGCATTTCATTTTTTTTTGCTTGGCCATAACAAATTCTGTTGGAGTCAAGCAAGCGCGGTACAGCTGCAGGTTTATTGCCGAAATGAAGAGCCCAAGGAAGGAGCCCCTTGAATTTGCTATGTGGAATGTCCCGAAACAGAACCGCCATAGCATGTCCATAAGAAACGCGCTGAGGTAACAGGACGTTGGGATTTTTCTTGGATATCCCTAAGACATGGTATGCTTCTACGGGGCCTACATCACGGCAACCATCGAATTGTCGCGAGGCAACCAAGGTAATTCAGACGCCTTAACAAAACCTCCAAAAGGGTTGCGTTCGGTGCTCCATCATTCGTCTGGTTCCAGAGCGGCTAATCTATGGGCACTGAACTCGTATGCGGTAGTTGAAAGGTAGTACAGAGTGTATGATCAAACAGCCATTCCTTCTAATTACAGTGTCAAAACACGCCGCACAAGGAAATAGATGTGTAACGTCAGAAGTAATAGGCGATCCGAGTTGGGAAGCAAATAAATGTGAGGACCCCCCCTCACACACTTTTTTTTTCCTCCACGGACGAGGTTACTGCTGAAGTCGTCGCTGGTGGAATCTAGCGCACAGCTAAGTGTCGCTTTATTTCTTTACTTCTATTGGATCGCTTCACCGTGCTGCTGCCGGAGCTTGTCTTGCCGCATGTTTGTAGTGGGCTTCCTTGAAGGTGCATGTGCATTTGCTGTTCTCGCCATATTTTCAGATAGCTGTATAGCTGCGTTCCCACGACAAATTAAAGGGACTACGCAATAAATTAACTGCGATTATGTAAAGCAGGCGAGAGATAGGCATTCCATCACTCGTCACCCTAGCGCAAGAATTTTTGAGCTAGCATAAATAACAACGAAGTTATAGACGATTAAAAATCACGCTCCTCCTCTCGCCTCTCAACTAATACGCGCGGAGCACCAAGAAAACATAAAGAAAGCAGCTCTGGGATTGGGCTCCGCCCATGAATACGTCATTCGCCGACGTCGCACCCAGCCTCACCAGCACCCTAGCAGCAGCGTCGGCAGCGTTTCTCCGGTCCCTCTCCGCCTTCCTGGATCGCGGCGCACGTCGGATTTCTTTGCCTGTCACTGCGACAAAGGCACGCGAGTGGTTCCCGAACTCCCGACAGAAAGAGGCGGCAGAGGTAAATTGAAAACATATGCGTGAAGGCAATGCCTAGCTGGCTCGCGCTTGCCCGAGGGGGTCGCGCGGCGGCTCGAGCAGACGATTTTCATGGCTACCGGAAGCGTGCCCGTGACGTCGTGGCTGCCGTGGCTCCAGCGAATGACAACGTGTGGTGGCCTGCCGACGTCACGGGACTAGTGACGTCTATTTTCCCGATTTTAGTTTCAAAGTCGGTTACTACGAAGATACCAATCGGCCCGCGAATTTAAAAAAAAACGTGGTTTTTAAAAATTCAGAATAAATTGTCGGCCCAGTTTCGAAGACTCATACTTGGTGTGAATGCTTCTTAGCATCATTTTTAAGTATTGAAAATATTTACAAGGGACTTTTAATTCACTGCATAGTCCCTTTAAACTTGAGGGTCTTTATACACATGTTGCTCTAGAACTGCGCCGTTCCGAGACGCGTTCGTTCCCTGCGCGACCTGCAAAATAATTACCGTGAGAACATGCAGCAGTACACTTTTACCTTTTCCCGTGCACCGTTTGCAGATATAACAGGCCTCCTGTGCCAGACCGGAGCTCACCAATTCCTCTCAGTAAATATGCCGGACTCCTGCGACTTCTTCATTGTGGCGTTTGTCACGAACCCGGCCCGGCCGCATCCCATCCACCCACACATGGCGCTGATAGAGATCAGTTCAGGTGAGAAGGTATCTATTGTCTTGCATGTGAGTTGCAGCATGACTGGTGATAGATTCCTGGACACAGATAAAACTAAATGTCATGCCTGCAAGCACAAATTATAATTCACGCAAATTTCTTTTTGCTGTTTAAATTTTATATATGTGTACCAGCGTGCACCATTCATAGCTTTGCCGTGTCGGTATGTGTCTCGTGCTAAACATGCGCAACCATACCATTACAGTTGGGCTTCTTGTAGTATATGTACATTATCCCCCGCATGTTATGTAGAAAATATCATTAGTGGCCTACTAAAAATTGTAACGAGCTTAGGAGCCCTCTCTTTTTCCGTGTTGCCTTTAGAGGATCCTGTAAGGCGTTTAGTCATCATCAATAGCAATGATAATGTTCTCGTTGTACAAAACGCATGCTGCAGGTAGCATAGCAAGAATTTCGTGCAGATGGTAGCGACCGCGGGTAGTAGGAATAAGTTTTGTTTTTTCATTTTTCTCGCTGAACCGTCTCTGTGTATTGTGGGGTTGAAGTATGATGGAGGATGCTCTATATCCGCTCAACCGCGGCTGACACAGTTCTAAACCGCCGACCCCACCTAGTGATCACGCGCTACAGAACACAAACCGACAATGGCGGGCCTTGCTCTGGGGGAGAACAAACGAAAGACATTCTGGCTGACAGAATCAAGGCATTTATTGCTACAATAACAATAAATCCAGCTAGCAATAAAAAACGCTGAGGAATCGAGGTCGTCCGACTCACCAGCAAGATTATGAGCAAACGTTCGCCTACGTCAAGGCAGGGGAGAAGCCCCGTGGCCGGACGAGCTGCGGGAAAATGTTCCCACTAGCTGCGGGAAAATGTTCCCACACGCCCGTGCGCGACCAGCTCTGGAGCCGAAAAGAGAGAGCCGTCTCCCGCGAGCGTGCAGCAATTGTGCCGTCCGTGGCGCTGTGACGCAGGCACCCTCTCTTGTTAGTTAAGGTAACTGACTAGATACGACGCGTCACTGGGAACCAAACCGAAGAGGATGGAGTATTGCGTGTCCACATATCCCCCAAACCTTAAAGAAACCCACTCACCTGCAAGTATAAATGCTACGGAAGCTACACCTGGTCTTCATGAACTTGAGGTAGGCCTTGAAGCTGATGTCGCGTCGATGGCATACATGCAGACCTCCGCGTTGCGCCGAAAGCAGAATCAGAATCATGTTTATTCAACGTCATGTCGATGTTGGGTGCGTTGACGAAAAGCCAGTGAAAGGCTTGACGAGGCCGACGCACCCCACAGAGGCATTGCAGTGGTACATAGCATCAGAGAAGGCGTGAATGCCTCCGCTAGGGCGACTCGCGTGGCCCGTGGACTATACGTGCACGCAGACTCGCAAAGAGAAGGCCGGTTGACAACTGCAGGACAGGTTTCTGCAGTAGTCGCCAGGGTAACAGCAGCCGGAGGTGACTGCAGACTGGTCTCGCCACAGCTGGCTCGGATGAATGACCCGAAGAGGATACAGGCAGCTCCGTCGCCGTAGGCAGCAGCGAGACGATGTGCACTGGACAGTAAGCCTTATTGGCTCCGCTGGATCTCCATAATTGCCGAAACGCTCTCCGCATGCCCTTTATCGTAGGTCACTGGAGAAGCGCTGTCCGCAAGGGTTTCGTGGCGCAATTCTCGCTAGCAAAACGTTTCGAGCGGCTCTCCAAACGCAGATTTCGAGTGAACAAAGCCTTTTCTTGAGTTGAACTACATTTGTGCGAGGTTACAAAAAAAAAAAAAATAAAAAGGCGGGCAGCAATTTGGGCCCCCTCTCAACAAACCGGTCCGGTGGTCATGTCTTTTCTCATGCGGTGTAGGAAGCTCCAAAAAGCTTAGACATAACTACCTGTCTGAGGGCGACAGTGAACAAAACAAAGACTCTAAAAGAGTTACGTGTGCGCAGCCGTGATGAGATGTCAGCTCCACCCGGCTTCTGGAGCTTCGTCTCCCATAGTCAGAACACAGAGAGTAGAGCAAAATGTCGAACTGAGACCACCCACGCGGTTTCCGTACTCACTCGCTTCGGACTTGGTAACTCCGCGGGCGCTAGGTCTCCCGCTCCCTCGATGCGGGCCAAGCAGTGGTTCTCGTGCTGAAGAAACTGCGGAGAAAAACTTTCTGCCGAGCATGTCAAGCAGTTCAAATATGCGGTAGCGAAGTCCACTTCGCACTAATGAAAGCATAGCGCAGGTCCTAGCAATCAAAATTCACGCTAGGCGTAGTACTTGCCAAGTCCGGACAAGGAGCGTTCCTCGAACCGAGAGTCATCCATTTCTCCAAGAGCAGACTCTACTTTGGGCTTCAGATGTGGGGTTGTAATATTGGGGAGAATATCTTCTCCCAGCTTAATTGCGGCTGACACAGTTGAAAACGGCCGGCCCCACACAGTGACCGCGCGCGCTACCGAGTGCACGCCGACCACAGCGGGCCTTGCTGTGAGGGGGAACAAACGACACTCTGGCTGACATAGACATCTCTACGATGAGAATGACGCCAGCTTTCAATAAAATACGCTAAGTAATCGAGTTTAAGACGCTGGTTTACGGAGCTAGGATACCCGGGTGCGAACCCGACCGCGGCGACCACGTTTCGATGGAGCCAAAAGGCCAAAGGGCCCCGTATGTGCCGCGCGATATCAGTGCACGTTAAAAATCCTCACCTGATCGAAATTAATCCGGAGGCCTCGGCAACGGCACCTCGTTGTTCCTCTCTTCTTTCACTTCCTCCTTTAATCCTTCTCTTACAGCGCGTTTCGGGTGTCGAACCAGATTTGTGAGACTGTTACTCCGTGATTTCCTTCCCTCAAAAACCATTTTTTTTTCAGTCGAGGCAATCCGATTCACCATCATCGTTACGAGCGTACGCTTGCCCACGCTAGGGCAGGAGAGAAGCTTCGAGGAAGGACTCGACGAGCTACGGGAAAATGTTCAAACTAGACCTTGCCTCGGTGGCGGAGAGCGGAGCGCCCCGTAGAAATGTCATGGCACCGCAACGCTGGCGCCCTCTCTTGTTATTTAAGGCAACTAGGGAATAAAGCGCGGGAAGCAAAACGAAGGGGACGGAGTAGGACGGGTCCCCATAATGTGTAGGGCAGCTATACCAATGGAGCAGGTCGAGCTCGGCACACGGCAGCGGCGAAGCCCAGCTGTCACGAGTGCAGGCTTGAAACATGAACCGAATTTATTTAAATACTTTGTTCCCCCTATCGCTCCTGACTCGTAGCTAGGCAGGGGCGAGGCACTGAAACGAACAACGACAATGCGAAATACGCACAAAACTGCACATCCTAGCGTCAGGTGTGCTGTTCTGAGCGAAGCACATGAAGTAGGTCGAGGAATAATAAATGATTAAGAAAATGAGCCTCTCCCGCACCACTACTAGTGTATCGCGGGTATAAACCAATTAAAATAAACGAGTTGGCCCGTAGGCAATTGTAATTTTGCCATCCGAAAGTGGGAAGAAATAAATGAGGGAAAGCTACTATAGCGACCCACAGCCGGGGGAGCTGGCCCGGGGACACTCCCCTGATCTCCCCTGGGAAGTAGCGGAAGGGATGGGCAAATGGATGGGATGAATGGTTGTAAGGAAATGGGTTGGGATAAGGGATGAGAATGAGGACAGAGAGATTTTTGTTCAGATCCTTCAATTGTCTCGACTTCATTTCTGGCCTACCTGGCCAGGGTAGGGAGAGCATCGAGATTTTCCAACGGTGCGGCCCCGCTCACGGGATGCCCGACCACCCACCGAACGCAACGGGCTCCGACCGCCGGAGACAGGAGAACCTAACACGGGGTCAGCAGCTACTTGGGGCCCCTCCACGACATGGTTTGTTTCCAACCTGCCAGCTACCAACCGACGAGTGCTTTTCACGGTTTTTCAGACTCCGGAAGTATGTGTGATGTGATCTAGCCAGTAGAGGCCCTAAGTCGTCAGCCTATCAGCCCACCGGGCCTCGGCACCATGACCTAACACCTCCGAGGGGACCCATCTGAGCTTCCAACCAACCAACCATGCGCTTATTTTCTCCCCTAGCTTGCTGTTCTCCTACTGAGGAGGGAGTGTTCAAGGCCGGGCGACCGGGCGTCAAACCAAGAACGGGGCTTAGGGTTAGATGACCGGGCCTACTCCGCCGTTACTACACAACATCACCGGAGTCACCTGGACGCTGCGAGGTCGTACTTCGCCCCTATTCCTCGGCGTCCCGCAAAGGCCATAACAGCCCTGCGGCCGGCCGTGAGGCCGTTTCCCCGAGACGTCGTTTCAGAGCCTGGCTACAATAAACTCCAGCGCGGAGCTGGTTTCTTCGTAACCAGAAACCGGCGCGTCGGTAGCCAGACTTGCAAGCCCCCACGCCCTTACAAAAGTGACTTTTGAGCTTCAGTTGACCCCTTGTTGAGGTCTTGTTGAATCAACTGGAAACCAACATGAACTCAATATATGTTGAGCCTACTCAACATCTGCTAAACAAAATTTTTATTGAACGTCGTAAACACATCAATTGTTGAGTAATTTTTGTTGAATTTACGTTGAACCGGGTCTCATGGCAGCCGTTTCTAAGCCTAACTAAATGAAATCAGTTCAACATGCGTCGCGTAAACAGAACCTTATCACATTGTACATATTAAGAACGCATGCAGCACTTTTAAGACTCTCGTAAACTGCTCAAAGTGATTTTCTTGCACAGAAAAAGTGTTAGTGGTGGTAGTGGTGTAATATGCTTAAAGCCCCTAAATAAACTAAAAGTAGTGACGTCTCCTCCCTCCTCCTCCTATGCCGGCGCTCCTTCTCTCGGCTTCTCCCGGGCGCCGACGGTGGCGCCACCTAGGCCGGGAGCAGCTAGCAGACGCTCCCAACCGACGCCTTTTGGCGCCCGGCAGACCGCGCGCCCGAATGAACTTTGTGTTGCGTTTTCTGCCTTGGCTTCGGTGAAATGGAGATTGAAAAATCAGTTACTGTAATAACTGCCCAGACCAACGTTGCACTGCATTATAGAAACTTTTTGTTCTTCGATCGCTTTGACTGCGGAGCACACGTTGGAAATGGCGCGCACGAGTGAGTTCGCGGCACTAGAGTGACTACCACCGCTCGACGAGTGGCTTTCTCGTCGCTCGCGCTTTGGCGCGCAGCGGACCGCGCGCCCGCATGATTTTTGTTGCATTTTCTGCCTCCGATTCGGCCGCATTGAGATTGTGGCGTGGGAGATACAAGGCACGAAAAAAAAAATACAGAACTGAAAAAAGAATAAACAAGTGTTAACACGTCACCACTCCGCATTAAAAGCCATGAGAAGCTTTTCCAATGTCGAACTTTGGAAATGGTGTGGATCATTGCGCGCACCCATGCGTTAGTGATTCATTTGACACAACCTAACCACGTTACATAGCTCCACGCAGCGTGATTTTCGCAGGAATTCGCGGCAGCGACGACGGCCTCAACCCAAAATGTCTGAAATTATGTTTTACAGAGGTCCTCGCTTGCATTCTCAAGTATTATCCACGCAGATATCGAGTATTCAAGCGACAGGTGGGTTAATGTGCCTAGGCACAGTAACGCCCGATTTCGGTTTAGAACCCTGCTTGAAAAATACATTCAGCGATGCGCGTTACATGAAAGCTAGACCTTAACCGCAAGCAGCATGAGCAGCAGGAGCTTCAACAGCAAGTACCACACCTTTGGTGTCGAGTTTGTGAGCGAAGGAGTGCAACTGTAACAAAACCAACACGTCTAGCGATGCGTTCAACATGAAAGCTAGACCTGCACCGCGAGCAGCATGAGCAGAGCAGGCTCAAACAGCGACTACCGCCCCTTTAGTATCGAGTTCGTGAGCCCAGGAGTCCAGCTGCAGCAACACAAATACGGCAAGCAATGCGCGCCACATCAAGCCTGGACCTGCATAGCGAGCAACGTAAACGGCGGGGCTCAAACAACATGCGAACGAGCCCGACTGAAACCAAGCCAACACGCCGCGCAATGCGAGCAACATTAAACCTGCACTTCAGCACGGCTTTCGTACCCGCTAGCGAACGAGTCTTTTTAAAATCATGCCAAACGGCATTTAGTGCGAAGAAAGACTGCAGCCGCTGGCGCTTCACACCAAATCATCCGAAAAAACACGACTGACAACTGAAAAACGACCACTTATCTCACAAATACGCGGATCCACAAAATTATCGAAGTTTGCCCGGCCGATCCTGTGCTGCCAAACCTTTCGGCGAGCCGCGTTGCTTTTTCTGGAAGGAATTACAAAAAATCTTTTGCCACTGCCACCTCGGTTGTGTTGCATCTATACGCGCAACAGAAGCTCGGCATCGCCGCAACACGTAGACACCGTCAAAGAAGAAAAAAAACGCTTCCCGCCAAAACTGTTGCACAGAAAGAAAATGAAGCGCGACTCCCAGCCCCCGGCAATGGCGCCGGCGTCTGCTGCGGAGCCAAAAAGCGCGCGCTAACACGTGACTACGGCACCTCGGCCAATGGGAGGCTCGATTCTCCGGCGGCGCGCCAGGAGAGGAGGAGTGTCGGAAAGTTCAAAGCTTTTCGCTACTTTTGTTTCATTGAGGGGCTTTAAATATGCTCTTTCAGGCATACCTACTTTGGAGGGTTCGTATGTACGCTCATAAAAAGGGCGCTTAATTAGTGCTTTATTTCTGTTGTTTATGAATGAATCAAGGTCTTCAACTAACAGAACGTTGCATGTGAACTTCATTACTTCTACTACACATAAAATAAATAAGTAGTAATAGTTATAATTCAAATAACTTTGCTGATCGGCGGGCCACCACCTGCGCAGATCCGGGCACCCATGTGTAGGAGGAGTATATAAGGGGGAAGCTGGGATTGCGCTTAAGGTGGAAAAGTTAAGTTATGTATTCTTAGTAAGGTCATTCTGTAACCTGTGCAATACTGTTTGATGTTCTTTATCTGATGGTTGTATAGGCGAGAGTGTATGTATTTATGTTAACATATGTGTGTTTGTGCGTATGTGCGGATTTTTTCAGCGTTTGAAAAGTGTCTGCGGTGTGTGTTCCGGCCGCCGGCTTGCGTCGGTGGCCGGTGTTCGACCTTTGGACGTGCGCTTTTGTTAAGGTGTCCTTCGGCTGGCGGGCGCCTCAATATGGTGAGCCAGCCACCTACAAAGACTCTTGCCTTTGATGTTGTCGTCCCTGAGGGGGCTAGTCCGGAGGATGTCGTCGATGCGACAGCCTCCGTTGTTGGATTGGAAGAAGTGTACTGCGTCCAGCACTTCGGTGGACGCAACTACCAAGTCACTGTGAAAAGTGAAGCCGCCATGGCTAAAATCGTTGAAGCTTCCTGCCTCATCATCGGCAAGGAACGCGTCGCCATCGTTCCCCTGAGCCCGCAGGTGACCCAGGTGACTGTCCTCTTTCTGCCCGCCCGTGTACCTAGTGACGCCCTTGCCAAGGCTCTCTCCCCTTATGGCAAGGTGCTGCACATAAGTCGCGGCGTCATGGCGTCGCGTCCCACTGTCACCACCGGGACCCGTTATGTGCGGATTGAGATGAAGCCGGAGTCACCCGTACCAAACTACATCAAGGTCGCGGGCCACCGCATGACGTGTGACTACAAGGGAATGCAGCGCGTTTGCCGGCGTTGTGGGTCCACTGCGCACTTCAGGGCACAGTGCACGGCTCCTTTCTGCGCCCGCTGTGGGGTCTTTGGGCACCAAGGTCAAGGTTGCGTGCTCCCATGTCGCCGTTGTGGCGATCCACACGCTACCGTGGCGTGCGCCATCAAGCCCTCGTACTCGGAGGCTGCGGCCCGCCCTGCGCCCCCGCAGGCCGCTCAGGGAGCCGCTGAAACCATCAAGAAGCCCGGCGCATCCAACACCGACGCCGTTACGGTTGCTTCCGCTGCGTCCCAGCCTCACTGCGTTGAAGAACCGGAGTCTGCTCTTGATGCGTACAATACTGCACCAAGTGAGCAGACAGTAAATGTGCGTGCTGCGTCAGCCTCCGTCTCTCCGTGCGTCCCTGATGCCACGGGGGTCGAGCCTACTGTGGCCCTGGAAAGCCATGATGCTGAGAACGTGCCCCTCTCGAAGCCCGTGCTACAGCCCGCGGCCAGCGTTGCGGATTTGAGCAGGGACACCGACATAGCTGAGGTTGACGGTGACGACAGCAGCTTGCCATCCTCAGCCTCTTCAGTCAACCTCGTCATTGACGAGACTGTCATCACGCCTGAGGAGGACCCGACGCCGCCGTCGTCGTCGTCGACATCGCTTGGAGAGGAGCCAAGATCATCTCCAGACGCTGACCCTGTGCAATCGCCGTCCTCTTCGACATCGAGGACCAGCGCCAGCACTTCCAGCGCACAGTCTTCCGATGTTGAGATGGTCGCTTTGAGTTCAAGCTTAAAGCGTCCACATGCGTCAACTACGGACTCGGACAATTCTGCCGGTCGGCCAAGGAGGCCTCGTGCCTCCTCTGGTCCGACCCTCCGCAAAAAGTGAGGTGGTTTAGCGCCGTTCGCGGCGCGCTTTGTATTGCCTAAACATCACGACTTTTCAGGTTTAATTTTTCATTTCCAAAATGACTCATCTTCAAATTATTACTCTTAACGTACAGGGGTTCCGCAGTGTTTTGAAGCAGGCAGCGGTGGTCGCATTCGCTCGTTCCTCGGGTTGCGATATTGTCTGTCTGCAGGAAACCAATTTTTTTTCGCCTCAGTGACGTGTTGAAATTCAAGCGTAGGTTTGGCGTCGATGCCTTCTTTTCGTACGCCAGCACGCGTTCTAACGGCGTTGGCGTTCTCGTTTTGAACCGCTCACTCTTGCGAGATCATCATGTTATCTACGATGCGCTTGGACGCGTGCTGGCGTTCGACTGCACGTTTAACGCACTTCAGCTGAGAATTCTTTGCATTTTTGCGCCTGCTCATTCTAATTTGGTAAACGCATTCATTAAAGATTTAGATGTGTATTTTCTTGGAGGGCGTAATGTTGTGATGTTGGGCGATTTCAACTGCGTGCTCGATACGGTCGCCGATGTGCAAGGCCCTGGTAGGGGTAGGCCAGGCTGGAATGCGCGCGAGTTGCGCCGCCTAATCAGCCATTTTATGCTCACGGACGCTTATGAGCTCCTCTATGGCAACGTCTTTGTGTGGACTTGGCGTCGCGGGTTATCGGCGAGTCGGTTAGACAGGGCGTATGTTCCGACGAGCCTTTCGCAGACAGTGTGTGCAGCCAATGTAATGATGCTACCATCCTCGCCGGTGCACATATCAGACCACCGCCCTTTTCTTCTATCGCTCGCGGTTCCGGCGGCTGCAGGATCTCCTCAGAGACCATGGCGGTTGGATGCACGCATCCTTCACGACGCCAGCACTAAAGAGGGGCTCACGCGCGTCTTGCGTTTTTCGGTTGTTGGGGCCGTGCCTGGTGACTGGGACCGTCTGAAGGAGCAGTGGCGTCACCATTGCGCCGCATCTGGTCGAGCCCGTAGGGCTCGCGTGTCAGATGAGGTGCGCGTGGTGACGGCGAAGTTGCGTATTGCTCAACGCACCCCGTCGCCTTCGTCGCTTATGTGCGCATGGAAAGAGGAGCTTTCGGAGCGCCTACAGCGCCTTTTACGTGCCTCCTCTTTGACAGCTTCTGCATGGCGTTGTCGACGCAGTCCAACTGCTCATTCCGAGGTAATTCGCTTTGCGCGTCAAGAGCTGTTGACCCCTCAAGGTGCCCCTGCCTTTACACCTACCGCAGGGGCTATGTCCCAACCAGGTGGCAGGAATTTCAGTGCGTTTTATAACCATTTCAGGAGTATTGCTCAGTCGCTCCTTCTACTTGATAGCAATGTAGTTTCCGCAAACCCATTTTTAGCAGGCTTGCCTCAGGTTTCCACTGAACTCCATGACGGCCTTATGGCTGTGCCAACAACAAGGGAAATTAAGGAGGCGTTGGACTCCATGAAACGAGGCTCAGCACCTGGACCAGACGGCCTTCCTGTGGAGTTCTATTTACAATTCTGGGATATTGTAGGCCCCATTTTCTCGGAAGTGCTAAAATTATGCTTCACTCAGCAAGTTTTTCCTGGATCATTCAAAAGAGGCCGCATTGTCCTAATTCCTAAAAAGTCTCCTTTCTCGACATGTCCGGCAGATCCCTTTGCATCCCGAATTTTTTTGTGGGCGAGAAAAAAAATTGCTGGTGGTTTTTTGCGGTTAAGAAGGTATTAAAGAGCGCGTGAAAAATTATGAAGACAGTAAGTACAGTGGTTTTCAACAGAGAACCATGTCCAGTATACTGGACACTGGGATTTATTTGTTGCACATGATCCGGTTTGCTCGTTGATTGAGCAATGCTGTACGTCATCTCAAGAGCTTAGCTGTTCTTGGAATCACAAGTACAGTACTGCCAGACTTAAGAAAAAGGAGTAACTTGCACCAGGAGCGACATGTTCTTGGAGTATCGTCTTTGTGCTTGATGAAACATCCAAACTTAAGGTCAACTCTGGCGCTTACTTGCTGTGGAAATCGCGAAAACAGTTTTTGCCTGCCTTCAAGCCAAGAAAAACTTTGCATTTTGTGCACTGAACTTATGACTTTGCCTTGCATTCGAAGAGTCGACACCTGGAGGAATTTTCCATCACTTGAGGATCTGGCCAATGGCCTTCTTGATCAAAACGCACGTCAGGGCCTGGTATTAGCACAGCAGCCCTGTGGCGGTGTTCATGTTGAACAGTAGCATCTGTAGATGGCCTACCACGCCGTTTTCTTTCTTGGGAGCCCCTGATAACAGCTTCTGCTACCTGCATCCTGAAGTCTAGCAGGTGAAGCACTTGACTCTTCGTGTAGCCTGCCTCTTTGGTGTCTTCTTTGTAACTCAGCCAGCTGGTAACCACGGCGAGATTAGTGAAGTGGAAAATGACTTTTACAGACCATTTCTTAGTTTTCATTCTTATGCGATACAGGTTGATGAGAAAATCGTTCAGGTCTACTCCTCCCTTGTGATTGTTGTAGAATCGGTGGCTTGCCGGCCTTTCGACTTCCAACGTATTTTTCTGTTTCTTGTCGTAACGCCTTGTAGAGTCAACTGATTCAGCTCTGCAACATGAAGGCAGCCGCGTAACTGACCGCGTATCCATCCATTTCACCGGTTATTTCGATGTCAATCGGCACGGTAAATGCCTGTGCCGTCCACGACTGTGCTACTTTTTGGCGTGAACTTTGCGGTCGTGTTCCTTTGTCAAACTTTCCGTTTGGGTCATTTTCATCCGCACTTGAAGAATAGTCGCTGCTTTCTTCCAGTGGAGATTCTGTCTGGAATTTCTCCACCTCGTCTCCAGAGTCCGAATCGACGTCTAGGTCGGACTGGTCCCCGAAGAAAAGCTCTTGAATTTCTTCATTAGTGAGCGTCTTTTCTGCAAATCAAATCAAATCAAATCAAATCAAATCTTTATTTCCATCGGTGCTACAGATGGAGGGCTACGGAAAAAAAGCTGCCACTTGGCAACTTGACGAGTCCGCAGCCCCAAATATAAGGCAGCGTGTAGACAGCACCAGATAATGAAAAAACAATAAACAAATCAAGACACTTCATCAGTGCAGAACAAAGGAAAAAAGTCCTGAGCTAGGTAAAACAAACATCAGAATAGATAAAATCAGGTTAGTCAATCGGCAAACATGTCTCTAAGTTTAAGAGTGGAACAACTAAATAAATCAAAATTCAGTGACTGATAGTAGTTTAACAGAGATGGCAAAGAATAACACAATCGCTCCATACCAGAATTCAAGCGTGGTACAGCAACCTTCCAGTTTTCTCCATGTCTAGTCTGCTAACATTTAGCATTTCCTTCTAAATGTGCCAAGGCATCCAGGCTGTGAATATTTTTTTTCACTTCATATTTAAACCGAGCACTCAAACGGTAACGGTATAGCTTGTGGGCTGTGATAACATGAGCACTGTGAAAAAATTCTGCAGTAGTTGCATTGTAGCCAGCATTGTACACGTGACGTAGATACCGTTTTTGCATATTGAATATTTTTTGTGTGTTAGAGAATGTAGTTGTGCCCCACACAAGCTGGCAGTAGTTGACGTGTGAACAGAAAAGAGAATTATAGACCAATATTTTTGTTTTAGTAGAAAGCATATATCGGAGGCGACCAACTACACCGGTTATTCGAGCAAGTTTCACTAATACAAAATTCACATGAGATTCCCAGGACATATTGGCAGTGAATATCACACCAAGACATTTGAAATGGTCAACAATGTCAACAGGATGAGAGTTTAAAACAATATCAGCATGAGGAGGAACAGGTTTATTTTTCGGCCGGAAGACAACTGCTTTTGTTTTATTTTCGTTAATCTTCATGTAATTGGATGAGGACCATTGCTGCAGTTGGACTATGGTGTCGTTACAATCAGTGATGAGTTTATCGATGTGATTACCAGAAAAAAATATGCTAGTATCATCTGCATATATAATAAATTTGGCGTTCCGGTTAATGTTAACAATGTCGTTAATATACAGGTTAAATAGCAAGGGGCCCAATATGCTGCCCTGTGGGACACCACAAAGCAGTGGCAGGACTGGTGATCGCGAGTTGTTTATTTGGACTACTTGACATCGATGGGATAAATATGATTGTAATAACTGTAATCCACACCCTCGTATACCGTAAAAGTCCAACTTCTGCAGCAGAACATCATGGTTCACCAAGTCGAATGCCTTGGAAAAATCGACAAATAGGCCGACTACTATTGCCTTGCTTTCAAACTGCGTTAAAATATACTCTTTCTGGTGAAGCAGAGCTAATTCAGTAGACATATTCTTCCTAAACCCAAACTGGTGTTTTGTTATTAATTCGCAGTGGTCAGCAAAACTTACAAGCCTACAGTGAATTATTTTTTCAAGAGGCTTAGAGAATATAGGCAAGATAGACACCGGACGGTAATTGCCCAATTCATTTCGGCTGCCCTTTTTAAAAAGCATTACTACTTTTGCAGTTTGCATTTTCACCGGAAATGTCGATGTCGTCCAAATAGTGCTGAAAATCATATTACTTGAATGAAAAACCCCATCAAGATATTTCTACCAAGACATTAGGAGTTATGCAATTTTGGCGCCAGAAAATATTCAAAAAGAAAAGCCACCTGCTTTGCATGGGGACTTGACAAAACGCGCCAGTTGAATCCTAGTGTCCAGTACACTGGACATAAAAACATTGTCACATTGCGGAAAAACTACTCATAAATAGGGCACACCTTTAACCACATTGTTTTAAACAGGACTTAGTTATCTCGCACGAATTTATTTATTTGAATTGAGTGAGGACAAATCGGTAAAACAAATTACTTACTTGAGCACGTCGCACATGGCCGTTTGGTCGCGGAGGACGCCATTACTCTGTGCTGCCCTCCTGATAAGATGCGGCCGAAAGAGGAACTATCTCGATCGAGGTATTCCTCGTCTCTTCCGGAAGCCGAGAAAGTGGTTTTGGTTTTGATTTTGGGCTTCGTCTGCTTTTTTCATCGATTTGTTTCTTATGTCCAGTGTACTGGTCGCTGGGTCGGAAAGGGGTAGGCAGATTGGCGCCCTATCACCCTACTAAATTCAGATTACAAAGTACTAGCAAAATTACTCGTTCGTCGTCTGCGGTCTCTCCTCCCGTTGCTTATTTCCTGCCACCAGGTTTGCTCCATCCCAGGCCATGAAATACGTAGTTTATCTTCTGTAACGCGAGACATCCTAACGTATACTTTACGGCGGCGCGCCCAGGGTCTTCTTGTTTCCCTTGATCAAAAGAAGGCGTTCGACTTTTTAGAGCACGAGTATATTTATGGGACGCTGGATGCTTTCGGTTTCCCAGCTTCTTTCGTGCTTCTCATTAAAGAGATTTACAGAGATATTTCAAGCACTCTGTTCCTCGATGGCCGGGAAAGTACCGCGTTTGATGTTCGCCGTGGCGTCCGTCAAGGTTGTCCGCTCTCCCCCCTTTTGTTTGTCTTAGCAATAGAGCCTTTCCTCTTGGCAGTGAATCGCCACTCCCTTATTAGAGGTCTGGCTTTGCCAGGGAGCGAAGCGGTACGCGTCACTGCTTATGCAGATGACATCACTCTGTACTTAGCTGATGAACGCAGCCTGCTTGAAACTCTAAATGTTTTTCGTGAGTACGCCTCCTTGTCTGGAGCTGCTCTTAACTACTCGAAGAGTTGTTACTTTTTTGTGGGGTCTACCCAGACTCGTATTTCATCTGCAATACCTTTGCAGTGGTGCGCGCAGATGCGCATTTTAGGTGTGACCTACGACTGTTCTGGCATATGGGATGGTGTGTGGTCTTCGGTCGTCAACGACATTACAGCTCGTGTGCGAAGGGCGCAGACATTCGACCTGCCTCTGCTTGAGAGGCGCTACCTGGTTCAGTCAGTCATTCTCGGTGCCTTCTGGTACCTTTGCTATACTGTTAAACCACCCCTCCGTGTCATAAGGCGGGTGCAGACTACAGTTTTTTCTTTTTTTTGGTCAGGCGGTACCGAGCTTGTGGCTCGTGCCGTTCTTGGACAACCACGGGAGAGGGGAGGTTTTGCCTTTCCAAATTTGTCTGTTACGTCCTCGCTGTTAGCTTTAAAGGGTATTTTGCGTATCCTGCTAGGAAACGCGTCTCCGGCGCGAACCCTGACTCGGTACTTTTTGGGCCCTTCTTTGCGCTTTTTGGATCCCGCGGCCCCTGTTAATCATGGACCTCAGTCAGAGCAACCTTCCGCTTTCTATGCCTCGTCAGTGGCCTTTTACAGGCATGTAACAGCAGTAGCACCTGATGTCAACATCGTCGCAGACCGTGTGGTGGACATTATGGGCTCGCTATTGTTGCCTGTTGTGCCGGCGGCTCGCCGCTCACTTATGCGCCGCGTTCAGTGGGCGCGCTTAGCGTCGACACCTCTCCCAGACCATCTACGCGACTTTGTCTGGAAACTTGGCTGGGCAGTGCTCCCTACTTGTGATCGGTTAGAGCGATGGGGTGTTTTACGCTCCAGTACCTGTCCGAATTGCCCACTCCCGGAATCTAATCGCCACGCTACAGTCACCTGCGTGGTAGCGCGTGTCTTTTGGCGCGCGGTTCATGCGGGATTCCGCGGGCAGGGCATTTCGTACTTCGTCTCCCGCGGCCGATTCCCCAGCGGCCGTTTTGCTCGCCTGTTAATTGTTGCGGGTCTTTTTAGTTTATGGCGCAGTCGATGCGCCGCGGTCGCTGGTGGCTTTCGACGCCGCGCTGTGTGGCCGATTCTCGGCCGTCTCCGACGGGAGCTCATCAGTTTTTTGTCCGAGGAACTCTTTTTCTTGGGTGAGGAAGAGTTCCTCTGGCAATGGTCATGCCCATTCATTTCTGTGAATAATAGTCGTCTTGTCCTGGTTTTTAGGCCAAACTGGCGCTAAGGTGTCTTTTTAAATATTTCAATGTCAAATTATTGCCTTTTCACCCTTGTGTCAATAGGTATTCTATTCTGTTTTACATCGCCCACGAGCAATTCATATTAGTTAGAGATGTTTATGGTAGCTGTTTAATTGGCTCGCCTTACATGCTTATTGTCATGTGTTCTTGGAAATGTCACTGTACCTGGTAACCTTGGCATGTGTACATATGTAAATAAAATTTTTTCTAAACAGGTCATTCTGTAACCTGTGCAATACTGTTTGATGTTCTTTATCTGATGGTTGTATAGGCGAGAGTGTATGTATTTATGTTAACACATGTGTGTTTGTGCTTATGTGTGGAGCTTACACGGCTGCGGATGTCAGTCAAGTTAACGAGAAATTATAGCAATAAATGTGAATATACCGCCGAAAATTGCATTGGTAGGTCCATATGACGCAACACAAATGTATTGCTCTGAATTTTTTCTAACGACAACCGAGATTCAGAATGATACGTTGAATCGCCCCAGTAATTTCAACGTGAATTCAACATGAAAGCAATGCAGAAATTCTGTTGAGGATGTTCAACTCTTGCACAGTAGCCACTTTTTTAACGAGTTTCAATTCGGCCTCAATAATTCACTCCCGCGAGGCCATCCTGGTCCCAACACAAACTCAACATTGCATGTTGAGTCTGCTCATGAGAAGTCCAGCACTGTCTCAAGAAGCATTTTTGTAAGGGCGTGCGGAGGGAAGTAGCATGTATTTGAAAACCTTTTGATGTTTGGACATGCCTTCCGTGCCGGATTTCGTGGGTCCAACCTGATTATAAACCCAGGCCTGCCTCCGCTCAGACATCGGACCTCACGCGCGCGACTGGCCCTCACAGTCGCTTGGGAGTCGCTGCCACTCCCATGGGGTTTTGCATCCCCAGAGGATGGGTCCCGGCCGTCCCATCCCCACCCCTGGCGTTGCACCGGAACAAAGCCTAGTAGCCAAAACTACACCGGTCCGTATCCGGTGGCAGGGGGGGGGGGGGGGGGGGGGGCACGAGAGGGCCGCACAGTTGGATTTCCATCAGCACATGCTAAAAATCGGCGTCAGTAACACACACGTTTAGCTCCTGTCGTAGTGAACATCAAGACGGGACAAGCAATGTTCGCCAGTTGACGATGTGAAAACATGCTCTGTAAGCTTATTGCAGTTGGATGGTCTTGCGGGCTAGTTGGTTCCTTTTCGAGGAAGTTTAGAAACTGCGCAACAGGACGAGGGCAGGAGGTAAAGAAACGAATACGACACCATGGGTGCAGCCTGTACCCGTGATGTGGTGTCCAATAGGGCAACGAACTAAAATATGGGTGCGCCAGCGCGCTTTCAGTTGCCCTGTTGAAAAAAACAAATAATCCTCTTTGTCTCCATATAACTCTCAGCATAATTCTGGGTTTTCGCGCCCGTTTTTTTTTTTTTTGCCAACTCGCCCCTGTTAATTTTGCTTCCAAGCCGCTTTCATTCTATGGAAGATTTGTCGCCATCTTGCGTTTATCTCTCTCCGCATCGTCTTTGGCCACTTTGTTGATTTTCACTCACGTGACCCACTTCGTCTTATTGCGATTGCCTTTAGGTGGTCGTCCTGCAAAAACCAGCGGGTTTCACTGTAACGAAATTATCGACCGGTGGCGAGAGTAGTGACATCATCAGCACCGCCAGATTTCAAAATCTGAGGATTATAATGTTTCAGTACCTTCACTGGATTGAGATTATACTAACAAGGCACACCATTCTACATCACTGCACCCGAAAATCCTGCTTTATTAATTTACTAATCACAGCCCTCAAATAGTTTCTTGGTGGGCCTACTTTCAAAATGTTGAGGGACTTCTGGAATATGTGGGCGTGGGCCAACTTTTAATTGTTATCGCATTTTGTTCTGTGAGTGTCTAGTTAAGAAGACTCCAAGTTTTTTTTGTAATTCCTCTTGTCACAGGCTTTTCGCGGATTTTCAGTTATATCTGTTTTTTAGGCCTCTTATCTCAGTCACTTTTAACCGTGTCGTTTGTAAGCTTCTATTTTGTTTTATAAATGCGCGTTGGCATTACCACATTTTTAGTTTTGTTATTATTTATTTATGTAAGCATTCTGTCAGCCTAATTAGGCTCTTACAGGAGTGGGAAAAATAATGGGACAGTTATACAGAACAATAGCATATCCAGTATAACATACACATGTTAAAAAAAAAACATTCGCACTGCAGTAGGATAGACCATAGCAAATAGGCTGATAACAAATATGCAGTGCGTTAAGAGACTGTCAAAGGACATGCGCATTGCCATACACGTTCATTTCGATGCAACTAAAATACGGGAAAGAAGAACGACAGAACAGCGAGGAGATACAAGGTGAACTTGATAGTCAAAAGGCACAAGTACAAAAAATATTATTAAACTGAACATTCGCGGTGAATAACTCGAGATATCGCTGAAGTTATATTTTTATTGTAAATTGTGTTTTTCAAACAGTGGCTAAACGTTTTGCAAAAAGATATCAAGAGAGACGTCGTCCATGAATTCGTGAGGCAGATTATTCCATTCTTCAATGGCTAACGGGAAAAATGATAATCTATATGTGTTGCACGCGCTGGAATGAGTCTGAAGCACTTTTCATGGTTTAATCGCTTTGAACGATGACAAGTTGCCTTGATGTACTGATTTTTATCAATTCTACGAACGTTGTAAAGAAGAAAAAGAAACTTCATCGAAGCTACGCGTCGCCGACATGCAAGGGTAGGGATACGCGCTTTAGCTCGCAAGCCAGATACGCTGTCATGACGTGAGTAGCAGGAATAAATAAATCGAAGGGCCTTGTTTTGAATTTTTTCAAGTTGTTCGCTGAGGCTGAGGTGCCGTACTCAAGGATGGGCCTTATGAGGGTATTATAGACTGTTAGCTTTACGTGAGGAGGAGCTGCCGACAGTTTTCTACGGAGAAAGTCGAGCTGTTTGGATGCTTTTGCACACCTGTTGGTTATATGAGTGTTCCAGCTTAGCTTATGGGTAAATGTAACGCCTAAATATTAGTTGTGTTGGATGCCGCTAAGGTTTTTATTACAAATGTTGCACTGTTGTTTTTTTTTTCGTTTGTTTCACCGCGCCTAACCCCCCCCCTCCCCCCCCCCCTAATTTGCTTTTTTGGTCCTCTCTGTTTTTTTTTTTTGTCTGTGGGTAACGATGAGGAAGGTGGCGACTCATACGGTTACTGCCTTGTTTCATCTTTCTACAACTTTGAGCATGCGTATCTCTGCCTTCTTTGGTTTGTCAACTTTCCGTTAGAGCATAAAAGGTGCAGTTCGGTTGTCATCAAAAATAAAGTTGCTAGTTTAGTGCAGTTACGTCTACTTCTTGTCCTTGTCCGTCGTACTCCAGCACTGACTTTCTCGGGGTTAGTTACTCTTCTTAGCGAATTTCTGTGCGGGTTATACTAAAAGTCTAAGGGCTAAAGTTTGTGTGTTGCGAACGTAAATATCATTTTGTTTAGGTTTGAAGACGTTTGCCATTGCGAACACCGATCATTAATAGTGGACAAATAGATATTTGGGATTACTCGATCGTCTGTAGATTTCCCTTCATTCACAAAGGCTTCCGCTCTAACGGGGCAATGTTCAATCATGTCGCTGAGGTATGAAAGAGGCCTCAGGTCGGAGGCCTGTGTCACCCTTGAAATGGGCACTTGTTTCGCGGACTGCTGGCAGTCAATGCTCATAAACTGCTGGTGGATTTCTAATGAACGCTGCTACCCAGTTAACAATAATATTTTTCTAGGAATGATTCTAGTTTCAGCGTTAATTTTCTATGATGCGTTATATGAATGACCTATAATCGAAAATTTATTTATTTATTTATCACCTCAAAGGCCCCGGTTGTGGGGCATTACATGAGGGAATCTGGCAGAGATGATGTATGATTTGTGCCAGTTGCCAAAACAATAACGGCCCTGTCAGAACCCATGTGGAAACTTGCTGATAATCTTATTTCCGGATGATAACCCACGGATGTATTTAGAGACATGTTTCAAAAATTCCCACGTGGTTGGTGAATTTGCAATTGGTCTGTAAATAGGCACTAACCTCGAATTCTTGTTTTTTTAATATCAGAATTATCTTGCTAACTCGCCAGTCACCAGGGAAGGTATTTTGTGGAAAATAATTTAAAAAAAAGGAGAACTACTTTACTGCACATTTTGCATACATTTTAAAGAACGCATTCAAAATTTCTTTGGGACCCATACCCTTATTAGGTTTTAACTCAAGCAGCAGGGCAAGAGTCCCCACAACAAAGAGTCATATTTCCTCACATATAAGGATCTCCAAGCGGCTGCAAACTGTATTTGCTTCCCATCACCTTTAGTGCAGACTCACAGAAAATAATTATTTCATGTATTAGCAATTAAGCACTTGTCGTCAGTCTCGCCATGCTTTGATTCCAGCAGCTGATTGGATTTACTGTGTGGCGTCAAGTGCCTCCAGAACCTTTGTGACGACTTTTGCCGAAAAACTTGCAGTTTCACATTGTAGAACTTGTGTTTTACCTACCTAATACCAGTTCCCAGCTCTGCACTCAGTTTGTGAATGTGACTAGATAACTCTGAATTTAGCATTTGGAAACTTTTTCTTCAGTCTTCTACTTTCCCTTTGGGACGAATTATTTCTGGCGTTATCGAAGTGTCAAGAAATTACCTACATTTTGACTTTAGCGGCAAAAGGTTCCCCATACTTCTCTAGCCGGCGTGGTGGCTCAATGATTAAGGCGCTCGGCTGCTGACCGAAAAGACGCGGGTACGATCCCGGCCCCGGCAGGTCGCATTTTAATGGAAGAGGTATTCCAAAGTCTTGTTTAGTGTGCGATGTCAGTTAACGCTAAAGAACTCTAGGTGGTCGAAATTATCCGGAGCCCTTCATTACGGCGTCTGTCGTAGCCAAAGCTTGTATGGGTCGTTAAAAGCCACGAAACGAAAAAACCGTCATACATTTGTGAACGCGCTCTTTGTAGACACTTATATGGATGCTTGCATTAAAAACGAATAGTTCAAGCAACATGTCTTTCGTAGCGAAGCTAGCTCTCAGGTAGTTGCATAGAATTTAATTTAATTACATTTGGCGTTTACTATATTAAGGTTACTTGTAGAAAGCGGGCAGGAAGGCGGACAAAAACAGCGCAAGCAGAAACGTTTATTGGGCAGAAATGCGCCCTTAGAGAGCAAAGCTGCATGGCAGCGATGAATGTACCTATGTGGGTACTGGCTTGGAACGTACACGTTCAAACGTTTCTTGCATTGTGATGAGAACACTCAAGCCGATTGTGCCGAGTAATTTGGCTCCGAAATGTGCACAAACAGTTCTAAAGACGCACCATACGGACACTCCTCCTGTTTTTATTATTCTTTCTTTTGCTCGGAGTTATCAGCTTTAAGTACGCTGTGGCGGCGGCAGCACTCCTTTTATAGCGAAAATTATTATAGCTTTGTAGAAGCCATTCAGTAGAAGCAATTTGGGGATTCAACGGCAGCCGTGTAAAGCGTTACACGTAAGGTGTTAGTCGGACACTATCCCTACGTAACGTAAAGCGCGATTGAAGTGTTCTTTGCATACGGAGCCAGTTATACGTTGATCCTAAAGAAAGGAAAGGCACATAACTGCTTCAATTTTCGGGTGCACACCGCCGCCACTTCCAGCGCGATTGAGATGTCCACTGACCCAGTGAGCAAGTTATGCGCCTTTGCTTTCCTCAAAAGCAACAGAAGGTTTAGACAGCGAACTAGGCAACACTGGGGATTACACTTTTTGCTTCATGCCAGCGCACCCTGGAGTCCGTGAAGTGTGCCGGGAACGCGATCGAACCAAATACTACAAACCTTAGGAACATAAACACTTGAGTGCAGTAGGATCGTGCGGGGAGCCAGGGTCCTGCGTGCCTCGAATTCCTTTGTTGCATTGAAGTTTCTCTCTCTATTTCTCGAAGACCGCTCGCAAAAGAAGGCCGAGTATGCACGCTAGCCTACAGACGCCAGAACGGGTCTCTGAGACCCCCAACCAGGCATTGACCTGTGAAACGTCAAAATAGGTCTGCCACTCCAGACCTCTCGGCCGCGAATGCCAATCAGCTTTCACTTATTAATGCGCTAAGCCGGCAGGCTTATATCAAATATTTTTTTCTCTGGCTCTAGATATTAAGGTGGAAAAGGAGACTGACTTAGACACGAAAAGCAATAGAAGTAACACGTGGGCCAATTTTGTACTTCATTAGTTACTCTAAAGCCTTTGTTTCCGAAGTGCCCAGTAAAGTAGTTAACAGCACGTATAAACCAAGCGATATGAGCGTGTTCGTTTTATAGTCTAGAATGCTTCTACTTTTATGTTATTTTTAAGACATAAAATGTTTGCACAATCAGCTAAAAACTTTTTGGCGGATGGCACGTTGAGTTCCTGTATTACGCATTTAGTACTCTGTAATGTCGGCATACCTCGGTAGTGTGAAACAGTAACTCGAACATTTAAATCCCTGAAAGAGAGGGTTAGTACTTAGGAAGGCCGCCATATTTTTCTTAACTAGGGGAAGGCGAGACTGTGGAATTCGATCAAGGATCGAATTCCACAGAGCAGCAGGGATTCGATCTCGAAACCTTAAAGTCAGTAGCCGAGCGCTATACAGCCACCGATCCATCTCGATGGGTTTGGCACGGTTTACAATCATTGGTTTATTCATCGTGTTATCGCCCAGATGACCAAGAATATTCTGCAGATAATACGAATGCCACTAGCACACCATTTCCTACAGATTTCTGGCTGAGAAAACGGCATCTCGTTACCGCTTTTGTTCAAGTTTTTCTGCTAGAAGACCCCTCATACGTCCCACACTTCAGTATATGCTCACAGGTTACGACATGCTCACCGCGTTCCAGTGTCACAACAAAGGGATGTGGTGGAAAAGATGCGTAGCTCCACCAGGGCGGCGTTGCTTCTCCTGATCCAACGCGCCGTGCTACACCCATCGCCCGGCGGCCAACTGGGTCCACAAGCCGTGACGCGAGGCCTAGTGCAGCTGGTGGTGGATACGCATGCCCATGGCCTGGTGCTCACGGACCGGCACCTGCAGGAGAGCGACCTGCCGCAATTACTGGATGACGCGCAGGTGACCTTCTTTCTAAATATGGTTGAACCTCTCATCATCATCATCATCATCAGCCTGACTACGCCCACCGCAGGGCAAAGGCCTCTCCCATGTCTCTCCAATTATCTCTGTCCCTTGCCAGTTGCGGCCATCGTATTCCCGTAAATATCTTAATCTCATGCGCCCACCTAACTTTCTGCCACCCCCTGCTACGCTTGCCTCCTCTTGGAATCCACTCCGTTACCCTTAAGGACCAGCGGTTATCTTGCCTTCGGATTACATGCCCTGCCCAAGTCCACTTCTTCCTCTTGATTTCAACTAGGATATCATTAACGCGCGTTTGTTCTCTCACCCAATCCACCCACTTCCGATCTCTTAACGCTACACTCAGAGAGCTATGGTTAAACCTCTACCTGTCCATTATTAAATTTGTGGAGGAAGGCGACCCAAATGTTTGACGAGTAGGCTAATCGCACAATTTCTTTCCACTGCTCCCATTGTGAGGAGAGCAGAGGCATTTGTGTCTACACAAATGCCTGCACCTATCCGCAACAGACAGAACGATAATTAAAATCTTCGCTGCCAACGTGTTGCGTACCCGGACGAGCGCTATTTTCACAACAGGCTATACGACGTCTACAGAAGAAATAGCTCTCACAGTCGGGCAACATTGGCTACTCCTACGAGTTCGCACCGTAGCCCTCAAGCGAAGAATCATGACTTGTGATCCAAATTGACTGGAAAGTGAACACAATCCACAGACGCGCACCTATTGCATTTAAAACACACTGTGCACCTCTAATAAATTAATATCTCATTCACCTCATTTAGCGAAAAGGCCAGTACAAGAGAAAAGAAGACGACGAGCAGAAGCGTGCACACTACTGATTTATTTAAGTATTTGGTCTACGAGTGAAGTATAAAAGTACTTCGTTCACGACTGAAACGCGGTTCTTCACGAATCCACCGCAACAAAGCTAATGTTATACATTTCCTGGACATGTGGGATTACCATAGTCATTATTTTCTGTCCTTGGTACTCTAAGAACGTTTCGAAAGGTGAGCGGTTGACACTCTTTGGACTAGCATATACACCTAAATTTTCCGCAGCAATCGCTTTAGGTGACGCGTCAGGCTTGTTCCTAGAAAGTAGGTCAGAGGGTCTTTTAGGTACGCTTCTTGTGGAGAAATTCCATGAACCATCGTTCTAAAGCGACCGCAGTAGACGCCTTGTTTTCCTGTATAGCAACATCCGGCGGTTTTTTCTGTGGAGCCAGGCAGCCGGAGGAGGAGGTAGAAAAGGAATAGAAACTTACAAGGTGGCTGCCAATGTGTAAAACGAGATACAGCGCTGTCTGTCTGCAGGGTGAATATAATACGGTTTATTCATTATTATTTGCCTACTTCTTGGTAGACTTTGCGGGAAGTCATTACACAGTAATTCGTTACGTCACAGTGCTTGAACCACTCCACTTAGCGTCGTGCATTACAAAGACGTCTTGCGGGACGTAACTGCACGCTGGCAATTCAGCTTGGCGGGCCATGCTAACGCAAGTGTACGCCGCAGAACCAGGAAACCTGCTTTCCACAGCTGTCGCTGTAATGACAGATTAATTGACCGAGGAAAAGAAAAACGCAGCAACTATCTTGGCCTCGGTGGACACGGCCTTGAGGGAAGGGATTAAGGAGAGAATAGAAGAAATAAAAGAGAGCAAAAATTCGCAATTGCTCTAGGCAGCAGGAGCACAGCCAGGAATTCTGCACAAAACATTTTTGAGCGGGAAACCGTTTATGAACGCAATTTTTTCATATAATGCAATATTTCACTAAAACAATCAATAGATTCGCGGATCACCCGAATGTGTCTCGATTTTTTTTTCTATTAACGCTATTGCTATCATCAAAAGCGTTCCCCATTCGTTTTCTATGG
The DNA here is from genome assembly GCF_055824585.1 of Amblyomma mixtum. Classification (NCBI taxonomy): domain Eukaryota; kingdom Metazoa; phylum Arthropoda; class Arachnida; order Ixodida; family Ixodidae; genus Amblyomma; species Amblyomma mixtum. Next base: position 176,187,468 of record NC_143016.1, read on the forward strand.
CAGTCTTAAGTGTTCGATGCGATCGAGTGAATTACTGTAAAAGAAATATTTTGCTATATATCAGAATAATGAGCTATTACCTTCAATATTTCCATAACAGTGTCTTACAGTTTTTAAATTTTCAAAAATTTTCGCACGAGAAAGCTGGACATGAGGAAATCGGAGGAAAGGCGCCGCCAACACTGGTCGGCGCCTGGCGCCTGCGAGAGGGGGCTGAAGCGGCCGCGATCACGGCCGGACTGGAACAGAGCGCACGCTCCGTCGTCGCGGCTAGCCCTGTAACGGGATGCGCGGTGTGGCACGACCTTCTGCACCCATTTATGCATAGCCTTTAGCCCTGGAGAAGCTAAACGAAACGATAATAAACGAAATACCCTGCTTCTGAAATGCACTCCGCACCGTGCACAAGGTTATAGTAGTCGACATCATTATCCTTTAACAAAACTTCGCATAGCAAGTTGGCACTGACATTGGCCGCATCATTTGGATGATATTTGGGATGAGCATGCAGCCTGGGCAGAAATTAAAGGACATCGAGAAAGAAAGGCTTGGGCGTGAGCATTGAACACTGAGTGTCCCGTAAGCTGTCGTTGATATTCCTATGACAGGTGGTAGCACTCCTTTGTGCTTCTCTGGCGGTCCGGGTTTAATCTCGATAACAGCGCTCAATAGAAGCCAACTGATCTAGAAGAGAAATCGTCTTAAAGGAAGCAAGCTCTTTGAGCAACACGGCAGCAGCAGAGAAGAGAGAATAGTTGGTTGAGGTAAAGAAGGAAACCACATCCACACAACTGTTTTCTGACACTCGTATCGAACACAAAACTCGTTTTTACAGCAACTTACCTGCACGATAAAGACTGGATGATATGATATCGCGTCGCTTCTGCAGCAGCCTTTGCCAATTCGCTGTATTTTGGAAAATGGGCTGGTATAAGGCCGCATTAGTATATCTAAGTGCCTGATATGCGATGTGGCATGCACGGGCAGAAGGCCTTTCAGCAAGAAGGAACATGTAAGCAACTTTCTGAGAGTACAAATAAAGTACACTTGCTCGTCAACTCAACCCAGTCCAAAGTAGAGAAAGCGGCGTCGCACCTGGCGTCGAACTAACGCTACCACATGAAGCGGCCATAGCGGCGAAATCATCAAACTCCACATCCAGCAACTATAAAGTTTCTCTGTTGAGATTCAGCTGTTGGTTAGGTTGAAACCAAGCAGCAATTGAATTTTGGCTCAGTTGATGTGCGCGCAGCGCATTTAGCACCCGCCAGATGCTTCTAGAGCCGTCAGCCACTTGCAGTGTACTGAAAAAAGCTGCTGAGCTTTGGCGTCTGCATTAATGCCTCTGGATAGCTGCATCAAGTGGATCCTTCATTGTCTACTCAACGGGTTTTTTCGAGCATCCTGTTCTTCGAAAGGCGCGGTGTACGTTATCCCTTAGCTGTAAGAATAAGCATATCGTGAGTTGTCGTGAAGCAAATTATTGTAAACAGGCGCGTGATAAAAACGACGTACTGTCACCGTAAGAGGGAGTTTAAGAGTCCAGCTGGCAGATTTTATCCTAGTTGATTATTGTTGAAAAGCTAGTCTGTAATTTCAGAGTGAAGCACCAGTACACAGGAAGATGGTACGATACCCAGGGTGAAAGTTCGCGTCACATCCCCATTTAAAATTTGCGTCCGTCGTATAAACGGCAAAATCGCTGGTAGAATGATCCATGCAGCGGCCTACGAGGTTGTGTGGCCAGCTGTTTTGAACTACCGTATAATGTTTCCTGATAATTTTTCTGTCCACGATGTAGTTAGCATCCCCAAGACCACACAGGTGTTGGGGATGCTAACTACATCGCGGATGATGCGCATCACAGCCCCTACACAGCAGACCAGTCACGCAGTGGTTCGCACAAATGAAGTGGACGGCCTCTTGTGCGCGTGAAACTGAGTCGGAGTAGATTGTTAAACAGATTCAAAGGTACCTCATACAATACAGATGGAAAGCCTAAATGTTTTACAACTGCTTCTCGCACCTCTTACCTAGGTCTGCAAATGAAACGCCGAGAATTCGCTCTGCACAAAAAACAGCAAAACCTTGCTTTTGCTTACGTGGGTCTGTCCCACCGGAAGAAGTGGTTTTGCTAAGTCTCAGCGCTATTTGAGTTTTTGACTGTGATAGCGCGTCAGCGCCGCACGCTATAAGGCGAAGAAATGAAAGAAGATGCGCGTCGACTGGAATAAACCAGTTTGCCTGCGGCTCTTGTGGAAGCAAAATCTTCTACACCGGTGACCCCAAAGTCTGGCAAACTGGTTTATTCCAGCCGCTGCACTTCATAGCGCGCTGCGCTAACACGCCACCACGGAGTCTCCTGCGCGGCGTTTCCTCAAGAACTTGCCCAGCTCCGCAACCACAAGCGTCATCTCCAGGGCCTCGGTGCTGGCGTCCTGCTGTCTTCCAGGCAGGGCAATCCTAATCTCCGTTCCCGTCCTCAGTGGCGTTATCCCAGTCGTTCCAGCCACGGCTGCTCCTGTTTCTCATCACCGCCCATCTTTCATCACAAAGTGGAGGGTCACAGCGTGCAGCACCGTTGGCATCGCCGGCATGTTGGCGCTGCTGTGGAGCGTTGCACGCGACCCTGTAGATGGGAGGGAAACGCGCCAAGGAATGACTAATGGCGACTAGTGGTTCCCCGGACAGCAACGGTCGCCTCTTCTTTATTACCGGCTCTACCAGCGGACTCCGGTTTCTGTTTAACACAGATGCCGAGGTCAGTGCACTCCTTGCCAACTCTGTGGACCGTACACTTCCGCCGCTGTGTTATCTCCGATCCATGAGCAGTTCGCGAGCACCAGTTTACAGGAAACGATCATTGCTCCTCAACGTTGGTTTTCACCGGTCATTCCGTTGGATATCCCTGGTTGCCGAGGTCAGCCACGCCATTCCTTGGAGCGGACTTTGGCTGTCATTTCTCCTTCCTGGTTGACATGGCACGCAGGAAACTGATTCGATCACCGGACTCTCTGTGACTGGCCGGCCCTCTCTTATCTACCGCTTCCCTTTTATGATCTGCCTTACCGTCCTGCCACAAACCTCCGCCTTTACGGTGAAGAGAGGCGCGGGATCCCCTTTTCGGTTACCTGCCGTTCCTCTAACGAGGATTACGGACACAGTTAAAAGTTGGGCCGGTCAACTCGTGAAGCATGTGTGCCGATGTTGGATTGAGGAATAAGTCCACGACAGTTACTTTTGTAACAAACAACTGGATATTCGTAGCGAGCGCTTCAAATGACATTAATAACAACCAGAACTCCAAAAGCTACACTTTCGGGGGAAGGATGACTCCGAAAAAAACAAGGATCCCAACTGTCAGCAAATACATTGATTAAGCGAAGGTTGTAGGTAACGCAAAACAAGTTTTTCATGCACTAAGTACGAGCAGGGAGTTACACTAAAAATACAATGGACAAAATACCAAGAACAGTCAATGTTTAAACAAAAGCTAAAGTTTTGTTCATGTAAGTCAAGGGGCGGAAAAAGTTCTCACAGGTTTGTAGTTCCGAGGATGGTTTGTAGTGAGAGAGTCGATCGACAGCGGTGGGCGTACCAGATGACAAGGACAGGAGAAGAGTTGATCGCGGGATACGCTCGAAAAGTCGGACTTTACCTGAGCGTGCTGACGCGATTGTCACACCCGGGAGACTGGATCTCCCCAGAGCATACTGCCCTGTACGGGATGGGGCGCGCGTTTTTATCCCCTGACGCGGCGCGCCCCTAAAGGACGGGGCCGGCCGGCCGCTGCCCCGGAGAACCGTATTGGAACATGTTCGGAGGAACGGGGATACTCCCGTAACTTCTGCGCTATATGAGGCAGCTTGTAACACTACTTCTTACTGAAAGAATATTTTTTTATTTATTATTTTTTATTTATTATTACCCTCAGGGTATAAACATTACAGAGGGGAGTGGGTTTTAATCAATAAACAAACAAAAAATATGCACAGCAACAAGAACATACAAGTAATACTGTAAGTGACAGTTAAGTTTGGTTAAAAATGATCTAAACAAAGTCCTATAACACTTAATATAACACAATGGAATTCGCGATACCGTTTGAGTGTACACAGTGGTGAAATTAAATAATATATGAACACACAGGAAGAAGGTAGGTTTTATACAATGTTAAGTAAAAGTCGCATGGTCTATATTGCGCACGGCAGACTGAAATAACCAAAATTTATCAATTGTTGCAACGGAAGAGGGAAGGCGGTTCCAGTCTTTAGATGTGCGGGTTATGAATGAATCGGAGAAACATTTAGTGTTGCATGAATTTATGCCAACCATGTGAGCGTGGTCAATGCGTGATGATACATATGAAGGCGGAATGAGCAATTTATCGTGTAAGTCATCATGGTAAAATATCTTATGAAAGAGGCATAACCGTGCATGCTTTCGACGAAATGTGAGGGATAGCAGATTGAGATTAGATTTCATTGAGGATACACTAGCGGTGCGGTGATAATTAGAGAAGATGAAACGAGCTGCATTATTTTGAATCATTTCTGGCTGGTTAATGAGATCAGTAGTGCCCGGGTCCCAAACTGAAGATGCGTATTCAAGTTGCGAACGAACTAACGTTTTGTAAAAGAGAAGCTTGGTACTAGAAGGGGCCGAGCGAAAGTTCCGTTTTAAGTAGCCTAGCATGCGGTTAGCTTTGTTGACAATGAATTCGACAAGACTGTTCCAGCTAAGGTTAGAAGCGATATGAATGCCTAGGTACTTACTTATATGACGCTACTGATTCGAGAGCTACATTGTTAAGGTGATACGTAGGTGAGTTGCTAGATGACCTTGATACGCGCAGGAATTTGCACTTGTTAACGCTTAGCGTCATTTGCCATGCTTTGCACCAAGAGGAGATGTTGTTAATGTCAGTTTGAATTGCGCGTACGTCATCGTCATTTATTATTTCACGGAAAAGGACGCAGTCGTCTGCAAATAAGTGAATTGATGATGTAACAGAATCAGGCAGGTCATTAATGAATATTAAGAAGAGTAAGGGCCCAAGCACGGTACCTTGAGGAACGCCAGAAAAAACGGGGTGTAAATGTGAGTTAGTTCCATTAGTTGCTACAAACTGCTGACGGTCTGTTAAAAAGCACTCTAGCCATTTTAGTACGTCAGTATCGAGCCCTATCATGCGCAGTTTTAGTAGCAAAAGCCGGTGACAAACTTTATCAAAAGCCTTGGCGAAATCTAAAAATATGCAATCTGCAGTGGAACGATGATCAAGAATTGCATGCAATTTATGAGTAAAGAGAACAAGTTGCGTTTCACATGAATATGACTTACGAAAACCATGTTGTGCATGGTGAAAAAACGAGTTTGACTCTAAGAAATTTGCTATATATAAAAAAAGAACGTGTTCTAGGATCTTACAGGGGATGCTGGTGATTGAAATAGGCCGGTAGTTGTAAGGTGAGTGCTTGTTTCCAGATTTATGTACTGGAATCACCTTCCCTATCTTCCAGTCTGCCGGCATCGCGCTATTTTCTAGAGACTGCTGAAATAATTTAGAAAGAATAATGGAGGAATATATCTTAGTGCTTTTCAGAAATTTTGAGTTAATGCAGTCGATGCCGGCGGCTGAAAATGGTTTCAGGCCGTCAATGATTTTGGCGATTCCATCCGGGTTGACGATAACAGGATACATTGGCAGATAATTATGGGCGCAACAATAAAAATTCAAATTCAATTCAATTCAAAGAATCCAGAAGCACCGAAATAAATCTCGCTGAGGGAGTAGAGGATGCACGGTATCACACCGCAGAAGGCGGTGCCGTGGGTTGGGCGCGTCCGCAGCCCTGAAGACAGTTGACCGCTCACTACGGACCATGACGCGCACCACATACGCACTGATCACAACCCACACAGCACCAGGATTACAGAAACTTGTCGTGTCTTGAGTACATGTTACATGTAACTGAACGTCCATAACAGTGAAAAAAAACTTAACAGGGGCATACAGGCAGATTATTTACATTATACAAATCAAATCACAAATAATCGGCAACACAAAGCTGAACAACTATTCCAGCCGGCTCATGTAATGGGCACAAACGTTCTCGCTTCCTTTAAATATGCTTGACGCGGCAGTTATATACCTGGAGTATAATACTCTCGCAGAGAACGCGGCTGTTCGCAGATTTCATTTCTTTTATAATTTTCATAGGCTGGTGGTCGGTTCGAACGAGAAACCTTCTCCCGTAAAGGAAAACTTGAAATTTCTCGTTTCCCCAAAGGAAAGGTATAGCACTAGAGCTGGAGCTAGAATTCCACGGTTGAGTAGGCAACCTCTCGAGGGAGCAACTTGCGGCTCGCATAGGTTACTGGGTGCAGCATTTCGTCATGCGACTGGAGTAGAGCGCACCGTTCTGCTCCGTTCTGCTCTGCTCTGCCTAACTCATTCATCGTACTTTGCAACTCATTTCTAAGAGTGACTTAGCAAGGCAATGTTATCAAGGAATCGCAAATTACTTAGGTATTCTTCATTAAATATTATCCAAAACTTTTCACCAACCCAGGCCTCGGAACAGCTGTAAACAGGCGGTGAATTGCATTGGTGACATCGTGTCTTCCTGTCTGACACCCTTCCATACTAGAATTTTATTGCTGACTTTATGAAGCATTATATGTCTGCAGTCGGCATAGATATCTTCCAGCGTTTTAATATAAGGCTCTTCTACACCCTGATCAGTGAGGACATAACACTTCTCAAAAATGCACCTGCTCCTCTTTCCCTCACCGACACTTGGTTTACCTGTCCTGTTCGCTGACGCCAGTTATGTCAAAAACCTCCGCCTTTACTGTGAGGAAAAGTGCGGCGGGATCCTTTTCACGGTTACCCGCGGTCCCTCTAGAGCTTTGCGGACAAAGTTAAAAGTTGAGCCGGTCAACCCCTGAAGCACTTGTGTCCATGCTGGATTGAGGAATAAGTTAACGACAGTCACTTCTGTAACAAAAAACTGGAAGGCAAGATAACCACTGGTACTTAAGTGTAACGGAGGAGATTCCAAGAGAAGGCAAGCGTAGCAGGGGGCAGCAGAAAGTTAGATGGGCGGATGAGATTAAGAAATTTGCAGGAATACGGTGCCCGCAACTGGCGAAGGACAGGGTTAATTGGAGAGACATGGGAGAGGCCTTTGCCCTGCAGTGGGCGTAGTCACGTTGTTGATTATGATGATCATGAGTTCGAATGAAACTAATAACAACCAGAACTCTAAAAGCTACAAGTTCGCGAGAAAAGGCGAGTGGAAATCAAAAGGATCTTGACTGTTAGCAATACAGTGATTAAGAAAAATTATAGGTAAAATTATAGGTCACTATAGGAAAAATTATAGGTAACGTAAAACAAGCCTTCCAAAGAGTAAGCACGAGCACAGAGTTACATAAAATACAAATGACCGTTAGTTTTAAAACAAAAGCTAAAATTTTCTTCAGGTGCCAGTTAGGCGACGAAAAAGGTTCTCTCACAGTTTTGTATCTCCACGGACTGTCTGTAGTCAGAGAGTTGATCGGCAGCGGTGGGAGTACGATATGTCGAACACAGGGGAACAGTCGGTCGCGGGATAGGCTCGAAAAGCTGGACTTTCCTGGAGCGTGCTGCCGCGAGAGTCACACCCGGGAAACTGGATCTCCTCAGACCGTACTGGCCTGTACGGGGCGGTGCCCGCCTTTTGATTCCCTTAAGCCGCGCGCCCCTCTTGTACGCGGGCTGGTCGGT